>NC_133336.1:149827231-150167744 GCF_042186555.1 Aquarana catesbeiana
CCTAGTTGTGTTTGACATCTCCACTTGTCTTTGGAGGTGTCTATTACTATTATCATCTTTCAACCATTTAGTTTACCATTTTCTTTCTTCTGCATATATAGGGGCCTGCCCTTTTTCCTCTCTGTTGATGGTTGGGGTTGGAGTATTCCCACGAGCACAAAGGCCTCACATTATCCCGCCAAGCCGGTACCATCCAATTATAGTTCCTGGGTGAGTGGGAAAGAAACTCTTTGAGATTATTCTCTTTTCCTTCCTATACAAAACCACAGCATAACCTGTTTAAACAATTAACAGTATAGAGTTGATCACTGCTTAACCTCACATGTTGACTAGCCATCACACACCCCTAGTGGACTGATAATGCAGCTATATTTGTCTGTTGAATACTTTATAAAAGATCTAGATCTGTTTAGTAAATATTGTTAACAATTTCTCATCAAACACATACCTTTGTATAAATGTATGCGTCAATGTCTATATACATTTTTATAGCCTAGCCCTCACTGATGTAACTCTAAAAATCTATACAATATTAATTGATGCTGTATTTGTAGAACCTACACGTGATCACATTGTGCCATTCTCAAAGGCCCTGACGAAATGCATAGGCCATAACTCTGTTAACATTGGGGATTTGCACAGCCTGAATCCATTTCAACTGTATTAATTGTAATGTATTAACTGTTTTTATACTAAATAAAATAATGTATTTTCTCATTAATTGTTTTTCATCTATTTATATTTCTTAGAGGCACAATTAAAGTCACATTCAGTTCTATATACCTTTTTAGGAACACATTTGCATATTTTGAGTTGAGTCTGCATGCACACTTTTGAAGTATTCAATGCGTTTGCCATGTTGTAGATAGGTTCCATAGAGGGAAAAAAACATGTTCTCCTTTAGTTCACTGTACTGGAACACACAGCACCAGTGTGATGTAGGCCATTGGAATCCATGGTAAACACTGTTCATGCATTTTTGACTCTAATAAAAACGCATTGGACTGTATTCAGTGTGAACCAGCCTTTTTTTTTTTTTTTTCAACCCATAATTTGGTCTTCTTATCACATCTCTCTCATTCTTCATCAATGAGCTTTTAACTCCGTCATTATGGGAAAAGTTCTTCCTTTTTCACATTTGGAAATATCTGCATGCGTTTGCGATGGTTGGGCCTGCAGTCTTACCTGTTCCTTATCCATTGGCATTTGAGGCAATCCATGACGATTAATGGTCAATGTTTGCTACAAGGCTGAACAAGGCATTTTCTATTGCGCTGATGTAGAGGCATGTGAGCTGCTTGAGGAGCATGAAAGCCACCCTGTGCGGGAATGTGAGGAATGCATATTGTCCTGGTTAGGGGATGACTAGTGGCGGGTCTTAGATTTTCTGGAGTGTTTGCGTTTAGGGCTTCTGCTCCTAAAATCATGCAAAACATCATACTACATTCCTTGAGCACTCATGCCGCCCTCTCGTATCTTAGCTAATCTTCTGTGCTACTGACAGGTGTGGTGAGCTCATGTGGAAAAAACCCATAATTCTGTCACCAAGAAAAAACAGGTACCTTGTCTCTTTAAGACCCATCAGCTTTTATCTACTTAAAGCAGGAGTCCCGCAAAATTTTTTTTTTAAAAGTCAGCAGCTGCAAATACTGCAGCTGCTGACTTTTAAAATAAGGACACTCACCTGTCCTGGGGTCCAGCGATGTCGGCACCCAAGACCAAACCATCCCTCAGTCCTCGGGTGCTGCCGCCACCATTCTCAGTGAGGGGATCAGGAAGTGAAGCGTTGTGGCTTCACTTCCCGGTTCCCTACTGCGCATTGCGCAAGTCGCTCTGCGTGTTCTCAATGGTCGCCGCTATCTCCTGGGACCTGTGTGTTTCCCAGGAGACAGTGGGGGAGTGTGGGAGGGGGCGTGACTCACGCGGGAGTCTATTCCCGGAAGTGGGTGCAGATACCTGTATTATACAAGTATCTGCACCCCCCTCCCCCCTGAAAGGTGCCAACTGTGGCACCGGAGGGGGGGAGGAATCCGATGAGCGGAAGTTCCAGCAGCAGGTGAGGTCAGACAGCCTTCCAGAGGCAGACAGGAGACACAAAATCTGAGAAAAAAACAGTCAGACTGTCTGACAGCAACAAGTCTTTACCACACAAGTGAAAACTGTCAGGACCAGAGAGAGGAGAGAAACCAATTCCTCTGCCGCCTCCAAGACTTTTTCTTTTTTTTCTTTTTAAATCTCAAATAAAAACTTTGTGTGAAATATTTTTGACATTAGAGTCCAGAACATATGCATTCCATTTGGATAAAAACATTGCATCAAACTGACATACAACATGGTGTTAAATAACAGATTAGAACTGATATCGTTCAGAGGCCAATTATAGATACAGTAAAACCTTGGATTGTGAGCCTAATTCATTCCAGAAACATGCTTGTAATCCAAAGCACTTGTATATCAAAGCAAATTTCCCAATAAGAAATAATGAACTCAAATGATTTGTTCCACAACCATTTATTCATAAGTCCTTCAGTTTATAGTCCATATAAAAAGATTATAGCTGTGTAACCATAAAATGTCACTCCTCAAATGACAGCCTCCACAAGTATTAGAAGCAAAATCCATCAGGAGCTACAGAGTATAAAAGAGAAGAGAGGTGCCTCTAAGTGTAGCAATATGTTGCACCTTTATTAAATGTAACCATATTGCTACACTTAGAGGCGCCTCTATTCTCTTTTATACTCAGTTGTGACATAACACTACTTGTATATCAAGTCAAAATGTATCACATTTTGCTTGTCTTGCAAAACACTCTCAAACCAAGTTACTCTCAAACCAAGGTTTTACTGTACAAGTATTAAGTCATAACTTTACACCTCAACTGTCTGGAGGTTCCAAGACTGTTTAAGCTGCTGCTTGGTGATTGGCGGTTGCTACCCGGCGCCGCCTGTCTCCCTGCCTTCTGTGACATCATCCACCGTCGCCCTCAGACTGAAGACAAAGCCAGGAGAGCGGCACGCTGCCTATACAAGACAGGAACACCCTGTCTTGTATAGGCAGAGCTTACTAATACCACACCTGTAAAACATTTTTGCTATCTAAGCAACTTTGCCCGCGACCCAGCACAAGGGATACCCAGTTTCAGGAGGCTTTACCGTCCAAAATTCTGGGTCTTCCAACTCCATGAGAGGCTAAACATGGAGGGGCGGTGTGGTATGGGGGGATATCCTTGCAGCAAACAAAGTACTTACCACTGCAATCCACAGGTTTCCTGGAGCAGACAAAAAAAAACACCTCAGTGGGGGAGGGGCTAACTTTTATTCAGCTAGGAAAAGGTGGTCATGTGGGCGCCAGATGAGGCGTTAACCCATTGTGAGGTATGGCCAGGAAATATGTGTGTGCGCACATGTACTGTATGTAATTGAGCATATGTACAGTATATATCTCAGTATCTGTATGCATTTGAGTTTGTGTTTATGCATGTGATTAACAAAAAATGTATATATCTTAGTATGGAATTTATTAGCCTCCATTGATGTGAACATCTGATAATTCATACAAACAATTAACCTATATACCAAAAAAAAAGTGAACACCAACTGTACAATAACTTAATGTGAAAAAAATAATAAAACTGATAAATTCTTCTTCCATGCCTCACACCTAAAGACAGCAGCTCCCCCATAATTTTGACCCCCTCAGATCAGAATGTAATACAGCGCTTCATCATCTATGCATGGGACAACTGCCACACTAAGCATCACAGACATTGCAAGCAGATCTCACAGATAAAAATCCATATAAGCACTTCAAGGAGAAACTTAACTCAGAATAGTAAAATACCATCAAGGATTTTTGTTTAAAAAAAAAAATGTAGCTGAATGACATAAAAGCATACAGGCCGTCCCATCTTTCCCATCCCTCAAAGTCTGTTGGTGTACATCTCACTACCCCATCCACTCCCGCTCCAAGGTCTTTTACAATCCTATTGTCTATAGTGTATACAAAAAAAGGCCATGCGCCAGTAAAGTGTTTGGGTTTGGCTTGAAGAAAAGGTGGCAACCCTAGACATACGTGAGACCTGTTGGATTTTAACATGTTATATGCTGTTTTTATTTAAATAAATGTGAGTGTAATAGATGAAGCTGGGTTGGTGAGGCTTATTCCATTTAACACCTGGTACTGCACTATTGGAGGCACTTTATATTTTTGCATGTTGGTCTGGCGTTGCTGGTGATTATCACAGAGGCAAACTTTAAAGGAGAAGTACACGAGGTGCAAAGCGTGTTTGATCCCTGCAGGACCTTGGTGTGAACCATTAAAGACCAGTGTGAAGCCTTTTTCCTGATGGGAAATATCATTAGCTGTGAAAAATATGAAAGTGGCTGGGTGACCCTCGATGTGATACGGCACCTCATCCCAATAAGTTGAAAAATCAAACTGAGAAGAGGAAATACAGGGATTATAGCGGTGCCAAAAGATACACGTTACACTTGAATAAAAACCAAGAGTATTTTATTAACAAAAATTCTTAAAAAATCGACATAGGATTCACAAATACAAGGTGTGCATCATAACTAGTATAATTAAAAACAATTATGTAGCAAAAGTTTTACGAGACTTGGCCTGAGTGCCCCAGACGACGTCAGAAGTGTGACGAAACGTACGTCGGGCGTGCTGACGTGCCATATCCACCGTCTGTAGGACGGGTGTTCGTGCTAGCCGGCCGGCTTTCTATGCTGTTTTTATTCAACACACTGTAAGTGTATTTCTAATGTCTTTTAAATAAATATCCATCCAGGATTACGCTATGTTGCTCTTCCTTCCTTCCTTTTTTTTTTGGGGCATTGTTTGTGAGAACAACTCCAAGTTAGGAGTATAGTATTCTCTGCATCCTGGTATCCTTATGTGGAGGATAGCGAGCCATCCACGGTCTGAGGAGTTGTCTAACGGTGTTCCCATCTCAGGAAAGGCCCCGACCGGGTTAAGGTCACAAGCTTTTTTAAGCTTGCCATTTGGTAAGCGCCCATTTTATTCATAACACTGTGGTGTGGTGAAGGTCTATCCAGTCCCATCTGTATTTGTCAAATAAGGAACTCAGTTGTCCGGTTTCATCTATTGCACCTTTGAAGACTTCCTCCATTGATTGAACTTTATTATGTCACTTGATTGTTCATGAACTTTATTTATCACTATTCAACACTTGTGATTTTATTATCACATATTTGATTTACAGCGCTGCTTCTTTTGTTTATTTATTGTTAGTGTGTGTATCTCACCTTTAAGCGGCTGCTCTTTTTCAATTGCCTGGCATCTACTTACTTGATTGTTAACTGTATAGAGCATATAGCGCGGTGGTTTTCCTCCTTTACTTGTCACAGATTGTTTGTTTATCTGAGAAGCACTTTTTTTTTCACAGTAGAATTGGAAGCACTTTTTGTTTCAATCATCCTTTTTTTTTTTTTTTAATTTGACTGTATAACTATTCAACATATGCGTTTATGCACACTAGTATTGGAATAATTTATTTGTCAGATTGCAGCAGCGCTATCACTTTTTTTTTTTATAAATTCATCCATTGTTTGTTAACATCGTGGTGATAGCAGCAGTTATATTTATTGCACATTGTATATGTCACTTAGTTTCTGCATTTATTGGCACTCATTCACACACCATTAAGTGGCAGCGCACAACTACCACAAATTCAGCTTGCTATGGGGGCACCTGAGCCAAGCTGCAGCTCCATGTGTCCATTCAGACACAGAGCGGGCAGCTGAGACAATCCTACAACATCGCTGGATAGAGAGGGGGCTCAGGTAAGTATTAAAGGGGCTGAGGGGGGGGGGGGGGGGGGCTGCTGCACACAGAAGGCTTTTTATCTTAATGCATTAGGATAAAAAAACCTTCTGACTTAACAAACACTTTAAAGAGCAAGTAAACTGTTCATTTTTATTGTACCTACAGGTAAGCTATGTTGTGGAAATTTTTATTAATGTATATTATCAGATGTCTCCCAGCATCAATTTTGCTGCAATACGCTCATGCGAGCGTGTCCGCACATAAAGACCCCAGTGAAGGACCTTTTGGTTGGGGAAACCTTCCTGTTGATGTGGAGATCCGTTCGCAGTTTTAGGGATGTTCGTTTATGCCTCACCAAGAGACTGGCCACCTCATGGTGTCTGCATCTACACCCCCGACAAACAGACCCACACACATGGGAACAATAGTAGAATCGTACAAAACATGGATCGCTGAGCCACGTGGAGTACAGTTTGTGCCAATGGTAAATGGAGGGAATATGCACACAGTCCTGATCAGGGTAATGCGCAGTGTTTGCACCCAGCATTGTCTTGGATGCCTGCACGCGCATTTCAGCGGTAAACTGCACACGAACGATCACATATGTTACTACCAGATATCTATTTGAATGTATACAAGTGTCTGGCTGATTGTGAAGCTACCACCTCTTTGTTATCCCTATTCAGCCCTATAAATATAAATGTTACTTGGTTTTATGAAAGCGCGCTTTCCCAGATTATGCGAAAGAGATGTAATTGTGCTTATTAGCGCAACAGAATTATTTGCTTATAGGCAAAGCTCATAATTTCCACAACAGCCTATAATAAGGCTTACCTGTAAGTACTTTAAATATCTCCTAAACTTGCACCATTTTAGGAGATATTTACTATATACGCTGACGTGACCGACGCATGCGCTCTGAAGAAACGGCTGTCCGTGCCATTTCTTCAGGGGCCTGTGCCATGACCGGCAGATCCTGTTGCATGCATGGGAGTGACATCATTGCTGCTCCAGCCAATCACAGCACCGGAGCCCATGATCCCGGAAAAAGCACAGAGGAAGGTGTTGGGTCTCAGCGGTGCGTTTGTGCTGCTGAAAGAGCTTCGTTCTAAGGTAAGTATTTTATAATGAGCTAGTATGCAATGCATACTAGCTCATTATGCCTTAGTCTTACATGTTTTTTTATTTTTATTTTTTAGGGGGTTTACAACCTCTTTAAGACCTGGCAAAACAAAACATACACGTTTAGTATCATTTACTCAACGCAATCTCTTCGTTATATTTTAACAAAAAATGTGTAGCGGTACCCCCGTAGGGGCTGTTAAGTGTTGTGGCCCACCTGTCGCCCTGCCCAGCATTTAATCCTCATACACTCCAAGGCAATGAACAGTCCAAAAGCTTGTTTTTTGTGTTTTTATTGAGCGGTTTGAACTTGGATAGGGTATAGGAAGTATGGGATGCACAGTGAATTTTAGAACAATCAATTGGGACAACTTGTGTACACTCAGGTTTTGGTGGAACCATTGTGAGGACTTTCTAATTAGAATACCATGCCCCGTTGTATGTATGATCATGAAAGGTGGGTCAAGTTACTGTTATCTGTATCTCAAAACACACCAACATCTTTTGGTCTGTTTGCATATCTATTGTTGTTTGGGGCGAGGGGCAGACATTGTGGCTCCCAAGTCCTTGAAATACTAATTTAAGTTATATCAAAGACATAGTCACATCATTCACACAAGTATCATTCGTTCTTAATTGCATGGGTTAATTTATATAGATAAAAGGTTTTAATCACTTATTTTATGTATCGGTAAGCATATAAGTGAGGTAGGTAAAAATAGCCTCTTCAAAGTATATACAGGCCTCTCTTTCTCCAGCACATCTCTTTCTGCAGACTATTACTCCTCAGCTCCTCAAGACTATTACTCCTCAGCTCCTCCAGCATTACTTGCTTGAGCTTACAGGCACAGCTAGCACCAAATGGTTAGGCCTGACACTTGCTCAGCCAGGCTTTAGCAACTGCCTTTTGCAGGCAGGGACCACGGGCCCCTTTAGTGTAGCAACAAAAAGTTCTTGGTGCTAGCTGCCCTAACTTTGGTTGCTAAGCACAGTAACCCTTCTTCAGGCCAGGGGTGGCTCCAGGCCAACATTTTTGGGGGTGCTGTGCAGGCGCTGTAAGAAAAACAGAGGGTGCTGATGTGGCACGCAAAGCTCACTGTAAAACTCGTGTGTGTGGCTAAAATGGTTGTGGCCAAATGTCAGTGATTCTTCCCAATCTATAGCTTGTAGTGTGCCACCTTTCCCTCTTTGTATAGGCTAAAAGGAGCCTGGGGGTACACTGAAGAGATTGTGAAGTAAAATAAGCTGAGGCCAACAATTATAGCCCCTAGCATATGTCAGGGCCAGCAATAACCTCAAGTCAGTGGGTAGTAGTTAAGTATTAAAATTCAACAGCCACAAAGAAGCCAGAGAACCATCTAAAAACTCAGTCACACATTGATAACAGGCCATGCAGTCGGGCACGTTGTCCCATACCCGAAAAAAACTACAAAATGTGCTAAAGGTAATTATCACCACAATGTACGCCACAATAATTCAAAGAAAGCAGTAAAAGCATCAATAAATATATAAATTAAATATGTGCTAAAAACGATAAAAGTGTAAACTGTGCATACATATAAAGTGCAATGTGCAACACAAGTGACCCCTATTAGAATTTCACATCAACAAAGTTCATTAGAATTGTCTGCAAGCAGATTGAATCCTCTGCAAGCTATTAGCAGCTACTTCTGTGCACCATCACCCACTGGGTAAGGTAGTGCATTTTTATGTTATTTGGCACAGTGCATTTTTGAAAAGTAGTGCATGCACTATTTTTTGTGCAGTCTGATGCGATTTGCAGCCATTCAAATAATGGGCTGCAAAATCGCACCACACTGAATTGCACAGAAACTTGGAGCAAGCTCCTTTGAAAACTGATTTACGTGCATTTTGCTTTTCAGAGATGTTTGGCAGGTGGTGAGGAGGTGAAACATTACTTCTTCACCGCCTGGTTTAAACCTACAATGATTGTACTACCAAACATGCATTGCTTGGCAGTTATAGCTTTAAATCAGTCTTTTCACAACCTGTCAAACATTCTTAGATCACTTTTTAGAGGAACAGTGGTGCTTGTTCCACTTGTAAAACAGACGTTAGCTGCATTTGGTTGTGGTACCCTTAGGGCTTCTTTATACGTGAGATTGGGGTTGGTAAAACCCGGTGGTCGAGTCCAATCCCTACCCCCTTTAGCTGCAGAGGCAGCAGCCAAAGGTGTACACATGCAATGTTGTGCCCATATAGCTGGTATTGTGTATCTATATGGGCTCAATAGCATCTTTATGCTATTGTGCCTATATAGCTGCTATTGTGCCCACATAGCATTTACTGTGCCCTATTATGCCCACTGACCTTAACAACTTGCAGCACTTCCAGCTGTTGTGGATTCCGCTACCAAGAATGAGAGGCAGAGTGCTATTGGTATCACTTCACCTGAACTATGGACAAGGAATTGGCTCATGAGGCAGGCTTGATGTCCCGACGGCCACCTGCTCCCTCCAGCCCTGCTTCTCTTGTTCTGTGGCCGCCTGCCGCCTTTATCCACATCAGTGACAGAAGGTCGGCAAGCCCAATCTACCAGCCACCTGGATGCGATCGACTGGTAGATCGTGATCCACGGGTTGCCAACCTGGGCTCCAGTGGCGGTGCGTCCATTAGGGGCACTTGGGCGCCGCCCCCCCTCTGTGTACTATAGATAGATTCATTGCGTCTGTCAGAGCGAGAGGAGAAGAACAAGACTTTGTGGGACAGTTTTATTTTTTAATAAAGGACTTGTCCCAAGGCATGTATGTGTGTGTGCGTGGTTGTGTGTTTTTTTTTTCTACCATTTTCACACATTTTTTGTGAAATGGTAGGGGTTACTGGGGGGGGGGGCGGGATCTGGGGGTCACTTTGTTAAAGTGGGCTTCCAGATTCCGATAAACCCCCGTCCGCAGACCCCCCACAACCACCGGGCAAGGGTTGTGGGGATGAGGCCCTTTTCCCCATCAACATGGGGACAAGGTGCTTTGGGGGGCTACCCCAAAGCAACCTCCCAATGTTGAGGGCATGTGGCCTGATACAGTTCAGGAGGGGGGGCGCTCTCTTGTCCCCCCCCCTCTTTTCCTGCGGCCTGTCAGGTTGGATACGGGCCTGGTATGATTTTGAGGGGGACCCCCACGCCTTTTTTTTTTTTAATTTTAGTTCAGAATTCCCCTGTGGGGGAATCCCATGCCGTTTTTATCAATGAACTTTTATGTGTATTGCTGGGACCAACAATTCATTATAGCCGCGAGTACTTTTAAATTACTTTTTTTCTTTTTAGAAATGTCATTTTGCTCTCGGACTGTTCTAAACACGGTAAACACGCTCCACTTTACAAGCATACTATAGACACCCCCCAGGTATGAAATTTAAAGGAATATTACACTTATTGTTTCACTTTAAGCATTATTAAAATCACTGTTCCCGAAAAACACCCATTTTTTTTAAACCTTTTTTTTGCATTGATACATGTCCCCTGGGGCAGAACCCAGGTCCCCAAACACTTTTTATGACAACACCATGCATATAAGCCTTTAATATTGGCACTTTTGATTTCTCCCATAGACTTTTAAAGGGTGTTCCGTGGCTTTCGAATTTGCCGCGAACACCCCAAATTGTTCTCTATTCGGCGAACACCCGATGTTCGAGTCAAACTTGCGTTCGACTCAAACATCGGGCCCATCCCTAAACAGGACTATAGAGTGGAGTCTCCCTCCCCCTCCCCAGGCTCAGCAATCAGCAGCAGCTCCCTTTTATAAAAAGAACAGCCATCAACCATCCTAATTCCTCTTCTTTCTTCTGATGAGCACTGCAGACTCAGTCAGCGCTCTGCTCCCTCCCCAGCGGTCTACCAAGGAAACAGTCAGCATTCATCACACCTTCGTTGCTTCTGGGCTCTCACTCTCTCTGCTCCACCCCCCCTTCCTTTCTTCTTTCTTGCGCCAGATGCAGAGGCACCATGTGACACAGGGGCTTTTAAAAGGTAGCACCTCTGCACAACATTCTAAATCAATCTGCCCCCCTCCCAGCCGGGACTAACTAAACATCAGCGGCTTATGCGTCTGTATCCCTCCTCTTCAAAAAGAGTCCCCAGTCAAGTAGCAGATGGGATTCAAAGCAGGTACAATATTAACCACTTAAGGACCGCCTCACGCCGATGTACGTCGGCAAGGTGGCACGGGCAGGCAGAATCACGTACACATACGTGATCTGCCTCCCGCAGGCGGGGGTCCGATTGGACCCCCCCCCGGTGCCCGAGGCGGTCTGTTTTTGACCAGCGGCGATCGAAGATGAGGGAGAGACCATCTGTTCGTGGCCCCCCCTCGCGATTGCCGCCGGCCAATCAAATCATTCCTCTGCTGCTGTATGCTAAACAGCAGCAAAGGAAAATATGTCATCTCTCCTCGGCTCGGTATTTTCCGTTCCGGCGCCGAGGAGAGAAGACTGCAATGTGAGTGTAACACTACACACATACAGTAGAACATGCCAGGCACACAAAACACCTCCCTTTACCCCCCGATCCCCCCCTAATCCCCCCCCCCCCCGTCACACTGACACCAACCAGTTTTTTTTTTTTCCTGATTACTGCATGGTGTCAGTTTGTGACAGTTAGTGTGTTAGGGCAGTTAGGGTTAGCCCCCTTTAGGTCTAGGGTACCCCCCTAACCCCCCTAATAAATTTTTAACCCCTTGATCACCCCCCCGTCGCCAGTGTCGCTAAGCGATCATTTTTCTGATCGCTGTATTAGTGTCACTGGTGACGATAGTTAGGGAGGTAAATATTTAGGTTCACCGTCAGCGTTTTATAGCGACAGGGACCCCCATATACTACCTAATAAAGGTTTTAACCCCTTGATTGCCCCCTAGTTAACCCTTTCACCACTGATCACCGTATAACTGTTACGGGTGACGCTGGTTAGTTTGTTTATTTTTTATAGTGTCAGGGCACCCGCCGTTTATTACCGAATAAAGGTTTAGCCCCCTGATTGCCTGGCGGTGGTATGCGTCGCCCCCAGGCAGCGTCAGATTATCGCCAGTACCGCTAACGCACGCAGCATACGCCTCCCTTAGTGGTATAGTATCTGTACGGATCAATATCTGATCCGATCAGATCTATACTAGCGTCCCCAGCAATTTAGGGTTCCCAAAAACACAGTGTTAGCGGGATCAGCCCAGATACCTGCTAGCACCTGCGTTTTGCCCCTCTGCCCGGCCCAGCCCAGCCCACCCAAGTGCAGTATCGATCGATCACTGTCACTTACAAAACACTAAACGCATAACTGCAGCGTTCGCAGAGTCAGGCCTGATCCCTGCGATCGCTAACAGTTTTTTTTGTAGCATTTTGGTGAACTGGCAAGCACCAGCCCCAGGCAGCATCAGGTTAGCGCCAGTACCGCTAACACCCACGCACGCGCCGTACACCTCCCTTAGTAGTATAGTATCTGATCGGATCAATATCTGATCCGATCAGATCTATACTAGCGTCTCCAGCAGTTTAGGGTTCCCAAAAACGCAGTGTTAGTGGGATCAGCCCAGATACCTGCTAGCACCTGCGTTTTGCCCCTCCGCCCGGCCCAGCCCAGCCCACCCAAGTGCAGTATCGATCGATCACTGTCACTTACAAAACACTAAACGCATAACTGCAGCGTTCGCAGAGTCAGGCCTGATCCCTGCGATCGCTAACAGTTTTTTGGTAGCGTTTTGGTGAACTGGCAAGCACCAGCGGCCTAGTACACCCCGATCATAGTCAAACCAGCACTGCAGTAACACTTGGTGACGTGGCGAGTCCCATAAGTGCAGTTCAAGCTGGTGAGGTGGCAAGCTCAAGTAGTGTCCTGCTGCCACCAAGAAGAAGACAAACACAGGCCCGTCGTGCCCATAATGCCCTTCCTGCTGCATTCGCCAATCCTAATAATTGGGAACCCACCACTTCTGCAGTGCCCGTACTTCCCCCATTCACATCCCCAAGCAAATGCGGTCGGCTGCATGAGAGGCATTTTCTTTATGTCCTCCCGAGTACCCCTACCCAGCGAACCCCCCCCAAAAAAGATGTTGTGTCTGCAGCAAGCGCGGATATAGGCATGACACCCGCTATTATTGTCCCTCCTGTCCTGACAATCCTGGTCTTTGCATTGGTGAATGTTTTGAACGCTACCATTCACTAATTGAGTATTACCGTAGGGTACAGCATTGCACAGACTAGGCACACTTTCACAGGGTCTCCCAAGATGCCATCGCATTTTGAGAGACCCGAACTTGGAACCGGTTACAGTTATAAAAGTTAGTTACAAAAAAAGTGTAAAAAAAAAATATATATAAATATATCAAATAAAAAAAAATTGTTGTTGTTTTATTGTTCTCTCTCTCTCTCTATTCTCTCTCTATTGTTCTGCTCTTTTTTACTGTATTCTATTCTGCAATGTTTTATTGTTATTATGTTTTATCATGCTTGCTTTTCAGGTATGCAATTTTTTATACTTTACCGTTTACTGTGTTTTATTGTTAACCATTTTTTTGTCTTCAGGTACACCATTCACGACTTTGAGTGGTTATACAAGAATGATGCCTGCAGGTTTAGGTATCATCTTGGTATCATTCTTTTCAGCCAGTGGTTGGCTTTCATGTAAAAGCAATCCTAGCAGCTAATTAGCCTCTAGACTGCTTTTACAAGCAGTGGGAGGGAATGCCCCCCCCACCGTCTTCCGTGTTTTTCTCTGGCTCTCCTGTCTCAACAGAGAACCTGAGAATGCAGCCGGTGATTCAGCCAGCTGACCATAGAGCTGATCAGAGACCAGAGTGGCTCCAAACATCTCTATGGCCTAAGAAACTGGAAGCTATGAGCATTTCATGACTTAGATTTCACCGGATGTAAACAGCGCCATTGGGAAATTGGGAAAGCATTTTATCACACCGATCTTGGTGTGGTCAGATGCTTTGAGGGCAGAGGAGAGATCTAGGGTCTAATAGACCCCAATTTTTTCAAAAAAGAGTACCTGTCACTATCAATTGCGATCATAGGGGATATTTACATTCCCTGAGATAACAATAAAAATGATTAAAAAAAAAAAAAATGAAAGGAACAGTTTAAAAATAAGATAAAAAAGCAAAAAAATAATAAAGAAAAAAAAAAAAGCACCCCTGTCCCCCCCTGCTCTCGCGCAAAGGCGAACGCAAGCGTCGGTCTGGCGTCAAATGTAAACAGCAATTGCACCATGCATGTGAGGTGTCACTGCGAACGTCAGATCGAGGGCAGTAATTTTTGCAGTAGACCTCCTCTGTAAATCTAAAGTGGTAACCTGTAAAGGCTTTTAAAGGCTTTTAAAACGGTATTTAGTTTGTTGCCACTGCACGTTTGTGCACAATTTTAAAGCATGTCATGTTTGGTATCCATGTACTCGGCCTAAGATCATCTTTTTTATTTTATCAAACATTTGGGCAATATAGTGTGTTTTAGTGCATTAAAATTTAAAAAAGTGTGTTTTTTCCCCAAAAAATGCGTTTGAAAAATCGCTGCGCAAATACTGTGTGAAAAAAAAATTAAACACCCACCGTTTTAATCTGTAGGGCATTTGCTTTAAAAAAATATATAATGTTTGGGGTTCAAAGTCATTTTCTTGCAAAAAAAAATAATTTTTTCATGTAAACAAAAAGTGTCAGAAAGGGCTTTGTCTTCAAGTGGTTAGAAGAGTGGGTGATGTGTGACATAAGCTTCTAAATGTTGTGCATAAAATGCCAGGACAGTTCAAAACCCCCCCAAATGACCCCATTTTGGAAGGTAGACACCCCAAGCTATTTGCTAAGAGTCATGTCGAGTCCATGGAATATTTTATATTGTGACACAAGTTGCGGGAAAGAGACAAATTTTTTTTTTTTTTTTGCACAAAGTTGTCACTAAATGATATATTGCTCAAACATGCCATGGGAATATGTGAAATTACACCCCAAAATACATTCTGTTGCTTCTCCTGAATACAGGGATACCACATGTGTGAGACTTTTTGGGAGCCTAGCCGCGTACGGGACCCCGAAAACCAAGCACCGCCTTCAGGCTTTCTAAAGGCGTAAATTTTTGATTTCACTCTTCACTGCCTATCACAGTTTCTGAGGCCATGGAATGCCCATGTGGCACAAACCCCCCCAAATGACCCCATTTTGGAAAGTAGACACCCCAAGCTATTTGCTGAGAGGTATAGTGAGTATTTTGCAGACCTCACTTTTTGTCACAAAGTTTTGAAAATTGAAAAAAGAAAAAAAAAAGTATTTTCTTGTCTTTCTTCATTTTCAAAAACAAATGAGAGCTGCAAAATACTCACCATGCCTCTCAGCAAATAGCTTTGGGTGTCTACTTTCCAAAATGGGGTCATTTGGGGGGGGGTTTGTGCCACCTGGGCATTCCATGGCCTCCGAAACTGTGATAGGCAGTGAAGAGTGAAATCAAAAATTTACACCCTTAGAAATCCTGAAGGCGGTGATTGGTTTTCGGGGCCCTGTACGCGGCTAGGCTCCCAAAAAGTCCCACACATGTGGTATCCCCATACTCAGGAGAAGAAGCTAAATGTATTTTGGGGTGCAATTCCACATATGCCCATGGCCTGTGTGAGCAATATATCATTTAGTGACAACTTTGTGCAAAAAAAAAAAAAAAGTGTCACCTTCCCGCAACTTGTGTCAAAATATAAAATATTCCATGGACTCAACATGCCTCTCAGCAAATAGCTTGGGGTGTCTACTTTCCAAAATGGGGTCATTTGGGGGGGGGTTGTGCCATCCGGGCATTTTATGGCCTTCAAAACTGTGATAGGTAGTGAGGAGTGAAATCAAAAATTTACGCCCTTAGAAATCCTGAAGGTGGTGATTGGTTTTCGGGGCCCCGTACGCGGCTAGGCTCCCAAAAAGTCCCACACATGTGGTATCCCCGTACTCAGGAGAAGCAGCTGAATGTATTTTGGGGTGCAATTCCACATAGGCCCATGGCCTGTGTGAGCAATATATCATTTAGTGACAACTTTTTGTAAATATTTTTTTTTTTTGTCATTATTCAATCACTTGGGACAAAAAATAAATATTCAATGGGTTCAACATGCCTCTCAGCAATTTCCTTGGGGTGTCTACTTTCCCAAATGGGGTAATTTGGGGGGGTTTTGTACTGCCCTGCCATTTTAGCACCTCAAGAAATGACATAGGCAGTCATAAACTAAAAGCTGTGTAAATTCCAGAAAATGTACCCTAGTTTGTAGACGCTATAACTTTTGCGCAAACCAATAAATATACGCTTATTGACTTTTTTTTACCAAAGACATGTGGCCGAATACATTTTGGCCTAAATGTATGACTAAAATTGAGTTTATTGGATTTTTTTTATGACAAACAGTAGAAAATATCATTTTTTTTCAAAATTTTCGGTCTTTTTCCGTTTATAGCGCAAAAAATAAAAACGGCAGAGGTGATCAAATACCATCAAAAGAAAGCTCTATTTGTGGGAAGAAAAGGACGCAAATTTTGTTTGGGTACAGCATTGCATGACCGCGCAATTAGCAGTTAAAGCGACGCAGTGCCAAATTGGAAAAAGTCCTCTGGTCCTTAGGCAGCATAATGGTCCGGGGCTGAAGTGGTTAAAAAAAAAATAGTGTGTATTTTTTGCCGATGCCTCAGTGGAATTTTTGGGGGTGCTATATGAGGGTGCTTTAAGATTATTTTATTTTTATATATTTTTTTGCAGCTTCAGCACACCCAAGCACCCACCTGGTGCCGCCCCTGCTTCAGGCCCTGGGAGCCCTCCTGGCTGCAGCTTCCCTTCTCCACTGCCCATGACATCACAGTCCACACTATTGGCTCTGCACCCATCCCAGACTGCATGCTCCCAGTCCTCTCAGGCATGCCTCCCCAGTCCTCCCGACTGTGCATGTCACTCACCAGCCCTCTCCTGGCTGCGACCAGTTGTTTCTCTCCTCGAAGACTTGCTTGGAAATGCTGGCTCCTGCTCTCCTCTCTTGCTCCTCCTGTCCAGAACATTCATGCTTCTTTAAAGGGCTCTGTCCGCACCCGAGCCCCAGATCCAAGATCATCCCCCTCCCCCAAGACTGGGAAGCTCCCTCCAAGGCCCTGACAGCCTAGCACTCCATATTCAAGCTCTGAACAACTTCAACTCCTCCCCAGCTCGGCTGACCCTGGGTACTTTAGGAGGCCTGCCCCCTGCCAATCCAAGTTGGGGATTGGTCAGGTCTCCTTAGAGTACCCCAGGCAGCTCCACCTCTCCTCTCCTTCTCTCTTTCTAATACCTACCAGAATGCTCTAGAAACTATAATTTTTTATTCTACAGGGCCTCTGATTTCAGAAAATATATAATATTCAGGGGGTTTTGTTAGCTGAGTGTTGAAATAGTGTGCTGGAAGTTTGTTTACAGCAAAACTGCTTTACTTTTATGGAAGTTATCTTTATCATGAATTTACATCATGTAGACAGAAACAGGAATATACAAGAACATATATTGGGAAAGAAAAGCACTTCCTCTCATTATATTGCCATAGAATACAAACCATAGCACTGCAGTGCCACCTACTGGTATAGATAGGTATAATGCATATATATATAGTTCACAATATAGCAAGCTACTTGCTGTTGCTTCTTTCAACACACCTTCTCAACAGCATGTGCTTTATCAAATTACATTCAGCTTCTTCTGGAAATAACCATGATGTTCCTTCAATAAAGGCTTGGTGAGTGCATCAGCAGTTGGAGCCACCCCCATCAAATCATTCTTTGCAGCTATTACCACCATCCCCTCCCTTTAGAATGTAAGCTCTACGAGCAGGGCCCTCCTGTACCTTTTGTATTGAACTGTACCGTAATTGTGTTGCCCCCCTTATAAATTGTAAAGCGCTGCGTAAACTGTTGGCACTATATAAATCTCGTATTATAATAATAATCTCCTCTGATGGGCAGTATTGAATGTCAATAACACCTTGCTCTTGATTATCCCTCAGTAGGTGATACTTGACAGTGATGTGTTTGGTCCTAGGATTGACCCTTTCTGATTGTGTAAGCTTTATTTTGCTTTGGTTTTGATATGCCTATTCCAATGTCCTCAAAATGTTGACAAATCCATATCACTTCTTGACAAGCATGTGCTGCTGCAATGTACTCAGTTGAAGATAAAGCGACAGTTACTTGCTTTCGACTAGACCAACTTATGGTTCCCTCCCCATGCTGGAAGATTAATCCACTTGTGGATTTTCGGTCTGTGCAGTCCCCGGCCCAATCAGCATCCACATATCCAACCAGTTTTGGATTGGATGTTGCTAGGAACTGTATCACTCTTTTCACTGCGTTCCAGTCACAATGACAGGAGGCTGAAACTTTCCTGCATAGTATGCCCACTGCTGCAGCTATGTCTGGTCTTGTCAAAGTGGCAACATATAGCAGCTTACCGATTGCTCCACAATACATGTCATTGTTGGGTAGCAAGTTTTCTGCTTCATTTCTCTTTAGATAGCCTGGTTCCATGGGAGTTTTCACTTCCTTTGCATCTTGCATTTGGAATTGTTCCAAGATTTCAGAGATTTTCTGAGATTGGTTAAGAAGATAACTTCCATGTTCTTCTCTCTCTAATTGGATTCCCAGATAGTAGCTAATGTTCCCTAGCTATTTTATTTCAGCTTGTTAACCATCTGATTGTAATCCCCTTCTTGTTTAAAACAGGTTATAATGTCATCAACAAAGATAAGGATGTCTATCCAGCTGTCTTCTTGATTCCTGGAGTAGAGACTGGAGTCTGCTTTAGGCCCCTTTCACACGGTCGGACCGTTCAGGTCCACCTGTCAGTTTTGACGGCAGACCTGAACGGGCGCTCCATGTTAGCCTATGGAGCGACGGATGTCAGCGGAGACATGTCCGCTGACATCCGACCCGGTCCGATCCGCTAAAAGCAGACGGATGGCCCTACGTTCAGATCCGTCGCTGGCGGATCGGATCGGGTGAGATCTGATGAAATCTCTCTATAGGCAGCAGGGGCGCTCGACAAGCCCCTCCCCGGTCAGTGAGCAGAGAGGGACCTGTCATCCGCCGGCTCAGCGGAGATCAACGGAGAGATCTCCCACTGAGCCGGCGGACCAAGGCGGGCTCCGTGGAAGCGGAGTCCGCCTCATGTGAAAGGGGCCTTACTTCTTAAGAATCCCTCTCTGGTTAGTACTTTGTTCACTTTCTCATTCTACATACTTGCAGATTGCTTAACCACTTGACCACTGGGCACTTAAACCCCCTTCCTAACCAGACCAATTTTAAGCTTTCGGTGCTCTCACACTTTGAATGACAATTACTCAGTCATGCAACACTGTACCCATTTGAAATGTTTGTTCTTTTTTTCACACAAATAGAGCTTTCTTTTGGTGGTATTTAATCACCGCTGGGTTTTCTATTTTTTGCGCTATAAATCAAAAAAGACTGAAAATTCGGTTTAAAAAAAAAAATTCTTTGTTTCTGTTAAAATGTATTGCAGAGTATTGGCGAGTATGGGCACTGAGCAGCACTGTGGGCTGGATCTGTAGTGCCCACAGCGCTGCAAACGATCTCTCCCTCTCTTTTCTCACACTGTACTGATTGGTACAGAGAGGGGAGGGAGGAACCGGCACATGACATGACGCCGGTTTGTTTACAAGTGATGCTCCCTCATTTGACGGAGCGATCACGTGGTAAACGGCCGCTATCGGCGGCCATTATCCGTGATGCACCGGGTCTGTGATTCTGTGAGGACATCTATGGATGCCCACCCAAAAAAAGCCTACCACGTTCTTTCGGCTATGGCCCAGTCGGCATGTGGTTAAAGCAGAGTTCCACTCAGAATTTTTTTTTTATATGTAATCTGTTCTATTAGACTAGTCTAAAACATTAAATACATGGCATTTATCAAATCGCCGCTCAATTCAAGTTTTTTTTTTTTTAACTGACTTGCTGTTTATTTCAGCTCTGCAGAGCGCTTCTATCTCTACTGTGGGCATGTGAAGGCCACTAAGCAGTCTCTCCTGGGATATTGTGATGCTAGATACCCAGCATGCACCTCCCGATCTCATGCATGCGCACTATACACAGGGCATAGCACAGCAAGATTATCCTGTTGTCTCCTGGGATTAATACACATATCCCAGGAGACATTGTCAAAGCTGGAAATGACACCAGTGGCGTGAAGGAGGAAGTCAGAATCAAATACAGAATTACTACAGTAAGTGATTGAGAAAAAAAATATGATATGCCAAATTGCAATCACTGCACACTTTACTGCTGGGTGGAGAAAACTTATAAATGTGGGTGGAACTCCACTTTAAGACCATAGATGCTCTTCTGAAGTTTACACACAAGGTTGTCTCGTTGCTCAAACCCTGGTGATTGCTCCATGTAGAGGTCTTCCTTAATGACTCCATATAGGAAAGCCGTTTTAATGTCTAGGTATTTGACTTACAGGCCCTTCCCAGCTACAGTGCTAAGAAGCGCTCTGATGGTGGAGTGTTTTACAACAGGAGTGAATGTTTCATTGTAATCTTCACCAAATTTCTGGGAGTAACCCTTGGCAACTAGTCTGGCTTTGTATTTATGGATATTACCTTCTGCGTCTGACTTTACTTTGAAAGTCCACTTGCTTCCTATAATTTTGCAGTTAGGAGGGAGCTCTAAGTGTCCAGGTTTTATTTTCTTGAAGTGACTTCAACCTAAAATATGTAATTTACTATTTTGCAGAAGAAGTTCTGCAGGTAATGTATTTTTGCTACATATGCAGGCTTAAGGGTTAAAGTCATAATGTATTTGTGACAGAAGACCTTTTCACAAGTATATCTAAGCCGTGTGCAAAGTATCTTCCCCTCCTATCCTTGCCCCTCCCAACTCTGAACAAAAACAGTAACTGAGTTGCTGTGCACACTATTTCAAGTTTCCTACATCATCAAAATCAACATGCCCAAGTGTCCTAAGTGCCAGAAAGAAGTGTATTTTGGTAAGTGCAATACACAGCAAACATACTGTAAAGACTTGTTGTGAACCATAACAATAAGATGTTTTTGGTTTAGGTGCTTTAAAGCAATATCTGCTTTTTCTTGTAATGCAAATAAAGATAATACTTAAGACATGAACAGGTGGAAGTTTACTAAGTGTACAAAAGATAGTCAACCATATTTTATCATTCTGACTGAATTCTAAAATCTAAATCTTATTGGGTTCTCTAGGTGACTGTACTTTGCTTATCACCATTGTCAGTTGCATAGCCTTATTAATATGCTGCAATAATGCAAAAATATAAGATTCTAGTATTTTTTTGGCAAATGGATTGCTCTTATGACATAAACTGTTGTATGCTCTGCTCTGATGATACTCACTATTTAAACACATACTGTATATTTCTGTAGAGACAGTAATGTGACGGTGCAGATAAAGTAAGGATCATTTTGTCAAACGCTGAACAAATCCAAAATGGTGAAAGTACTGTCTGGGAGACATTCAGAAAGAATCATTATGTCACTCAGTAAACTTTTTCTATAGCCAGTGCATCAACAATCTCAGAAAGTAAAGACAACATTTATCTGTGTTAGCTATACGGTAAAATCGCCATCATATTTTATGTCAGAGGTTGAAGGTTTACAAATAAAAACAGGAACATATTTCATTTACACTGTATAGGTTAGATAGGAAAAGCTCAAACTGGTTCCTGTAGGCAATAGCACCCTTTTTCTATGCTTCCTTAATTATAGCCCAGCCTTATTTTTAGCTTATTTAATATAAAAAGCAGAGACCTACTAATCAGATGGATGGAACATGTAAGGTGTAACAGATTCCAGCAGATGCAGTCTCTCCCCAACCCCCCCCCCCCCCCCCCCCCCCCGTTCACAAGTGACCACACGCAGGCATTGTCTCAGGGCTCCCACTGCCGTTCTTTGAAAATAATGTGGACGTGCGGGGCTCCGCCTGCCCAGCCATTGTGGCTGTCAGCTTGTAATTTCAGTGAACTACCATGGCCCTGTTGAGCGCTCAGTTAGTTCATTGCCTTTTCCTATCAGTGTGTATCTGCCTGCCTATACAAGCGGACAGATACACTGAGAAGTCTGCAGAAGTTCTGCATGGCACTTGCAATCTACTGATCGTGGGTGCAATGCTTTCCAGGCTCCAAGTAAAAAATAAAATAAATGCACATTTAAAAAAAAAATTTTTTTTTACATGCAAAAAGATGTGCATTTATTTATTTTAAAGGTGAATGTATACTTTAACCCTGTGATAGCAATCAAGTAAAAATAAATAAATATTTTTAAAAACAATAAAAATGATTTTAAAATTTGCCATAACCCCTGTTTATCCAACACACACCTAAACACAGCCCAGGATGTGCACGTGTATGTAAACCATTGTAGCACACGTGTGATGCCTCGCCATGAAGGTCAGAGTGAGAGCAATCAGCACAAGAGCTCCTGGTTAACTCTATACTCATGAGCTGTAAAAGCTTTTAAAGTGTCACCTATGGAGATTTTTGGGTACCGTAGTTATTTGTGGTGTTGCAGGCGCACACAATTTGAGGACTTGGCATGTTACACAGCTACAGTTAATCTGGTTGAAAAAAAGACTCTAATCCACCCAGTTCAGCCAACATAAAAACCAAAACATACAGTATCTCACAAAAGTGAGTACCCTCACATTTTTGTAAATATTTTATTATATCTTTTCAGGTGACAACACTAAAGAAATGACACTTTGCTACAATGTAAAGTAGTGACTGTGCAGCTTGTATAACAGTGTCAATTTGCTGTTCCCTCAATAAATCAACACACAGCCATTAAAGTCTAAACCGCTGGCAACAAAAGTGAGTACACCCCTAAGTGTCGGTTCACACTGAGGCAGCACGACTTGCAGCGCGACTGCCTCAGGCGACCTGGACATGACAGGAGCAGCGACTTGCAAAACGACTTCTGTATAGAAGTCAATGAAAGTCGCCGCCAAAGTCGTACAGGAACTTGCGTCACTCCTATTAGAACAGTTCCGTAGTGCAAAACGGGATGCGACTTGTCAGGCGGCTAGGTCGCCTGACAAGTCTCCCCTGTGTGAACTGGGGCTTAGTGAAAATCTCCAAATTGGGTCCAATTTAGCCATTTTCCCTCTCCGATGTCATGTGACTCATTAGTGTTACAAGGTCTCAGGTGTGAATAGGGAGCAGGTATGTTAAATTTGTTGTTATCGCATTCACGCTTACTGGTCACTGGAAGTTTAATATGGCACCTCATGAAAAAGAACAATCTGATGATATGAAAAAGAATTGTTGCTCTACATAAAGATGGCCTAGGCTTTAAGAAGATTGCATGACCCTGAAACTGAGCTGTGGCACGGTGGCCAAGACCATACAGCAGTTTAACAGGACAGGTTCCACTCAGAACAAGGCTTGCCATGGTCGACCAATGAATTTGAGTGCACATGCTCAGCGTCATATCCAGAGGTTGTCTTTGGGAAATAGACATATGAGTGCTGCAAGCATTGCTGCAGAGGTTGAAGGGGTGGGGGGGTCAGCCTGACAGTGCTCGGACCATACGCCGCACGCTATATTAAATTGGTCTGCATGGTTGTCGTCCCAGAAGGAAGCCTCTTCTAAAGATTATGCACAAGAAAGCCCGCAGTTTGCTGAACACAAGCAGACTAAGGACATAGGTTACTGGAACCCTATCCTGTGGTCTGATGAGACCAACATAAACTTATTTATTTCAGATGGTGTCAAGCGTGTGTGCCAGCAACCAGGTGAGGAGTACAAAGACAAGTGTATCTTGCCTACAGTCAAGCATGGTGGTGGGAGTGTCATGGTCTGGGGCTGCATGAGTGCTGCCAGCACTGAGGAGCTACAGTTCATTGAGGGAACCATGAATGCCAACTACTGTACTGTGTCATACTGTAGCAAAGCATGATCCCCCTCCCTTCGGAGACTGGGCCACAGGGCAGTATTCCAACAGAACGACCCCAAACACACCTTCAAGACGACCACTGCCTTGCTAAAGAAGCTGAGGGTAAGGGTGATGGACTGGCTAAGCATATCTCCAGACCTAAACCGTATTGAGCATCTGTGGGGCATCCTCAAATGGAAGGTGAAGGAGCGCAAGGTCTCTAACATCCACCAGATCCGTGATGTCATCATAGAGGAGTGGGAGAGGACCCCAGTGGCAACCTGTGAAACTCTGGTGAACTCCATGCCCAAGAGGGTTAAGGCAGTGCTGGAAAGAAATGGAGGCCACACAAAACATTGACACTTTGGGCCCAATTTGGACATTTTCACTAAGGGGTTTACTCACTTTTGTTTCCAGCGGTTTAGACATTAATGGCTGTGTGTTGAGTTATTTTGAGGGGACAGCAAATTTACACTGGTATACAAGCTGTACTCTTACTACTTTACATTGTAGCAAAGTGTCATTTTTTCAGTGTTGTCACATGAAAAGATATAAAATATTTACAAAATGTGAGGGGTGTACTCACTTTTCTGAGGTACTGTATATGTTTGATATCTATTTGCTCAACACAACCTTATCTTTTATATTTTACCAAAAATGTGTTTCATAATATTTGTGTTTTCCACTTAACTTCATTTTATCATATTTTTTCCTGAAAATCTGCATTTAATAAACAGTTGCACAAATATCATGTGACATAAAAATTGCAGCTATTATTATTATGCTACAAGAATTTATATAGCGCCAACAGTTTGCGCAGCACTTTACAACATGAGGGCAGACAGTACAGTTACAGTACAATTCAATACAGGAAGAAATCAGAAGGCCCTGCTCGTTAGAGCTTACAATCTAGAAGGGAGGGTCAAATGATACAAAAGGTAATAACTGTGGGGGATGAGCTGATTGAGAAAATCAAAATACAGTTGTTAGGTGTCGGCAGAATAAGCTTCTCTGAAGAGGAGGGTTTTCAGGGATCGTCTAAAAGCAAAAAGACTAGGAAATAATCGGACAGATTGAGGTAGGGAGTTCCATAGGATTTTAGAGGCAACTATCATCTTTTTATTCTACAGCCCCTCTGCTTTAAAAAAAAAATAATATTCAGGGGATTTTAGTAATCGTATTGCCAAAAATAAAGATTTTTACATGTGTGCAAAAAAAAGAGAGAAAAAAAATGATTTAATACCAAACTAGTAAAGGACATTACTATTAGCCTGCATGCCTGCAGGGTCAGGGAAGCTACAAACCTAGTAACAAATTCAAATCAGGGCAAATCAGCAGGCCAATGAAGGGGAGCACAGCAACTTTGTGAAGGGCATTTTTAAAAGTATTAAATGGCTTATAGGTTCACTTCAATGCAAAAGCATAAAACCTGAAATATGTAATTTACTAACTTGCAGAATAGATTCTGCAGGTATTCAATGTATTTGTGCTACATATGTGCAGGCTTAAGGGTTAAAGTTATAATGTATTCGTGACAGAAGACCTTTTCACAAATATATCTAAGCCGTGTGCAAAGTATGTTCCCCTCCTATCCTTGCCCCTCCCAACTCTGAACAAAAACAGTAGCTGAGTTGCTGTGCACAATATTTAAATTTTCCTACATCATAAGAATCAACATGTTCAAGTGTCAGAAAGAAGTGTATTTTGGTAAGTACAATACACAGCAAACATACTGTAAAGACTTGTTGTGAACCATAGCAATAATATTTTATTGGTTTAGGTGCTTTCAAGCAATATCTGCTTTTTCTAATAATGCAAATAAAGATAATACTTAAAGGGTAACTCCACTTTTGTGAGGAAAAAAAAAGCAAATGAAAAAAAAAAATAATATAGCACATAATTGCAACACTAATTATATTGTAATTGAATGTTATTAAAAATTACATTTCCTTTTCAATCTGCAGCTACTGTAATTTTCTGAGAATGCATTGCAATATGGCTACCTGGAGTTGTTCTGTACAGAGTGTGTACTGACCACTCCCCAGAAATATAATTTCCTGCTTGTGTGATTGGCTCACCAATTTTCCCAGAAGTCTGCCTAAGATACAAGTCAGATTTAAGGCATCCCGTGCAACAAAAAATGTCATTTTTGCAGAGATGCTTTCAATAGGAGCACTTCTAAAGGGATGCAGGCCAAGCAGATTTCCTCATTAGTGCCCTGCAGCTGCACACCTGACAGTTAATTATGAAACCACTCCCATTAGACCTACTCAGCACAGAGGCACAGACAAACACGCACTGAGTTCTTCTGAATAACAAAAGGTAGGAATCTGCAACAAAGGCTGTTACAATCCTTGCAATGTACATAGATCACCTAAATGGGAATGTTTTTTTTCTCAACAAAAGTGGAGTTACTCTTTAAGACATGAACGGGTGGGAGTTTACGTGTACAAAAGATAATCAACCATCTTATCATTCTGACTAAATTCTAAAATCTCAATTTTATTGGATCCTCCAGGTGACTGTACTTTGCTCATCACCATTGTCCATTGCAGAGACTTATGCAAATATTGCTACGATTTAATGTAAAAAATATAAGATTCTAGTATTTTTCTGGCAAATGAACAGCTTGCATGTTCTGCTCTGGTGATACTCGCTATTCAAACACAGGGTGCACATACTGTATATTTCTGTAGAGTCAGTAATGTGACAGTGCAGATAAAGTATCATCTGGTAAAGCAAGGATCATTTTTGTCAAATGCTGAACAAATTCAAAATGGTGAAAGTACTATCTGGGATACATTAATAAAATCAAAGTTACACTTACCGGTAATGTCTTTTCCAGGAGTCTCAGGGCAGCCACCTCAGCCTTGGCTCATCCCTTCACAGGAAACACCGCCCCAGCTTCAAAGCACACCTTGCACTACCAGCCCTTCAGTTTTCTAAGAGTACCCCAGACCAGCTGGGGAGACAAGAACACATCAAAATAATCTTTGACTCTCCTGACGGTTTCTGTGTCAGGAACTTTGACAAACATTTTTCGGGTGGGTACCATGAGAGACTCCTGGAAAAGACATTACCAGTAAGTGTAACTTTGATTTTCCCTAATGGTCTTTCAGGACAGCCACCTCAGAGGATAAACAAGCACTTACCCTTAGGGAAGGACCACTGCTTGAAGGACCCTTTGCCCAAAAGGCCTGATCCTTAGCGGATAACAGGTCCAACCTGTAGTGCTTGAAAAACGTGGTAAAGCTGGACCATGTTGCAGCCCTACAGATCTGCTCTGTCGTAGCACCAGCCCTTTCCACCTGCGATGCTACCATAGCCCTGGTGGAATGATCCCTGATACCCTTTGGAACTTCCAACCTGCTTACTACGTAAGCCTGACTAATAGCTAACTTTAGCCATCTTGCTATTTTACGTTTAGAGGCTTTTGCCCCCTTGTTAGCCCCTGAAAATATAACAAAAAAGGAATCCGGCTTCCTAAATTACTTTGTACTATCAATGTACTGAAGAACGCACCTTCTTATGTCCAGCCTAAGAAAATTATACTCCTGTTAACCCACAGGATTCAAACAAAACGTTGGTGTGACCTTAGAGAGGTCAGGAAACTCTTTGTCCAGCTCCCCCGGCCCTTCCTATGTGTAAGTCACCCTTACAGACACAAGTATATATCCCTGGAGACAATCCCCCTCTTTATTGGCATAGAGACACGGGGTGGGGTAAACTTTACATCCAACAACCTAATGCACTGGTACATTCAAACTTTTCAACAAATGTTATAAACAAAAATGGGGCAAGCAGCCAACTTTGTCAGTGAGAAGGGCACTTGAAGAAGCTTTTTCCCTTGGAGAGATGAACAAGGAGTTTCCTGACCTCTCTAAGGTAAGCTGGGTTTCACAGGCCCCTCACCCACAGTAACTCCCATCACAATTTTATATATATATATATATATATATATATATATATATATATATATATATATATACATACAGTATCTCACAGAAGTGAGTACACCCCTCACATTTTTGTAAATATTTTATTATCTTTTTTATTTTTTTTTAATACCTGTATTTAATTTCTCAAAAAAAGTAACAATGAGTGCATGGCAAAATAACAAGTGATCCTCATAGTAGCTTTTGGTACAAACATAAAAATATGTAAGGACATCCAGCACGGATAATAGAACACCTCATGAATTGTCAGGCGTTCATATATGCCTATTGTCTTACAATAAACACTATCCTGTATTATACCGTATCACAGTAAAATTGTAAAAAATGCTAAGAATAGCGAATAACAGAAAACAAAGGAAATAATTTAGTGGGGAGCAGAAGTGAAAAAGGAGTAGGTTATGGGGGGGGGGGGGGGTGAAGGGATAGGATCCCTGCCTCTTCCAGATGCTTACATTTACAGTTACCCACTGAGATACATGTTAGACAGGTTGCGACGTGATTTCCACGTAGGCGGGTGAAAATTTAAAGGCAAACCAGCAGGACCATATTTTTTTTCATAAATCAGATTTGTTTCTAATGGAATGTGTGAGGTCTTCCATATGTTAAGTATGGTCAACTTCTGACAACCACTGAAGTAGAGTTGGGATAGTGGGTTGTTTCCATGCCTTTGCTGCGTTCAGCAAATGAGGCATTATTGATTTCTTGTATGTTCCCACTGGTTTGCCTGTACAATTAAGCAGTACGACCCAAGGGTCATTAGGAACTTTAAAACCCTTGAATTTCTTTAATCCAGTGTAAAATGGTTAACCAGTAAGGGCAAATTCATGGGCAGAACCACCACACGTGAGCATGGGTGGTTTGTTCTCTGCATCCTTGCCAGCAGAGTGGAGATATACTCGGAAAAACCTTATGGAGCACCACTGGGGTGTAGTGCCATCTCGCCATCAATTTATAGTTCACTTCAGCTATTTTAGTAGACATCAAAGAGGTATGTGTATGTGTAGTTGGAGATCGTTGTGCCTCAGACAGTGGTTTCTGTAGGTCCTGCTCCCGTTTATGTAGGAAAGTTGGCTCGTCTTTTGAGGATAGAGCAAGTAAGGCTTGGAAGAAGTAGGAAATGGGTTTAGCAATCGGTTGATCATCCACCCAAGCTGATTCGATCGGAGTCAATTCCGAGATAGAGCATAGTGGTTTTGGGAATGATTTTATAAAAGCAGAAAGTTGATGGAATCTCCATTGGTCCAGTAATGACAACTGCTGTGGATGTCAGAAGGGACGTGAGAGGTAGAATGCCTGTGGTAGATGTTACTTGATGCAATAGGGTCATGAGATTTAGGGTCCAGGGTCCCCGGTGAGAAGTAGGCATGCCCAGACAGTTGAATGAGGGGAGAATTATGTGGCCATTTGTGTGTTTTGCACAGGGAGTCCCATATCATAAAGGTGGAGCACGTGAGAGGCAAGGTGGATGTGGACAGATTCCTGAATTTCTTAGGTATCCATATTCTAGGGAATAGATCCACACCAATAAGTTCAGATTCAAGGGCTACCCATAACTTAGAGTCTTTGTGGTATTTCCAGAATTAGATTCTATTTAATACAACCGCTAAGAAATAACCCTTAATGTCTGGTAGGGCTAGCCCCCCACTATGTTTAGATCTAGTGAGCAAGTTTCTGGCGATTCTAGGTCGCTTACGGTTCTAGATGTATTTGCAGATTAACGATTGTATCAATTTAAAGAATCCTGGAGGGATTCTATATGGAATCATCTGGAACATAAATAGCAGCCTGGGCAATATGTTCATCTTCACTACGGTTATTCTCCCCAACTATGAGTGTGCGAGTTGGTTCCACTTATGTAGATCAGCCCTTATCGTGTTCAGTAGGGGCATGAAGTTTACACGAAACAAAGAGATTAGTTTAGGAGTAAGGAAGATACCTAAATATTTCATCAAGCGATTTTGCCAGCTAAATGTGAAGGACAGTTTCAAGCGAGCGACGCTCGTGTGAGGGATGGATTTATTTAGTATTTCGGATTTTGACATGTTTATTTTGAAGTTGGAAATAGTGCCGAATGTTGTAAAGGCCGACATTAAAGTGTAAGTAAACCCCCCTATCGTTTTCAACCAAGGAAGCTGCCATCTTGGCTCTGTTTAATCTACAACTGCCATGATTCTGCACATGTGATCAGTTATGACACCAGCCATTGGATGGTTTTACAGTCTGGTTGAGAGCACAACCAATGGGAGTGTTACATTTCCGGCACGTGCCGGAAATTAAACTGTTTTATGGATGGGTTTACTTCCGCTTTAAGTTAGGGAGGGATATGAGAGGTTGTTGGACATAAAACAGAATGTCAACCGCGTAAGCTGCGTATTTATGTTCTGTGTTGCCTATGGTGATTCCATGGATGTTGGGGTTGTGTCTTATCATGGATAGCAAAAAGGAGGGTTTCATCATGTCAGATCCCAAAAAGTGTAGTTGCCACATCCCTATTATGCAATTAGGCAAAAGAGATTCCCCTTCATTGGGCAGCATACACTTGGATAGTACAAAAAAGTCAATTTTATTGAATATACATTAAAAAACATATTCGATCAAACAAATGATCAATGATTAAAAACCATCAAAAAGAGTTTATGCAGAAAAATATACGTACAAAAAAAGAAGAAAAACACAAAGCAACAATTTACATGAACAGTGTGACAATATAATAATACTCTCCGGTAAATAGTGATCCCTGGTACCCGACGCATTTCTGGTTAAACACCTTCGTCAGGGGTATAGGATGGAAGAAAGTATAGTCACAATATGTTTTCAACATGCAAAATAGTTCCAGTAAAGGAAAAAATAGGGGAAACAACTGTACCAGAGGGGGCAGTTGCTCCAGCCCGCCCCCCTGCTAATCCTCCAGCAATGATGGCGGCACCCGTAAGTGGCTTCACAGCCACCCGGGCGGCTCGGCGAGGGAATGTGGATACTGCAGGACCCGGCTTAATACCTGGTGCGGCTCCCTCAGCAGCTGCCTAAACCACGGCTTTTACCTGAGAACAGAGTGACGGCCAGTGGGAGGCAGAAGGAAGGGGACCGCTGTGCCATGAGAGCGGCTTCATCCCGCTCTGCTGGGGTGAAGGCTCGACCAGTCAGTGACGAGCGGCCTGGGCCCTCCGGTCTACAGGCTCCAGATGACATCACCCGGCGGGCCCCAGCAACATCGGGTCAGGGCACAACAGAAATTGTAGAAGACGCTTCCTTATCTGAAGGGGAGCTGGAAGAGGAGAGTGAGGCAGAGCGTGTGGAAGACCGAGCAGCATTGGAGACCCCTGTGACGGTTGGTGGTGGTCCACGGCAGCCTGGTAAGCGGCCTGTTGGCTTTACTTCTGTGTGTGTGCCTGTTGTTGGGGGGGGTTTGCATGCGGGTAGCGTGGATGTTTCGGGGGCCCAGGAGTTGGTGCGGCTCTTGTCTGGTTTGAGGGATGTATTGGGGTGCATGGATTTGTACTCTAGTGCAGGGCCCCCCACATCAGAGTGGGTTCCACCTTGGGGTTCTGGGGGGGGGGGGGGCATGGGCCCTTCTGCGACTGCGAGTTTAGTGATGGCAGGGCCAGTAATGGTTTCCCCTTTGGCGACCACCGTGGAATCTCAGCCCCCTGCTCAGCCCACTGGGCTGGTTCTGGTGACCGTAAGCAGCGCTGGAGTGGACCGCGGACAAGTTAAGGCGCAGAAAAGGAGGTGGACCGTGTACGCTTGGCAGATTCGGCCAAGTGTGAGGTATATGTTTGTTTTGAGGGACCGCTAGGAGCACATCTCAAGATGGAAGTGCGTGAAAAGATTTGGAAGGGTGAGTAAGTAGAAATTTTTTCCCTGCTTCCGCTAGAGAAGTTTAACCTGGATAGAGGTAAGTTGGATGACAGCAAAAAGGAGGACGAGGAGAAGAGGCGGTATAGACTCATTCCCCGGACGTTCACCAACTGGCTGCAGGCCTTTGTGACTTTGTCTAGCGTTATTGGGGAACAGGTGCCGGAAAACTGTTCTGCCCTTTTTTGTAAATTGGACACGATAGGGGAAGCGTATCGAGTCTACAGGGGACTGGCCTGGCTGCGTTATGATGAGCATTTCCGGCAACACAAAGCAGTGTGGCCTTCATTGCGTTGGGATCGCAAGGACATTAGTCTTTGGATGCGGCTCATGACATCGGCGCATGCTGGGAAGTCGTTTTTTCCATCAGGGGCCGGCGGATCTTCCTCCTCTGGACAGACGGCCAACAAGAAGAGGGGATGTTGTTGGGCCTTCAACGAGGGAACATGCAAATTTGGAGGTTGTGCAAATTCAGGCATGAGTGCTCTGGATGTGAGGGCTCCCACTCCTTTAATCGATGTACACAAAAAGGGAAGGGTAGAACTGGGAAGTTTGCGGGAAAAAGGGATGACTCCGGTGAACTTAGCAAGGATGCGTCCGTTTCTAGGTAGGTACCCTAACTGTGAAGTGGCGGACCTGCTGACTTTGGGATTCGCAGAGAGATTTCAGATTCCTTGTAGTATTCCTCTCCCCCCACAGCTTGCGGACAATTTGAGGTCGACGAGGGCTCACCCGGGGGTGGTATCAGATAAGTTAAAAAAAGAGGTTGAGCTGGGTGGGATGGTCGGTCCGTTCGAGTGTCCGCCACTGGAAAATCTGTTGGTTTCTCCATTGGGGGTTGTCCCCAAGAAGGAACCCAACAAGTTCCGGTTGATTCATCATTTACCGTATCCCAAAGGGGGTTCGGTGAATGAATTATCGATCCTGGCCTGTGCTCCATCTTGTACACCTCTTTTGATGCAGCGGTTCATTGGGTTTGTTTCTATGGCCGGGGGGCTTTATTGGCAAAAACAGATATTGAATCCGCTTTTCGATTGTTGCCAGTGCATGCTTAAAGGTTTCACTTGTTGATTTGTGGGTGAGAGGGCGGCTATTTCATCGATCGTTGTTTGCCGATGGGGTGCTCTATCCCCTGTTCCTTGTTCGAAACGTTTAGTTCTTTTTTTTTGAATGGGTGGTTCGGGAGGTGTCGGGGCTTCCGTCTGTCATTCACTATTTGGATGCCTTTCTTGTGTGTTGGGCCAGCTGGCTCTAACCGCTGTAGAGTTTTGTTGGGCACAGTGCAGCATATGGCAAATCGCTTTGGGATTCCGCTTGCAGCTGACAAAACAGAGGGTCCTTCTACGAGAATGAGTTTTCTCGGCATCTTGATTGACACGGAAGGCTGGTAAGTTGACCCTGCGTCAGCTGCAGTTGCTTCTCAGTAAGCTGAATTTTGCCTGCTGGATCATGGTGATGGGTCGGATTTTTAATCGCCGGTTGGCAGCTGCCACTGCAGGGGTTAGTTCGCAAGGGCATCACATTTGCCTTACTCGTGACCACAAGGCGGATTTCCTGGTGTGGAAGTCCTTCCTGGATTTGTATAACGGCAGGTCTGTATGGATGTCGGAAGCAATGTCCAGTTTTGATCTAGAGCCCCATGATCGGCTGGGTACAGGGCGTACTTTGGGGGGCAGTGGAGTGCTGGTCCCTGGCCATTGGATTGGAGGGAGGCTGGTTTCACTAAGAACCTGGCATTGTTGGAATTGTTTCCAATTGTACTTGCCACCGAGATATGGGGAGAGCAGTTCAATAACAAGATCCGTTTCAACTGCAATAATATGGCAGTTGTGCAGGCGCTTAACAGTGTATCTGCTTCTTCGCCACTGGTGGTGCGTTTGAGGCATTTGGTGCTGACCTGTTTGCGTTGTAATGCTTTTGTGTATGCTGTGCATGTTCTGGGTTGCAATAATTCATTGGCCGATGCTCTCTCTCAGTTTCAGTGGTGCAAGTTTCGCTCGTTGGCTCCGGAAGCGGCCCATTTTTGGGTTCCTTGTCCGGAACGGCTGTGGCGGATTGCCTTGGAGTAACAGAAAAGCTGGCTCAGAGGTTGGTGAGTGAGGCTACCTGTATTCAAGTGTGGGGGGAGTGGTTCAGGCTCGTACACAGTCTAGGTAGGGAAGCAGTTGTGGGGGACGATGGGTTCTTGGTACTGTACTTTATAGGCCGTAATGTGTAAAAGCGGTTATTGGGTCACTGGGATTGCACCCTAAAAGATTTTTTGGTGCGGCAGGTGGTTAAGGGTTACCGGAGGCGCAGGCAGCCGGTGGACTGCAGGCGGCCGGTGTCCTTTGAGTTATTGGGTTCATTGTTTCATGTTTTGCCAAGTGTGTGTGTGTGTGTGTACTTCACCTTATGAGGTCCATGGTGGCCTTTTCATTGGCACTTTTTTGGCGCCATGCATATTGGGGAATCGGTATGCTCTTCCAGATGGGGGTCTGACGGGTTGCAGTTGGCTGATGTGCAATGTGGGGACAGTTCAGTGGGGTTTTTTTTTTTTTGATACCTAGATCCAAGACAGATCAAGCTGGTCAGGGAGTTCGGGTGGAGCTGTTTGAGGTTTCTGGTTCACCAGCTTGCCCAGTTCGGTGGTTTCATGTTTTCTAGAGTTGCGCCCTGGGCACATTGGTCCATTTTTGTTGCATGAGGATAGCTCTCCAATGTCCCGGTACCAGTTCACGGCAGTGTTCCGCAGGTGTTTGACGTTGTTGGGATTTTGTCCGTCGGACTTTGCATAGCATTATTTCCGCATTGGGGCTGCTATGGAGGCTGCGCGATGGGGTCTGAGTGAGGGGGTCTTGCGGCACATTGGCAGGTGGGAATCTCGGCACTATCGCCTGTATGTTCATCCTCATTTGTTATAACTGTCATGGTTGGTTTGTTCTGTCTGTGTATGTATTGTTAGTATATTGAGTATAGCTTTAGGTGTGTGTTTTTTTTTTTTTGTCATCCTTTTTCTTTCCAGGTGGGGGCTCATGTTTGATTTGGATCATGGGCCACTTATATGTTCACTGGGGTGCGAGGGGAGCTGATGTTCGGCCTGCCGGACGTCAATTAGGCATTCCTAGGGAGGAGGCTGTCATTCGCTGGATTGGGGTGCCAGGCCTCTTGTGGAGCAAAGTGGTACCTGAAGTTGAGCGTTATGCTCGGCTTGACAGAGCCCCGGACGTGCTTGTTATACATGCTGGGGGTAATGATTTAGGTCTCAGGAGTGGAAGGGATCTAATACGGGATATAAAATGTGTGTGTGTTTTTTTTTTTTTGTTTTTTTTTACAGCTGTGTGTGGATTATCCTGATCTATTGTTTGTTTGGTCCGAGATGGTGGCACGTACACGTTGGAGGGTGGCCAGGTCAGTTTCTGGGCTTAACAGGGTCAGGGTGAAGGCTAACTGGGAGGTGCCCCGCTTTCTTATGCAGAATGGGGGTTTATCCATCAGGCACCTGGAGCTAGAGTTAGAACCCTGGAGATATTTACGGGGAGACGGTGTTCATTTGAATGCCGTGGGTATCGATATGTGGTGTCTTGGCCTGGAAGATGGTATTCAGAGGGCCCTGCTGGTGTGGAGGTACGCATAAACCTAAGGTGTCAGGTTTGTGTGGTGGTGGCGGGATGCAAGGTCCTTTTTTAGGTTATATGGGCACCAAAAGGTATGGTGTAGGGACACGTCTGAAGTACGACTCCCAGGTGGTGGATGTGTACCTGCTAGTTGTCTCAGAGTTGGTGGTTTTTGCGGCTGGAGGCCGGTGAAGTGACAAGCGGGTACTGTCCTGGTTTTTTTTTGCCTATTAGGACCTTGCAGCCTTTACTCTTTAAATAAACAGTCTGGTCTTGTATTTTTTGTTATTAATGTTAATTATTGATTATTTATATTTGTTTAATAAAAAGGCTGTTATGGCCAATTTGCTCCATTTTGTGTGGTGTGGTCACTAAGGGAAAAGGTGGGGTTTTCTTGGTATAGCAGTAACAAGACATATTCAATACCATACTCATGCTATTTCAGCATCCATGGACAGCAAGAGGGTGGGCTGGGAAGATCTGCGTACATAAGATATCAAAGATAGGGTGCGAAGGGAGTTGTCCCAGGCTTCTCTTCCCGGGATAAATCCGGATTGGTCCCTAGTAGACATGTGCATTCGTTTTTGTCCGAATGCATTTTCGTCCGAATTTCAGGTATTTTCGTTATTGTTTTAACAAACAATAACGAAAGTGCAGAATCTGAAAAACGAAAGATCCGACATAAACAAATGCTTTATTTTCGTTTTCGTTGCTACAACAGTTCGATATAGATAGGAGATTCGACATGATGATGACAATAACAATCTGTGTCCATCAAACCTGTGGTCGAATGTGCCTAACCTTAACTCTATTAGTCCAAGATTATTCTACATAGGGAGAAAAGATTCGACATAGAGAGAAAAGATTTGACGTAGGGGAGAAAAGATTCGACGTAGGGGAGAAAAGATATATAAAAAATAATGATGATGATGAATGTTATTGGCTGATTGTAACCAAAGAGGAGGAGCAGTAAAATAGCTAGAACTAAGTACACACGTACTTTCATGACACATTGGGGGCGTGACCGGATGTTGGAGTGAGAGGCGGTGTTAGCAGTCTCCCCCTGGCCTGATGCCTCCGTGACCATCCGCACCAGCCTGGCGAACTAAGCCCAGCTGGAAGCGCTCTCTCCTGCTGCAGAGTTTGGGGCTTGTTTGGCTGCCTGGCTCCCTTTAATCCTGCCTGTACCTGCATATGCCGCCGGAACATTGTCGCTGCTGCTTGGACAGCGGTGCCAGTGACCCCTTCTTTGGAGCGGCGAGGAGAGCGTGAGACGCCGGCCGTGTTTGAAAGGGTTGCCGGGGCGACGGCTCTGACGCTAGCGGCGAGGACGGCGCTCACTGACAGCAGAAGGAGTGACCAGTGGGAATGTCCCTGCACTGCCCAGGTAGTCCAGCAGTACTAAGGTATTGAGCACTCTGACTATATATGAGGCGGACTGTTTTTCCTCTCCCTCTGGGGGCTGAATTGCTGCCTGAAGTAGTGGGGTTGAGGTTCAGGCAGCCTAACTTGTGATCAAAAAGTGGCTTATCCCTGTGGGGGAGAGGGACACCCTGCTGGCTGGAGCTGGGACGTATAATCAAAACAAACGCTGATTTATGGCAGAGAAAACAACGGCTTGATAATGCTGAATTATCTGTCATATCAGGCTGGGTGCTAGTCCTGCTAGTAACCGAACACTAGAAAGACATAATTGGGACTGTGTTAATGTTTGATCTGAGAAAAGGAAGGGAAAGGTTAATTTGACGAGCCATTAAAACCCCATAATTGTTCTCCTTTGGATTATATAATAAGCTATGACTAGAAAAAAGGGAGAGGAGCTGCAGCAGCAGGAGAATACTAGCTCTCAAACTACTCGTACATCAAAAGAAAAGGGGAACCAGGCAGCAGCAGCAGCAGCGGCCAAGCTGGAAAAATTTGCGCACCCCTTTACCTCATCACCATCTAAAAGCACCCTCCAACAGCAGGAGAAATCTCATGTGGGGGGCTCTGGGGATAGGAAGAGTCTAGGAAAAGGGCCGACGGTAACACACACAACAAAAACCGTGAGCAGTAAAAGCTCCGCTGGTGAACCCTCAGGAATGGCAACTAGTAATGTCGCCGAGCAAAATATATCCTTAACAGCGGAGCCTACATTGAAAGATGTTCTATGCGCTGTTAACTCCTGTAAAGCCTCCCTAAGTGAATTATGCGACCAGCTGAAGGGGCTAAAGGAAGAGCTAATTACAGTAAGCCAAGAACTACAAAGGACTGTTGTTAGAACAACTACACTAGAGGAGAGGATGAGTCAGGTTGAGGATGATCTGGCCCCATTGAAGCAAGAGCTTAAAGCAATGAAAACGCAGATTGACCTGCACAAAGTTAAGATGGAGGAAATGGAAAATAGGTCTCGCAGGAACAACGTGCGGGTGGTGGGCCTACAGGAGTGGTGTGAGGGTCCCCACCCCGAAGAGTTCATGGGGAAGTGGCTTAGGGGAACATTCGGGACGGAAACCTTTTCTCACCTTTTTTCTATTGAAAGAGCCCACAGAGTGCCAACTAGGCCCCCGCCATCAGGAGGATATCCCAGATCAATAATTATGAAATTCTTTAACCACAGAGATAAGGTTACATTGATGCACAGGGCTAGAGAGAAGGGGGATATTCTACACAACGGGGCAAAAATGTTATTTTTCCCTGACTACTCCCCAGATCTGCAGAAACGAAGGGCCGAATTTAGGGACATTAAGCACAAACTACGGGACTATAAAATTGAATATGCCCTGTTGTACCCGGCACATCTGCGCATTACTGCCCTAGGGGCTACTCATTTCTTTGACACAACGACAGGGGCAACAAAATGGCTCGAAGATAACAAAATGACCCTGCAGATCTAGGGGTTATATAAGGCTGGTTGAATCATTATGCTTTATTCTATTTGATTTCCTTTTTTTTTTTTTCTCCTTTGCATCATATAACGGATGGCACGGGGAAGGGGGGGCGTGTTGGATGGAAGCACGGATGAAGGATGTGGTTTCACTAGGTATATATGCTTTAAGTATTGTCTTGGCATTTTGGAATTGGGCTGGGGGAGGGGGAGGGGGGGGGAGTTTGGAAGTGTGTCATAAAGCACTTGGTCAGTATATGAGTGTGGAGTCTTCTTTTGAATGGTTGGGAGGGAGAAAAAAGGTCACAAGCACAGCCCCTAGGGCTAGCCTAGTTAGGCAGGAGGGGGAGACACGAAAAGGGGTGGGGAAAAGGGGGATGGGTCAGGTAAAAGTCGGGGGGGGGAGGGGGGCAGGTTAAATAGAGGGTGGAGGGGAGGGGGGTTCACAATGAATTACGGGGTCAGATACTGGGGTGAACGAAAGGCACACGTACTCAGGAGGAGAGGGCTTACAAAAATAAAGCACATCTGCACATGTTGTTTACGTTCGCAATTAAATAACACTAGAGGAGGGGGTGGAGTGGTCCCTGGACGTGGGGGCCCTTGCCCCTCACCCTATTTTTCTTTTTCCTTTTTAATACAACCACAGAGATTATGGCAAGTTTTGTAGACACAATTGCACAAATGAATTGCCTTTACTTTTTGGGGGGTCAGTTATTTATTTATTTTTTTTCTTCTTTTTTTTCCTTTTTTTTGTAGATGCCTTTTAAAACTTTAAAAATAGGTTCGTGGAACATTAGGGGTATGAGTGACCCTGCTAAGAGGGCAGCTGTGTTTTCGGTGATGGAAAATTATGGTGTTGAACTGGCTTGCCTGCAGGAAACCCACCTCACCAATGAGACTAAATTATATGTTCGGAGCAACAAATTTCAAGAACAGTATCACTCGGTTCATACCTCTTATTCAAGAGGGGTGAGTATCTTGGTGAGGAGAGGTATCTCATTTTCCTGCAGGGAAGCTAGGATAGACACGTTGGGAAGGTATGTCTTTCTGAGTTGTGTTGTGGAAAATAAATCTCTGGTGATAGCAAATGTTTATATCCCTCCTCCGTTCAAAACAGAGATCATGCTGGATTTGTTGGAGTTTGTGGATGGCATGGTGGATATTCCTATAATAGCGGTGGGCGATTTTAATGCAGTCCTAGATAGCAGCATGGAGCGATTTCCGCCCGTGACCCGCGCGGAAAGAGTACCAGAGGGGCGATTAGCCCAACTGCTTGTAGAGATTGGATGGTGCGATCTGTGGAGATCTTATAATCCAAACACTCGGCAGTATTCCTGCTACTCAGGGTCATATTCTACTCTCTCGCGCATAGATATGGCAGTGGGTAACAGTGAAGCCTTGCGATCAACAGGAAACATAGAGTATAGACTGAGGGGAATATCGGACCACTCACCCCTGACCTTGACCCTAAATCTAAGCATCAGAACTAGTCAGAAGAGGTGGAAAATAAACCCACTATGGATGGACCTGATTAGTAGCCCAGCAGAAATAGCCTCCAAGTTAAAAGAGTTTGTAACATTCAATTCAGGTACAGCACCAGTAGGGGTGGTGTGGGATACCCTAAAAGCATACCTTAGGGGACTACTACACCAGCAGGTTGCCAGAGTAAAAAAAAACATCAAGGGACTGGGAGGTGAGGGCTAGTAGGGAAGCCATGGAAACAGAAGCACAATACGTGTTAGACCCAACCCCAGAAAAACAGGAGATTTGGCTCAACAAACAACAAGAGTACAAAGAAGTAATCAATAGAAGAGTAGAGAACAAGAGACTTTTCCAGAAACAAAATTATTTTGGGGAGGGAGAGAAAGAAGGCCGGATGCTTGCCCTCTTAACTAGGTCTAATTTATTCTCACCGGCCATATCCTCAATTAAAACATCGGCTGGAAATATTACATCTGATCCGGTTGAGGTCTTAGAAACTTTCTCTATATTTTATAGAGACCTGTGCAGGTCCCGCCAGGGCTTGAACCAGCGCGAGATCGACAGGTTTTTAGAAGGAGTAGACCTGCCCACACTCTCGGAGAGTGATAGAAGCGAGGTGGATTCCCCTCTGGCCTTGGAGGAGCTACAAAAGGCAGTCGCAGAGCTGTCAGGCCAGAAATCTCCGGGCCCGGATGGGCTGCCACTGGAGAGTTATAGGAAATACGGGGAGATTCTGCTCCCGGAGCTCCTAAAAGTGCTAGAGCAGACGACCAGGGATGGTAGGTTGCCCTTATCAATGTCAGAGGCCGATATAGTAGTGATCCCAAAGGAGGGGAAAGATCAATCGGAAGTTTCTTCATACAGACCGATATCACTGCTGTGCACAGATGTCAAGATTATTGCAAGGGTGCTGGCATCCAGACTAAATAAATGTATTGCCAAACTGGTGCACCCGGACCAATCGAGGTTTATCCCCGGTCGGTCCACCAGCACAAATATCAGAAGAGCTTATCTGAACCTACAGGTACCAACAGAGAATGTGGGATCCAGAGCCATATTGTCTTTGGATGCTGCCAAGGCCTTCGATAGCCTGGAGTGGGAATATCTCTGGAGGGTGCTAGAGAAGTTTGGATTCGGCCCCGTATTTATTAGCTGGTTAAAAATCTTATATAACCATCCAAGGGCAAGGCTCAAGATAAATGGTGAATACTCGGAAAGTTTTCCCCTCGAAAGAGGGACAAGGCAGGGATGCCCCTTATCTCCTTTGCTGTTTGTTTTGGCCATGGAACCATTGGCGGGAGCAGTGAGATCATCAACAGAAATACAGGGATTTCAAAGAAAAGGGAGAGAAGAGAGAATAGCACTTTTTGCAGATGATGTTATATTTTTCCTGGGGGACACGACCTCCTCGTTGGAGAAAGTGATGCATTTAGTAGAAGACTTTGGAAAGTTTTCGGGATTAGTTATCAACTGGGAGAAGTCATCGCTCCTACCGGTAGACTCATTGACCAACTCTACCTCGATGTGTTTGCCTCATCTGAAGGTCACGGGGAAAATGAAATATCTTGGCGTTGTGCTGTCCAAGGACCCCGGTATGTTTATTAAGGACAACTTGATCCCCCTCTTATTAAAATTTAAGAGGAAATGTGATATTTGGAGCAGACTCCCCTTGTCTGTGGCGGGCCGAGCCAATCTGATAAAAATGGTTTGGATGCCGCAGTTGTTATACCTACTTCACAACTCCCCAGTCTGGATTGGAGAGAAGTGGTTTCAAAAGATCCAATCCCTTTTTAGGGAATTAATTTGGAAAAAAGGACAGGCTAGGATTGGCCTACAAAAACTGCAGCGCCCCGACACGGAGGGGGGACTGGGGGTTCCTCAACCATTTATTTACTACCTGGCAGCCCAGTTACAGCAATTGGGTGGATGTACCACTGAGAGAGGGGGTAGTAACAACGTCAAAATTATTCTTCAGGGGAACCCACACAGCTCATTAGTGGAAGCACTGGAGGCAGACTCGCTGCAAGGAGAAATCCCGACATCTAAAATGATCACCAGGGTCTGGCAGGCAGCTAAGAAAATAATGGGGTATAAAGGAATATCAGAACACGTGCCATTGTGGAATAATAGACAATTGCAGGAACTATCAACAGTAGATAGGAATAGATTGTGGGAAAGTTGCGGGGTAAGCCGGCTGATACAATTATATGAAGGGGACACTCTGAAATCCTTTGAGGACCTAAGACACAAGTACGGGATACCAAACCAGGTATTCTACAGTTACTTGCAGATCAGGCATGCTCTGAGCAAGCAGTTTAGTAGACAACCCCCAACATGGTGTAGGACCCCACTACTACAAACAATAATTAAATCAGAGACCACCAAGGGTTTAATTACAGAGATATACACCCAACTAACAAAGAGAGGAAACACGAAGGCCGGTCTATCAGGGGGAAGGGGCAGATGGGCGGCCGACGTGGGGGAGATAACGGACGAGCAGTGGGAGAGGATTCTTGAGTTTGGATCAGAGGTGTCGGTCTCTCCCTCACAAAAAGCCTCCCACTTGATGTTGTTGCACAGATCCTACTACACACCAAAAAAGCTGTTTATGTTCGGCCGTAGAACCAACAATGAGTGCCCTAGATGTAGAGGAACAGGTGACCTAATTCACATGGTCTGGAGGTGCCCAAAATTAGTCAGGTACTGGACTGAGATTATAAAGAAAATAAATACTACGTTTAGAGTGGACTTAGAGCCCGATCCTAAAATCTGTGTGCTGGGCTACGTCAGTAGTGGACTGAGGGATAGGAGCACAGCCGTAACGATAGCAAGATGCTTGTTTCAAGCTAGAAAATTAATAGCACAAGCATGGCAATCAAGCACACCTCCAACCCCGGAAGTTTGGGTCGGAACGGTCAACTCCACAATATGGAGCGAAAGGACATTCTACACAAGGTTAGGTAACCACAACACGTTCGTGAAACTAAGGAACATAGCTAACCCTCCTGGTGGTAGCAATTGCCACTAAAAAAACTGTTAAAAATGTAGCCGTACCTCTTGGTGGACCTCCACTGACTTTACCAGTTTGCATCATTTTTTTAACTATGTGCTCATTCCCATCATGGGAGACACATGAGATCCCTAGGCAGGAACATTTCCATTTTTTACAATTGTACAACTGGATTTTAACTCTTCGTCGCACTGCCTCCTTTCCCTTTCGTAAAACGTCCTTTGAGCATACTTGTTTACACTCCCCGGGGGCCCCCGGTCTTATGTCATTGCTTTACAATTCCCTTAATGGTAGGTCGTCTTTGTCAACCCTTTCCTATGTGACACAATGAAAGCGGGATCTTGGGTCGGGTGTTGAGGGGGAGGACTGGAGAGGGGCTTGGACGATGATAGCTGATTCAAAATAAGCCTGAATTTTCCCAAAGGTTATTCTACTACAAAAGTGTGAGTAGAACCCTCTGCCTATCTCTCCCAACAGAACTCTTGCCCCTACCTCTTGTTCCTCTAGATCTCTCTGGGAGGATAGTAAGGCTGCTGCTTTCACCACGCACCTTGGCAGATCGGAGACAAACAGCCTGTGTGGGGGAGGTCTTAAAAATTCCAACCGGTATCCCCTGCTTACGATTCCCAAAATGAATTTATTGGAGTTAATCGCTTCCCACTGTGGGAGGAAAGCCCCCAGTCTTCCTCCCACTGTAGTCAACCAGTCATTGTGTCTTTCGGGGCTATTCAGGAGGGTGAAAAATTGCTTCCCCTTTGCCCCTGAACCTTCTGACCCCAATGCTTCTTTGGTCTTTCAGCTTTTGGGGCACCACATTTTACCTGCGGCCGGGACTTCTTCCTTGTCGGCCATCCGATCTAATATGGCCCCCAATCCAGTGTCAAACAGCAAGTCCCCTGTGAGTGGAATCCCACAGAGCTTAACTTTGGGTGCACTGTCCCCCTGCCAAGTTTTAAGCCATAAGACTCGTCTTGCTGAATTGGCTAGGGCTGAGGATCTGGCGGACATGCGCACTGACTCGGCCGAGTCGTTTGCATTATACAATACGTCACGCATGGGAAAGGAGGTCAAGTTCGTATCTTTCGCTCTCCCTGCTTCTATGTGCACCTTAATCTGTGTTAAATAATACTCCAGATAATAGGCCACCACCATCACTGCCATGGTTAGTTTGAGGTTTCCTATGTAATACTCCCAGGTCTTTAAGGGCAAATCCATCCTCTTGTCCATGAGGTCCGATAATGCCCCCATGTCCTCAAAAGCAAGGTCTGTATTCCTGGCGACCTGAGAAAAGGCCGCATTTAGCCTAGGGGACTTATTCCAGAATGACACCTCATTCTCAGAGAAAGGAAACTTGCATTTTAGAGCCCTCGAAAAGAAAGGTCTTGCCACTTTTTCTTGACAGCTTCCACCAGGACCTCATGCACCCGGGAACACCCTCCTTTTTCTGTTCCCCCAGGCCCTGATACATCTGATTATGGAGCGATAGTTGCTCCTTCTTCTCCTCCTGGATTCCTAGAGTGGTATGGATAGCTCCCAAGAGATCCTCCACCTCTTCCAGGGAAAGTTTGTACCGAGAAGGTCTAGTGGATTCACCATCCAATCCCTCCCCTTCTGACTCCACCTGGGAGTCTGAAGCCACACTATCTGGCTCCTCCTGGTATCCCCCCACTAGTGGAGCGGAGGGTACAGCTGGTGGGGCTGACGCAACCTGCTGCGCTGGCAGGGGTTTCGCCTGGGGTTGTGGGATCTACAAACTGGGAACAGTGTCTTAAATGACTGAAAGGTGCTAGAAAGCTCATTGACTGATGCTGCTAGGTCACTACACTGCTTCCTGGATTGCTACCTCACCAGGCCTTCAATGCACTTTTTACACAGAACCTTGGACCGAGATTTCCCCATAATGGTCTTACATGATGGGTATTTCTTCTGAGAACTGCATGGAGGCTTGATTTTTGTCTGTGGCTTTACTCTGTAACAACAAACAAACGAGAGTTGCCTGCCTCTACTCCCCCCTGCCAGCTACCATGCAGAGCAACACCGGGGGTGACCCCAGGACCACCCAACACCAGGATCCCAGTCCACCCCCCCCTTCCCTCTGACCACCAAGAGGGGACGACACCTGTGGAGCTAACAAGTAAAAAAGGTAAGGGATCACCACCCCAGGGTTCCTTTTACCTTATAATGGCTGGTGCTGGCATTGCCAGGAGCTGTCTGAGTTACCTCCGCTTCCGACATTTCCCACTGAGGACTGGTGGTCCTGCCTTTCTGAGCCCCCTGCTGTCCATTACAACATTCCGGGGTCACACCAGCCTGTGCCCGGCCGCTTTTCCGGAACCGGAAGCCGGGATTCCAGAAGATGTGCCCACGCCCAGCGGACATGACGTCACCCACTACTTAGCCCAGCCTCAAGCTCCACTGGTGGCCGCACAAGATGCAGTTTCTCTGAGGTGGTAGTCCTAAACAACCATTAGGGAAAGAATCAATATGCCACTCAGTAGACTTTTTCTATAGTCAGTGCATTAACAATCTCAAAAAGTAAAAACATTTACCATCTGTGTTATCTATACAGTAAAATCGCCAGCATATTTTATGTTGAAAATTTACAAATATAAAAACGGGAACATATTTCATTTACACAGTATAGGTTAGGTAGGGAAAGCTAAAACTGATTGCTGTAGGCAATCACACTTTTTTTTTCTTTTCTTTGCTACAGTCATTATAACCCAGCCTTAATTGAATTTATTTAATATAAAAAGCAGAGACCTACTAATAAGATTACACTAGCTTGGTATAGCTATACCAGTGAAAGCTAATTTCCAAATTGATATTGATAATTGACATGTTAGGACTCACCATTGCTTTTTAATAATAATATTATGGGTATTTTTTGCAAGATTTAATAATCCAAATAATATTAGTATTAATACGTTATCATAATAATCCAAATACACATAAAGGCAGAAAAAACATTATAATCTTAGTTCCCCTTCCAAAATGGACTTTTCCTTCCTACAATCCCACCCCTTCTGTAATATATCGTTGGTTGTTTGTTTCTATTTATTTTTATTCTGCATCTCCCCACTTTCTCTGCTGTGATGGTGTTTTTGTTCAAGAAATTATTTCACAAGAGCGTTACACAATTTCAGTCAAAGTTCACGAGCCACACCTAGTTGAAACTGTTTGCATTCTTTTATGACAATTAACAAAAAGATGGGATCAGCATTATCTTGAGTTTGATGGTACTTCTTAGGAGAAGCATGTGGTAATTGCAGTACTTATCTGCAACACATAGTTTAAATAGTTTAATATTTTATCTATTTGTGTCATGCATTGTGATTTTATGAATTTTAACTGGCAACAGTTCAATCAGATTAGCTGATTATGTGACTTCAGTCACAGTGCTTGAAACGGAGTATTGTTTGATTGTTTTGCAAAAGCTATAATTTCATATATGCCTTCCTTGATGGATTACACACAGGACTATATTCAATACTGAAATTAACATTTCTGAACTGAAGAAGGCTGCTCCAACTCCAGACTTGAGTCTTGTAGTTTGGTTCCCTAAAATCTCACCCTCGATTGTTTAGTTATTTTGCATCTATGCAGACCTATGTAGACCTCTTTAAAAGCAGAGCTTCTCCACAGAGTGTAAATGTCCTTTTACGTGTACTATAGAATACAAATCCATTCCAAATCCAAAGTCCATTTTATGTTCTGTAGCAAAAGGAAACTATAATATTTTTGGGTATATATATATATATATATATATATATATATATATATATATTTATTTTTTTTTATATAGACTAATGCTTTACTATGCTTTAACTACAGATGATAAAGAGCATATTTGTAACAACTTCAGATACCATTCCCAGTAAAATAGGCAGAGACAACCCCTCCACAGTATATACTGTAAATACAAACCAGTAGCAGGAAACAAATGTCTCAGTGTTGGTTGGGAACAAAAGTAGCCCAGGTATATCACTTCTGTCAAGTACTGAAAGAGGGTGTATAGTTTAAGCCAGCCACAGATGGTTCGATTTTATTTCCTGCAACCGCCAGTTGCAGGAAAGAAAATCACTCAATTCCCCCAACAACACAGTCAGTGTTTGATGGGGAAATCCCTCCCGCGGAGCTATTATAGGTATACAGGGGAGGGTGATGCTGGAGGAGTCGGAGGTGGGAGATGAGGACGGCAGCCAGTGGTAGTTTACAGCCCCATGCACAGGAGAGGTAGACTCACTCCGAGGGAGGATTCTTCCCAGTCTTAAAGCATGTTGTGCTGCCATTAGCCAGCTCCTGGTGTGGGGATTGCTGGGTGATCGCCTTGCCTGTCATAGGACTGCAGAGCAATTCCTCAGTCAGCTTACGTCCCACCTTTCCATTAATTTATATTGTAGGGTGGACACCGCAGCTCTGGTCACACTGGACTCCATCCATCTTCCCTGCATCCTGGGAGGACAGGAGGAGGATATGGAGGGGGAGCAGTAGCATAACTAAACTGCCTGCAGCTGCTTGCACCCCCAAACCCGTAGAGAGAGAGGGGTGTAGAATTCATTTTCTCTCTTTCTCTCTCTCTCTCTCTCTCATTATTGCTATAGCCGCTAGCAATAATCGCATTAAAAATCTGACAGGCTGGTTGTACCCAAGTTGATCAGTCAATCAACTTTGGTACAATCAGTCTGCCCATACATGGTTCAAATCTCGACCAGTCCTTGCTGAACCAGCCAAGATTCAGTCTATGGCAAGCTTTAGTGTGTCGTAGAGATCTTCTAATGGTTCTTGGAGTGTCAAAAGCAGAGATCTAGCAATGCATTCCAATTTAGGGGGATGGGGATCGTTGTGATCATATGGCTTCCATGACTAAGATGGGAAGCTAAATGGACTAAAGAGTGAAGCCGGTAGAGGAGTGAAGTAGAAAAAGAGCGAGAAAGGAAAGAGTGGTAAACAGGGAGAGAGAAGGGGGTGTTTGGGGGAGGGGGGCTGACCTCAACAATAGCGCAGTAGGTCCTGAGTTCAACAGAAAATAGTTTTAAAACTGAAGGGAGTTTGAGAAGACTATCCAGACACCCCAAGAGGCCACAAATGCATATAATTTGTTGTGGTGTTGCGCCAGCAGGTTTTCCAAATAGTGGATATGAGTCTGTTCAATAAGCCACAAATGCAGAGAATTTGTTGTGGTGTTGCGCCAGCAGTTTTTCCAAATAGTGGATACGAGTCTGTTCAATAAGCCACTCTGCAGTCGTGGGGGCATTCATGGACCTCCAGTGCCTAGTGATTACTTTTCTAGCAACCATTAAAGCTTAAAAAGCCCTTCTTGGCTGAGGAAATAGAGAGGTATTAGAGAGAGAGAGAGAGAGAAGGGCAATAGACAGAGATGGTGAAGTATGGGAGTCCATGACAGAATTGTACATACAGAAAATGCACAGCCAGAAGTCATGTACTGAGGTACACAACCACCATATGGATATGCTTATCCATACCACCAGCAGAGCAGAGAACATGATGTATAGATTTCAAATAATTGCACATGGCAGCAATACCATCGCATGAGAATTTTATAACTCTTCTCCTGAATTATTGCTGAGACACAGGATTTGTGTCCTGTGATGAAGCCTTGGTGGGTGGACCGAAACACATGTCAGGGGGCATGACCTGAGGAGCGGCAGTGACTGAGGCTTTAGCATGCATACCTCCACACTAGGATTGGCTATAGTGATCAGCGGTTTCATGCTTATATGTTCATTGCTCACTAAATTAGTTTTTGTTAAGATGGCATCCCTACTATCTTGAGTAGGGATGAGCTTTGTGTTCGAGTCGAACTCATGTTCGACTCGAACATTGTCTGTTCGGCCATTCACCAAATTTTGAACATTATGGGCTGTTCGTGCCAAATTCGAGTGGCGCTTCACGGCCCATAATTCACTGCGGCATCGCAGTGCATTGCTGGCTGATGATTGGCCAAGTATGCACTATGACCTGCATGCTTTGGCCAATCACAGCGCCATCAGCACAGAGCCATAATTGGCCAAAGGAAGGGTGCCTTTGGCCAATCATGGCTCGGGGGACTAGGTACGAGCCCCACACTATATAAGGCCGCCTGCGTGTCGCCTTTGTGTAGTGTGTTGCGGCTTGTGAGAGAGCTGGAGAGAGAGTAGGTGTCATTTCATTTCTGTTAGATAGAGCAGGCAGGCGATTCAGGTAGTTGCAGTCGGTGTGTATATATATATATATAGATATATAGATATATATATCTATATATAAATATATATATCTATATATCTATATAGATATATATATATATATGCATCCCAGGAGTTTATGTATATGTGTATATGTATGTGTATGTATATATATTATATTATATTATAGCCAGCATGGTGACCTGAATTTATGGGAGGAGCCCGAGGGGTATTTAACCAGCTCGCTCGCCTGTGGTCTTTGTCGGTTTCCTGTGCGCGATACTACATCACTAGGTCGACTATTCGAGATTTGTTAGCGTCCGTGAGTTCCGTCTTCGAAGTTCTCGAGGCTTTCGTTACCGTCGTGGTTTTGTACAACGTGTCTGGCTCGGCTGTCGCAGGTAGGGTTTTTCGTTTGACCTTTCATTTCTGTTAGATATCTTGTCACCAGACCTCGATATTGAAACTTACGAGTCATTCGTTAAAACCCTACACGTAGCCGTATCTTTAGCCACTCACTCGCACCGCTATCATAACAAACATTTCTACATTTTACGTATCTCACTTCGAGTCAAACCGTAACTGTAACAGTATCGCACCGCTTCATTTAAACACATCACAGATGTTTTTTCATCACTGTACCATGCTCCACAGACAGGTCGTTGCCAGTCACAAATCATGGCACACGGACTTGTGTCTTAGTCGTAGCTAAATCATTTCAACCATTTCAACTATTTCAACAATTTCTCTGTCACTTACCGTGATCCGATTCGAATCTAATGGCATCCGTGATGCAGCGATTCATCCCGGTGTGCCCCAGTTGTTTTTCAGCCCCATTTCAGTACATGCTCCAGAGTCTGGTTCGATGTTAGTCGCAGTTGTACGGCTCACCGACTCATGCCTCGGTCATGGCAATCATTTCACTGTCACGCATCATGGCCTGGGTCGAATCCAGTCGCTCATGCACCGATTCGTCCTGGCGTGCCCCAGTTGATTTTTGGCCTCATTTCAGTACATGCTCCAGAGCCTGTTTTCGTTGTTAGTCGAAATTCGGCTAACCGATTCGATTCTCTGTCATGGCAATCATTTCACAGTCACGTATCATGTTCCGATTCGAATACAGTCGCATCCGTGATGCACCGATTCGTCACGGCATGCCCCAGATGTTTTTGGCCTCATTTCAGTACATGCTCCGGAGTCCTGGTTCGTTGTCAGTCGGACCTGCGGCCAACCGAGTAGTGCCTCCGTCATGGCAAATCAATTCATTTCACTGTCACGTATCGCGCTCCGATGCAAATCCAGTCGCATCCGAGATGCACCGATTCGTTCCAGCGTGCCCAAGTTGTTTTTGGCCTCATTTCAGTACATGCTCCAGAGTCTGGTTCGTTGTCAGTCGCAGTTATGGCATGACCGATTCGTGCCTCTGTCATGGCAAAACATTTCATTCATTTCACTGTCACGTACCAAGCTCCGATTCGAATCCAGTGGCATCCGCGATGCATCGATTCGTCTCGGCGTACCCCAGTTGGATTGGCCTTGTTTCAATTCATTTCATTTGCTCCACAGTTTGATTTGTTGCTTGTCGCAGTTGCGGCACCATTTCGTGCCTACATATAGGCATAAAAATTTCACTCATTTCACTTCATTTTATATTCATGCTCCATAGTTTGATTACTTGCTTGTCGCAGTCACGGCACCAACTCGTGCCTACATCCAAGCATAAACATTTCACTCAATTCAATTCATGCAACAGTCGCATCAAGTCAAAAGACTCAAAACTACTCCAAATCAATAAAGTCGCATAAACGCACTGCAAAGTAACACAAGTCAGTCACTTAAGCCACCTTTTTAATTCAGATAGTCAAACCCCTCACCAGTTGTCATATGTAATTTCTTTTTCCAGGTCAGTCAAGTTCAGTAGGTCCACCCTGCACCAGGTTGGACGGTATTCCCCCAAGTAAAAAAAAAAAAACACCCCTCTAAAAAAGACAGGAGTTGGGTACGTATGCTGATACAGAAAAAAAAGAAACAATCTAGGCTTTATTTCACCCTCAATAGGTTCCGGTGGACCATCTTGCGACCTCAAAGACAGGACATCCCTTCCAGGGCACAAGCCACCTAGGGCCATGTCTCAAGCTGGCAGCGAAGACTTCACCGCCCCTCTGTCACCTTCCCCAAAGTCAGAGAGTGGCAGCGTGCAGTCCCTCAGGGAATGGACCATTCCCAAATTAACGGCGGAACTGACTGTGCCTTTCCCTGCTACAGCCAGGAAGGCAGAGCTTTTCAAGCTACTCTTCTCCCCCCCCCCCGTCAGCCACAGCTGGGCCCAGTACCCAACAGGCTTCGCTCCAAACAATTTCCGCTGCCATATCCCAACTTCACACCATGGTGTAATTTTGTCAACTACAGTCATGGATGTCCAAGCCAGAGTAGCACTCTTGGAGGCTCGCCCGGCCACGACCATCCCTGACCTAGCCACAGTGCAGGTTCTGACACCCCTTCCTGCAGGTACTACAGGGACAAGTCCTACTATCTGCCCAGCACATTTTCTTCCAGCCAGCATTAGGAAGGACATCCTCGACGGCAAGGACAGCAACCTTGCCTCCCTCCTCATTTCAGTGCACAACCTGGCAGAGAACAAAGCCTATACCTGGGGAGATATGTCAGTGGTCCTCAAGGCCAAAGATCCTAGGCTCAACCGAAAGTTGACCGTCCCAGAGTTTGCGCTGGCTTTTGGCATGGTAAGGGATGTCTTATGCTCAGCCTCCCCCTGCAGAAGGGAAGAGCTGGATTTATATCTCCACACCGTGGTGGACTTGGGTTACAAATACGGAGGTCTTTCGTTCTACGATTACCATTGTTCCTTCTCTGCCAAAGCAGCAGCCAGGCTGGCACAATTTCGGACAGGCACGGATTGGAGCTTTATGGACACTGAATTGTTCTGCTGTCACTTTGCTGCCTTGTGCTCACCATTGTGCGCTATTTGCCAATCCTCCACCCACACCGCTGCCTGGTTTGCTAACGCGGCAGTTACTCTCCCATTCGAGTTCCCCTCCACCTCCGGTGCAGTTCAAGGCCCATCGGCCCCGGTACAGACTTTCCAAGTGGACAAGTTCAGACGCTCTGTTTGGACCATAGGAGGACCTCAACAAATTGAGTCGTCTTTGGAAATCTCAATGTCCCCATCGCTGAACATAAGGTTGACGGACCGGCACACTCCATCACCTTCCTCGGAGTTAATCTAAATACTTGCTCCATGCAGGCCAACCTACCCCTTGACAAATTAAACCGCATTAGGTCAGTCCTACAAGAATTCACCCACACAAGAGGGTGTACTAAAAAGCAGCTCCAGTCCCTGTTGGGCATGCTCAATGCTCAATGCCATGCGAATCATTCCCCAGGGTCGGTCCTTTGTGTCATGCCTCCTAGTCTACCTCTCACAGGCACAGGACCCCGATCAGATCCTCAATTTGGACACTGCAGCCGTAGCAGACTTATCAATGTGGGAGGAGTTAATTTTCACCTGGAATGGTATATCCATGTTTATACCTTCAATATCACTCCAATCACCGCAGGTAGTAACAGATGCTGCAGCCTCCACAGGCTTCGCTGCAATTTTTGGCCACCATTGGTTTGCAGAACCCTTGCCTCCAGAGAAACTTTCAATCCCCGGGTTTACCCTGACTTCCTCTCTCTTTGAACTTTACCCGATCGTGGCAGCCGCCCAGCTCTGGAGTCATATCTGGACAGGACAAACTGTGGCCTTCACCACCGACAACCAGGCCACGGCAGATATCATTACTAAAGGCAGGTCCAAGTCGCTCTTGGTTATGTCCTTCCTACACAGGCTGGTACAACTTTCCCTTCAGCACCAATTCAACATCCACTGTACATTAATTCCGGGCAAATGCAACCTTGCTGCAGACGCAATGTCATGCTTTAATGTCACCTCCTTCTTTCGACCCCGTATCGGCCCATATCCTGGCCTGGTCTCAGCTGACTCTGGACTAGAAAAGCATCTCCGCGGAGAGACCCAGCTCATCAACCAGTCTCTGTCCTGTAACACGCTCAAAGCATACCAAATAGCTTGGAGCGCTTTCCACAAATTCTTAGCAACCTGCTCAGTGGGAACTACTACAGATGCCAAGCACATACTGGCCTTTATCTCATATTGCCATAGCGACTTGGCCCTGTCCCACAATACTATCCGACTATACTTAGCTGGCATCCAACACTTTCTGGCTCTACAAAATCCCACAAGACTGTCCTTGTTCGCAAGCCATGCGAACCGAGCAAGCCTAGGTGGCATACAGAAACAGCCAAACGCCTATCTATAACAAGTACCATCTTCAAAGACATGTCCAATATCCTTGCCAGTTCTCCGTTTTGGTCTTCTCCCCAGCTTAGTCATACAAGCAGCTAATTATCTGGCCTACTACAGGTTCCTGCGGCCTGGTGAGTTCACCTGCAATAACCCCGCAGGCCAAGTCCTGCATAGACATCACTTGGTTCGCTACCAAGACCATTTCGTCTTCCATCTTGCAGTATCCAAAACCCAGCAGTCAGGCCCTGGAGTAGATATCTACCTCTACAAAACTAACAATAGCTGGTGTCCAGTTACCATACTTAACTGCCTACTGTCACTCCTGCCCGAACAGTCAGGTTCTAGTCCCCTTCTACCCTTTCCGGTCAAACCTTTGAGTGCCAGCCAGTTCATGGAACACGTGAGGATTCTTCTCCGCAACCAACACCTCAACCCCAGTCAGTACTCTGGTCACTCTTTTTGTATCGGAGCAGCCTCGACAGCATCTCGGCATGGGGTCCCAGATCACGTTATTAAGAGTCTAGGCAGGTGGAAGTCCACCTGCTTCCCCCGGTACATCCCTAATCCTCAGGGGAACTGTCACAAACATTTACCAAACTTGCTCAATGAATAAGACTAAAAGCAATAAAACTTAACCCCACTGAATGTTTTTGCCCCCTTATTTTGGTATGCTGGCCATCAGACCAAGGCACACTTCAGGTCCATTTCATGTTGTAAGTCTTATGATAAGTCTATGTTGTTCATATTCGTATCGGCCATAGGGCTTCAACCATAAGTAAGAAGGCCAGTATGGTGGCCTGAATTTATGGGAGGAGCCCGGGGGGGTATTTAACCAGCCTGCTTGCCTGTGGTCTTTGTCGGTTTCCTGTGCGTGATACCCACCCTCCCAATCCCTTTTTAGGGCATTTCTCAAATCATTTCACTTTCACAGAATATTCATTTCTAATCTTGGGTATGCCCCCTTATTTTGGTATGCCGGCCATCAGACCAAGGCACACTTCAGGTCCATTTCATGTTGTAAGTCTTATGATAAGTCTATGTTGATCATATCCGTATCAGCCATAGGGCTTCACCTATTTTATATATATATATATATATATATATATATATATATATATATATATATATATATAAATTCAGTTTAGTTTAATAATACAGGCAGTTGATTGAGCTAAGCTGCAGTTAAGTCAGTGGACTGTATACTGGGCACAGTGTGCAGCTAAAGCTGACTGCAGACAATTCCTTGTGTACCTATTCCAATACATCAAAGACAGTATGTCTGGAAGGCCAACAAGGAGAGACGGACACACAGGAAAGCAGGCTCTGTGTCTAGAGGCAACAGTGCTGGTCGTGGACACGGTGCATCCTCATCAGCACGTGGCTGTGGGGCACTCTTGTCCTTTTTATCGGCAGCAGGCTGTGTTGAGCCGCAACATGCAGAAGAGTTGGTAGAGTGGATGACCATGCCGTCCTCATCCTCTTCATCCTCTCTCACTCAGGCTCAGGGTACTTTGTCTACCAAAGCGGCCTCTTCCCTCAGCTCAATGGCATCAGTCACTCCTTCCCTAGCTCCACCATGTGCTGAGGAGTCCCCCGAACTGTTTGACCAGTGTTGGGTACATGCTGCAGGAGGATGCGCAGCGTTTTGAGGGCTACGATGATGGTACCCAGCTTGAGGAAGGCAGTTACGTGAACCCAGAGAACGGGGGTGCCCAAGAAGGACAGCAAACTGGCAGTCATGTTCCCCAGCTTCAGCATACTGCCAGGTTTGCTCCAGTGAAGAGGAGGGAGGGGATGATGAGGTCACTGACTCTACATGGGTGCCTGATAGGAAAGAGGGGGAGGAGGAGGAGGCACATCTCCAACGAGGCAAGATGCCCTACAGGGGCCAGTTTAAGGGCAGCCAACCGACTGCATCACACCGCAGAGCTCCGCATGTGCAGGGTGCTGCTGTCTCTGCGCGTTATTCCAAAAGTTCTTTGGTGTGGGCCTTTTTTGAGACGTGCAGCAGATCGCACCGTTGCTATTTGCAACATATGTCTGAAGTGTATCTCGCGTGGCCAAAACAGCAGCCGCTTGGGCACCACATGCTTGACCCGGCATATGTCGACCTGCCATGCAGTCCGTTGGCAAGCATACATAAAAGACCCACACCAAAGAACAAAGCGAACCTCTCCTTGCTCCTCATCAGCTGGGATCTCCAACCCCACTATACCTTCAGTCCTCTCAGAAACCTGCACTTAGAGGAATGAAGGTGTAGAATTAGGTGTGTCACTGCCAAGTACTTGCGGGCAATCTGCTATCGGTACACCAACGTCCGAATGTACCAGGCAAATTTCCCTGCCCCAGCTGCTGCACTGCCGAAAGAAGTTTGCTCGCAGCCATCCACATACCCAGTGGTTGAATTCTAGCTTGGCTAAATTGCTAGCACTTCAACAGCTGCCTTTTCAGTTGGTAGACTCTGCCCCCTTCCGTGAGTTTGTGGAATGTGCGGTTCCTCAGTGGCAGGTTCCCAAACGACATTTTTTTTTACGGAAGGCGATTCTGGCTCTTTACTGGCATGTGGAAGGCAATGTCTTGGCCTCGCTGGACAGGGCGGTCAGCCATAAGGTGCATATTACCGCTGACTCATGGTCCAGCAGGCATGGACAGGGATGTTATCTATCTTTCACGGCCCACTGGGTGACTCTGCTGGCAGCTGGGAAGGATGCAGGACAGGGTGCAGTAGTGTTGGAGGTTGTTCCGCCACCATGCCTCCAAAATGCTACTAGTGGTGATTCTGCCACACCTCTCTCCTCCACCCCCTCCTCTTCTTCTTCTTCCTCCATGGCCTCTTCCTGTGCTGATTTGTCCTCGGAACCAGCGGTGCTCCGTAGGCGTTCAAGGGGCTACGCAAGTACGCAGGTAAAAAGATGGCATGTGGTGCTTGAGCTGGTGTGCTTGGGGGACAGGAGCCATACTGGGGCAGAGATTCTGTCAGCTCTGCAGGGGCAGGCTCAGAGGTGGTTGACGCCACGCCAGCTTAAGCCAGGAACGGTGGTTTGCGACAATGGCACCAACCTCCTCTCCATCCTCCAACAGGGACACCTGACCCATGTGCCCTGTTTGACTCACATCCTTAACTTGGTGGTGCAGCAGTTCTTGGGCAGGTACCCGGGCTTACAGGATTTCCTGAGGCAGGCCAGGAAAGTCTGTGTGCATTTCTGCCGGTCATATAATGCCAGTGCTCGGCTGGTTGACCTCCCAAAAAGGAATTTAACCTGCCCAAGAACCACCTAATCTGTGACATGCCCACCAGGTGGAACTCAACGTTGGCCATGCTGCAGCGGCTGCACATGCAGCAGAGGGCCATCAATGAGTACCTGTGCGACTATGGCACCAGGACAGGGTCAGGGGAGCTTATTTTTTTTTTTCTTTTCCCCACGCCAGTGGGTCATGATCAGGGATGCATGCACTGTCCTGTCTCCATTTGAGGAGGCCACGAGGATGGTGAGCAGTGACAGTGCATGCATCAGTGACACTGTCCCCCTTGTCCACCTGTTGGAGCACACACTGCATGGAATAATGGACAGGGCACTTGAGGCAGAACAGAGGGAGGAAGAGGAGGACTTTCTTACCACTCAAGGCCCTCTTTATACAGGCAGTGTTCCTGCTGGCCCGCCGATCACACAGGAAGAGGATGAGGAGGAGGATTATGTTAGCATGGAGGTGGAGCCTAGCACTCAGCATCAGCAGCAGTCTTCAAGGGATCATTTACAGTCCCAAGAAACCCATGGACTTGTACGTGGCTGGGAGGAGGTGGTTGCGAATCATGTCATCCTTAGTGACCCAGAGGACTCCGGACCGAACGACTCAGCAAACCTACGCTGCATGGCCTCCCTGATCCTGCAAAGCCTGCAGAAGGATCCTCGTGTTCGTGGTATCAAGGAGAGGGATCATATCCACGTTACAAGGGTAAGGTTGCGGACCTTATCTTGCCGTCGCAGAGGATGAAACATCTTCGGGAGGCCTTGCAGAAGGTGTTTGTGCAACACGTTTCCAGAGACTGGGAGGTTACAAATTCCTGGTCCTGGACAACGTGTTGCTGAGGCTTCGGTCAGTCACAGAAGGAGTGGTGGAGAAGGTGGCCATCTGACCAATGCGTTCAGACAATTTTTTAGTCCACAGCCCCAAGGTATGATCGGTTCCAGCAACCATCGCCAGCGTCTGATTTACATGGTGCAGGGATACCTAGGGGCAAGATCAGACTTGGACACCTTTCCCACCGAAAATCCTCTGGGTTACTGGGTCTTGAGGATGGATCACTGGCCAGAGCTTGCACAGTTTGCAATTGAGCTACTGGCCTGTCCTGCATCCAGCGTTCTTTCGGAATGCACATTCAGTGCTGCTGGAGGCTTTGCAACCAATCACAGGGTGCGCCTGTCCACCGAATCGGTCGATTGACTGACCTTCATAAAAATGAATCAGTCTTGGATCACCAGCTACCAAGCACCTGATGCTGATGTAACTGAATAATTTTTTTTAATGTGAGATCCCTTCAAGGCTGCCTATGCTGATGCTGAGTGACTATCCTCTTCCTCCTCAATTTTCATGCTGATAACTTGTAAGAACATTTTTGGTTCTGGGCACCGCCACCAGTGGCTAAGGCCCAATTTTTCTGCCCCTGTTCAACAGGGGCATGCAATTACAATCTTTGCTGCAATAATTTGCAGCAGGGCTCATTCATGCGCTCCAACTAGAGTTTCTGTGAGGGGTTGCAGTGTTGTGGCACCAGCACTTGTGCCTAATGCCCAATTTTTCTGCCCCTGTTCAACAGGGGCATGTAATTACAATTCTTGATCTAATATTTCACAGCAGGGCCCGTTCCTGCGCCCACCAAGAGTAACTGTGAGGGCTTACAGTGTTGTGGCAAAACCAACACCTAAGGCCCACATTTCTGCAGAGTATATAGGGCAGGCCCCTACTTTCAAACATCCAACTTACAAACGACTCCTACTTTCAAACAGAAGGAGACAACAGGAAGTGAGAGGTATTCTACCCCTAGGAAGGGAAATTCTCTCCTGTAAGAGTTCCTTGTTTCACTAAAAACCCAAAATTTTCAAAATCCAATTGTCATTGGGACAGAAAGTGAGGTGAAATCTTCTGAACAGGTGCACAGACAGCAAAACAAAGGTTTCAGGGGTAATAACCCTTCCCTATGTTTTCCAAAAAGCTTAAAAATATAGATTTTTTTTTGTCTGGAGCTACACTTTAAAAATGTACCAGTTCAAAATTACAAACAGATTCTACTTAAGAACAAACCTACAGTCCCTGTCTTGTTTGCACCGCCTGTATACTGCTGTTCAGTGTATATAGGGCCTGGGGGCCCCACGCCTTTCCTTTTTTTAATTTGGGTGCGGGGTTCCCCTTAATATCCACACAAGACCCAAAGGGGCTGGTAATGGGCGTGGGGGAGGGATCCATGCGTTTTTACTCAATGATTTTCATCTATATTGCTGGGACCAGACATTACATTAAAGCCGCAAGCAGTTTTAAATGACTTTTATTCTTTTTAGAAATGTCATTTTGTGCAGGGACAGTTCTAAACACAGGAAACACGTGCCACTTTACAGGCATACTTTAGACACCCCCCAGGCACGATATTTAAAGGAATATTTCACTTTTATTTTTTCACTTTAAGCATCATTAAAATCACTGCTCCTGAAAAAACGTCTGTTTTTAAAACTTTTTTTTGCATTAATACATGTCCCCTGGGGCAGGACCCGGGTCCCCAAAACCTTTTTTTTAGGACAAGAACTTGCATATTAGCCTTTAAAATTCGCACTTTTGATTGCTCACGTTCGAGTCCCATAGACTTTAACGGGGTTTGAAATTTCAGGCGAACTATCGGTCCGTTCGCAAGTTCTGGCGCGAACCGGGGGGTGTTCAGCTCATCCCTAATCTTGAGTATCAATGGGGCGTTACACCTCAGCCTGGAGTGGTACCACCAAGCACCAGTGGCCTTATTGAGAGTAAAAACTTTATTTGGTCCATCGCTCAATCTCATATCTGGGTCTCTCTCCCATTCCTTAACCACTTTAAGGTTGAATGTATTTTTATTGATTTTCAAAAGGAAAAAAAGAGAGCAAAGGGGGGTACAGAATGAAGAAAAAAAGGGGAGGGGAGGGTAGTGGTATACATATACCGCACAACATACTAAACATTGTAAACAGTTGTATAAGTGCTTGAAACAGTTCTTAATAATATAATGCAACATCTATATTACTTTGGTTACAGGTAATAATATATAAAAGTACATAAAGGGGAAAAAAATCGCCCTAACCACGTTCTCCTATCTCAGCGCTTAGGAAATATTGAGTGTATAAAGATGGAGATGTATGAGGCAGCAGTGATTGAACCAGATGTCAGTAATAGCAATAAGAGATGTCTCTCAGCAGCCACTTAACAAAAAGAAGACATATGTAAACAGATGTATAAATCATCACTCTAAATGAGAAAGAATTTGACACATCAAAGCGGCGCTATTCTCAGTCACAACCTATGACTGATAAATAAATGTCTCTGCTGGAAATTCAAGATGGAAAATTTCCGCCAAGACAAATAAAGTAAAACTTGGTATGGAGTCTCCGGTTGGATGAAACGAATATGTGTAGCAGATCTGATGAGTGCACCTTTCACCATCTGTTATGTCACCACGTGCTGCACACTCACCAGAACCAAAGGGTTAATAGGCCTTGGATAACATCTTCGATCCGATCCTTCCCAAGGTCCTCCAGGGTAAGTAGTCAAAAGACAGAATCCACATGTGGGAAAGAGACTCCAAATAGTCCAATACCGTTTTGATAATTTATTTAAAAAGTTTAAACAAACAAAATAAAATACACGAATCTGTAGGTGCAGGGCCGTTCCAAAATTCTCCCTCTAGCTTTTGATCGGTTGGATATAGCAGATAACTTTGACCACCCCTTCCTGGAACTCAGGAGCGGGGTACAGGCTAGACAGATGATCGTAGCTGGTCACAGCTGAAAGTTACTTCCTCCTTCCGGTTTCAGAGGCTTCGGACTTGGAGCGCACTGCGTTGTGACGTAGTTCCGGTTGCCGTGGGGTCATGCCCTGACTAGTCATTGTGACTTTTTCGAAGAGCGTGACTCCACGGCGGAATGCTCAATATTTATCTTAAGGGCAGGAGGTGGAGATTAGTCATTGCTCCGCCCGCATATATGAATATTTAAAAAGGAATGGGTCTGATTGGTGGATAAGTTCCTAACATTGATGGAATTGTATCTGTATTCCAACCAACCCCAAGCTACAGGTCATGCATCTAAATGTTAACCCGATATAGATGTGACAACTCGCTAGAGTAAAATTACAACAGCAATCTCTCATCTGATTAAAACAACAGAGAAGGATTAAATTTAAACAGAATTCCCATATTGAATGTGGCATCGACCTTTCTTCCTCCATCTATTGAAGGTGCAGCTTAGTAAAAGGAAGGGTTGCCTATCCAATTAGCGATATTTACCTTTTTATACGTATATAGAAATGTAGGATAAAGAAACCTTTAATAAAATAACGTTTAATAAAAGCTAGTTATTATAAGAAAATTATTATTGCCATCACATGAAAAATTCTATATGATAATAGCAATACTAATAACAGTTCCAATATAATCAGAGTGATGGTTCAGATATGGAACCACTCAGATTGGCAAAACTTTGTTACATTATGTATTTAGAAAAACCGCCAGTAAACAATTAGGAAAATTAATGGTAAGTTCTATAGTGATGTTATGTATCTCCAACACGTAAAATGTATATAAAAAGATATATATGAAAAAATATATAAAACAATTATAGTCTCTAGGGCAACTCAATGAATCTAATTCTACCTAAACTTTAAAAAAGCTAAAGTAGCCATACTCTCTCATAGACCTAAAAATCACTGATAAAACAATTTATATCGAGTTCTATGTTTAACCCTTTCGGGCTGAGCGTGTCAGTTAAAAAAATCCATTGAGTTTCTTTTTTTGATAGATCCCTTGCAATATTTCCACCCCTCCATGATTGTTTAATGTGATCAATCCCCCAAAATAATAGACCTGAGGGGTCTTGCTCGTGATGTTGTTTAAAATGCAGGGATACATTGTGGTCTTTGTAACCAATAGAAATATTATGCACATGTTCTGCGATTCTAATTCTTAAGAGTCGCTTAGTCCGTCCTATGTACATTAATCCGCAGGGACAACGCAAAGAGCAGACCACATGGGAAGTATTACATGTGATAAAGTGCTTGATTGCAAACTCCCTGTTGTTAGAAGTTGAGGTGAACTTTTCTATTTTGCTCATAGGTCTAGTCACCATTCTGCAGGCTTTGCATTTCCGGCATGCAAAAAAACCATTTTGATCCCAGAAGGTTGGATTCCTCCTAGGGGGATCAATGATTTTTTTCACTATGACGTCTCCAAAGTTTGGAGCCTTGCGATAAATGAACTTAGGTTTGTCTGGTAGAACTTTTAACAACGTTCTATCCAGACAAAGTACGTGCCAATGTTTGTGAAAAATATTTTCCACCTCCCTGAATTGTGAATGGAAAAGGAGATATGAAACTCCATTCATGATCTAGGTTTCTTTCAATATTCAGTGTGTCCCTTAAACATTGCTCCCGAGGAAGGGCTCTAATTTCCTCAATAATAGGGTTTAAATGTTGAGATTTGTATCCTTTTTCCACAAACCTGTTTTTCAATACCGTAACTTGTTGGTCGAAATGCTCGAGTGCAGAGCAGTTTCTCCTGACCCTCATTATTTGGCCCTTAGGCACATTTTTTAGCCAAAGTGCGTGATGGCCGCTATGCACTGGAAGAAAACTGTTTCTATCAGTGGGTTTGAAAAACACTTTAGTTTGTATGGTGTCATTTACTCTGAAGATGTTAACATCTAGAAAGTGTATTTGTTCAGTACTCCACTGGCTCGTGAGTCTGATATTGTGAGTATTATCATTTAAATGATCCACATAGTCTTTAAGTGTCTGTTCTGAACCCACCCATATTAATAACAGGTCATCAATATAACATTTGTAATATAGGAGTTCTGGTCTTCTGTCTCGGAATACTTCTTTGTCCTCCCATTCACCCATAAAGAGGTTGGCTACACTGGGCGCACATTTAGCGCCCATTGCAAACCCCCTCTTTTGGGTGAAGCAGCTATGGGCATACCAGAAATAATTATGCGAGAGACAAAAGTCTAATGCATCTCTCAAAAAGATTTTTTGTCTCAAAGGGAGATCTTCCCTCTTGCTCAATGCACAATTGAAGGCTAACAGGGCATCCTCATGTTGAATGATAGTGTATAAACTGGTCACATCTGATGTGACCAGAAACACTTCATTCATCCCTGTAAGGTTAATTTCTTTTAATTCCTGTAATAGACTCTTGGTATCTTTCAAATATGTATTTGTTGTGGTCACACTCTTTTGTAGGAATATATCTAAATATTGACCCAATCTTGAAGTGACTGAGTCTATCCCATTAACTATGGGCCGAGGTGGGAGATTAGCTGGATCCTTATGGATTTTCGGAAGGGTATAAATGGTAGGTATGCGACTACTGCTGGGAAAGGTAATAATATATAACTCATGAGCTAACAGTAGAAGGGGGGGTATAGAAGAAGGAAAAGAAGGGAGTAGGACGGGGGAGAGTTGGGGGGGAAGAACCCAGCCATATATAGAAGGTGAATTCCCGATATTGGATATCTTGAACCTTGGGAAGGGGATGTAGCTCTCAGAATTGGGGACCCAAGTGCATCGGATGGTCCCAGTGGAGGGTAATCAATATTATATAACATGTAACTGTTTGAAATTGGGCCTGTTCCACAAGCAGAGATCCTGTTAAGGAAGGGGTCAGAGGATGAGTGGTGAAGCCAGATGTACCATAATTTCATGTGCTTATCCCAAGTATGCCGCATCTTTGCCTGCAGCTCCTCAATAAGCATAGTGTGATTGATGTCTATCCATCTACCGATGGAGGGGATGACTTCTGTTTTCCAATGCTGTGTTATGACATGGCGAGCTGCGGATAGAATCTGAGAAGGCACTTTTCACTGGAGTTTTTTTATTTGGACCTGGTAGGATGGATAGGAGGGCCACCTTAGGGGAGGGAGTGAGAGAATATATACATATATATATATATATATATATATATATATGTATATCTCTATCTCTCAAAAACCTGGTTCCAGAAAGGTCGAGGAGCCTTTTCCTCTCTGACAGCAAACGTCCGAAGTATTGGGATACATTTTGTGTACTGTGACTGGATCCCTGTACCACCGAGATAGAAGTTTGTACAGTAGTTCTCTTGTGTAAACCTGGAGATAGATGATTTGTGTGTGAGTGTGAATGAGGTGTGCCATTGTTCCAGGTATATTTCTATGCCTAGGTCATGGACCACCGTTGCGTGAAGTTAGGGAGTGTATTGTAGGTGTGGGACTTTGTAAATTAGAGAGAGGGGGTGTTGGGGGGGTCTGAGAGAGACTACACATATCCTCGAAAGCTGTGAGTGGTCTGTGGATCTGTCTAGAGAGATGTAGAGTTTTGCCAAGTTGTGACAAAGACAGCATGGATAACCAGTCAGTCGAGGTGGGGTATTGTGGGTCTTGTTGTGGTCGAAATTGGCCTGTGGTGGACGAATTGTCATGCGGTGGGCCACTGTGTTCTCGCATAGGAGCCATAGTATCCCTGGGTGTTATAGGCTGGGAGTGCCAGGTTATCAAATAGGGTGGATAGTGGCCTAGGGGCTGTGGACAGAGTGTAGGTGGTTCAATTACCATACCATAGGGAGAGTGCCACCAGTGTCAAGGGGGAGACCTCGGTCATTGTACGAAGTTTAGCGTTATATACTCATTAAAGGTCTATTTGAGCCATATCTTGCTCAATGATCGTAGAGGGCTTGGTCAAGGGGCGGGGGAACCATTTGAGAAGTCTTGATATTACGGCGGAGGCATGATATATAACTGAAAGTCTGGAAGACCGATGCCTCCCCTGAGCCAGGGAGCACACAGCATTTTATGTTTAAGTCTAGAGAGGTGGTGTTGCCAGATGAACTTGTAATTTAGAGAGAGTGGTCCATCTTGAGAGAATTCATGTGGCCGAACCATGAGAGTTTAAGGTGGTGCCATGATTCCAGAGAGCGTCTAATTTTAGTCATTAAGGGGCTGAAGTTCAGGGAGTAGATGCAGTGCATCCTAGGGAGGGAAATATTTAGAGCCACTGTTTTGGCGATATTTAGTTTAAAATTGCTGTGGGCTCCAAAGCGATCAAGTTCCTGGATAAGGGCAGGGATACTAGTGTGTGTGTGTGTGTGTGGTTGTGTGACATAGTAGTAAGTCATCTGCGTGTAAGGAAAGCTTGTAATGTGCCGAGGGTGCGGGTATCTCGTGAATGGCGTCATTACGACGGATCGCTTGAGCTAGGTGTTCGATCGCGAACAGTAATGGGGACAGTGGATATCCCTGTCTGGTACCATTCCTGATCTCAAAGGCCTCCGCATTAGCCATGACTTTCACCGAGGGGTTGGTATATATGGACATTATTTTGGTCAATAGTTTATTTGTTGTAGGGATGCTTGTAGAAAAGGCCAGCTGACTCTATCAAAGGCCTTCTCGGCGTCGCATGCCAGTAGGCATGGGGGATATTCTGACGCTGTGGGTAAAATGAGATGCAGTGTCTTTTTGGTGTTGAACCTGGCCTCCCGGCCTGGGATGAAACCTACTTGGTCGCTGTGAACAAGGGAAGGGAGCAGAGGGGTCAGGCGGTTCGCAATCATTTTTGAAATGAGTTTAAGGCCCACATTCAATAAAGATATGGGTCTATAATTGCAATTCGAGTGGTCTTTTCCAGGTTTGGGCAGCACTACTATCTGAGCTTGGAGAAGCCGCAGTGAAAGGAGGTGCATCTCGTCCACCTCTTCAAATGCTCGCGCCATAATCGGGGCCAGTTGGTGAGCAAAAGTTTTTTTTTTTTTTTTATAGAACTGGGGGGTATGCCCGTCTGGGCCTGGGCTTTTGACGTTTTTGAGCCCTTTAATCGCGTTCAGGAAGTCTGAGGAAGCGATAGGTTGTTCGAGACTTTCCACATCGGGAGGGGGGATCCTAGGTAGGGCAGTGTCTTGTATATATTGTTGTAGGTCTAGAGCAGGGATATGCAATTAGCGTACCTTCAACTGTTTCAGAACTATAAGTCCCATGAGGCATAGCAAGACTCTGACAGCCACAAGCATGACACCCAGAGGTAGAGGCATGATGGGACTTGTAGTTTTGCAACAGCTGGAGGTCCGCTAATTGCATATCTCTGGTCTAGAGGGACAGAGTTGGGTAGATAACATAGTATTCCCTCAATTCAGAGACAATTTCCGAGTTCTTATGTAATTTTTGGTTGGATGGGGTGACAATGGTATGTATGTTCTGTCTGTGTTGTCTGGGGTGTATAACCCGGGCTAAGTGTTTCCCGCATTTATTCGCTTGGGGTATTGGATGTGGCTCCCTTTGTTTCTGGCGGTCAGCGAGCGTTCCGTAAAAAAGGCGTAGGAGGTCTCGACGCACTTTAGTTCAGCTAGCATCTTGAGGTCAAGTGTGCGTTTATGCGTTGTTTAGAGAAAGGCAATTAGTGCGAAGAGGCGTTTAAAGTCTTCCATGCGAGCTCGCTTCAGTCTAGCGCCGTGCTCTATAGAGATCCCCCGTAAAACACATTTCAAGGTTTCCTATTTATTCTTGGCGGAGGTCTCCTCTCTAGAGTGTGAGAGGACAAAGTCCGCTATAGCCTTAGATACTGCTGCCGTACATGCTGTGTCTGTAATTAGGTTATCGTTTAGTCTCCATGTGCTTCTACGTGAGTGTTGTGGGAATCTACCTAGGGTGATGTGTACTGGAGTATGGTCTGACCATAGTTTTAGTCCAATCGTGCTAGTAGGATTGTGGTTCAGTAGGGATTGTGAGAGGAAGATTTAATCAATCCTACTGTAGGACCTATGTGCAGACGAACAGAATTTGTAGATCATTGATAGATCATTGAGGGTGGTGCGTATTTTGGTTAGAGTGGCAGGGGAGATGTGTGACTTACCAGTGGAGGAGCCTAGTCTCGGAATAAGAGGGATGTTGAGGTCACCTCCTAGGATCGGGTTGAGGGTCCCAAAGGACTTCAGGCGCGCTGTCACAGAGGAAAGGAAGTGGAGCTGCTCCTTGTTAGGAAGATAAACATTTGCAATTGTGAATATCATTTGCTTGTATTGTAATTTCAAAAACAAAAAGTGCCCATTGGGGTCTATCTCTGAGTTGAGCACTTCTGGAGTGAAGGAGCGATGAAAAGCGATCAATAATCTCTTAGATCTGCCTAAAGGATTTGTGCTGTGGTACCAGGTGGTGAAGTATTTATCGGGGAGAGGTGGTACTGTGTCGGAGTGAAAGTGTGTTTCTTGGAGTAAAAGTAGCTGTGCTTTGGATTTATGGAAATGATAAAGTAACATTCTGTGTTTTTCAGGGGTGTTAAATCCTCTGCAGTTAAGCGAGGAGATCTTTAAAGCTACGGTGGATGCCATGGGAAGGGGGTCGAGGAGCTGTAGGTTGTAATATTTCGTGGGATAGTGTGATGTGACACAATACCATGACTTAAAGCTGGAGGGGGGGGGGGGAGGGAGAGGAGGGGAGAGGTAAGAAGGGAGAAGAAATAAGGAAAGAGGAGTGGTGTACCGGGTTAATTGTACCAAGTGCGGTTCAGTGTGCACTTCTAGTGCAATGAAGTCCTGGAGAAGGTAACGGTGAGAGCAGCATATAATGCCTGTCTTGGCTGCTTGGGGCTGAGTGTTCTACTCTTAATAGTGAGGGAACTGCTCCCTCTAGTGACCATTATGGGGGAAAGGCAATGAATACTACAACAAAGAACTAGAGTAAACTCTAATACCTCATACACGCGATCGCACATTCCGATAACAAAATGTTTTCTTTTTTCCGACGGATGTTGGTTCAAACTTGTCTTGCATACACATGATCACACAAAGTTGGTCGGAAATTCCAAACGTCAAGAACGCAGTGACGTACAACACGTACGACGGGACTAGAAAAGGACAGTTCAATAGCCAGTGCGCCACCCTTTGGGCTCCTTCTGCTAATCTCGTGTTTATCTTGTGTTAGTAGAAGTTTGGTCAGAAGATTCGCGCTTTTCAGACTCATGCTTTTCCGATCGTTACTGCTCTTCAGTTTGTGCTTGTGGGTTCGTATCTGTTCTTCAGTGCGTGTAGTCAGTTCGCATTTGTTTGTCAGTTATTATTATTATTATTATTATGTTCTTGTCCGCTCATTTCTGATTTTCAGCTCGCTCTTCTCAGGCATGCTGTTTTTCAGTGCTTTCTGTTAGTTCGTTCTGACCAGCCGACCGTTTTGAAGCTATGTTGCGGGTACGTACTTGTCGTAGAGTTTGTGCTGTGCAGGGGCTTGGTGTTGGGTTCTTACTTTGACCCAAGCCCAGTCCATGAACAGGGTGGGGAGGAGTTCATGGACAAAGTATTGGTTGCTCCAGCGTGACCAATTCTCTCACATGCCTTTGTTGTGGGAGATCCATGAGAATAATCCTGATGATTTCAGGAATTATCTCCGGATGACGGACCCCATTTTTCACCATTTGTTGGCTTTGCTGTCCCCTTATATTATGAAGCAGGACACCTACATGCGGCAAGCCATCACTGCCGAGCAGAGGCTAGCAGAGGCTAGTCGCCACGTTGCGGTACTTGGCGACAGGGAGAAGTCTACAGGACATCAAGTTCTCTACAGACACCCCCCCCCCCCCCAGGCTCTGGGGATCGTTATTCTAGAGACCTGTTCTGCCATCATTCAGGTCCTGCAGAAGGACTATATTAAAGTAAGATTTCTCCTTTAACATCACATTATATGTATTTAATGTTTGCTAATGTATTTATATTTCATTCATCATGCCCTAATTACCATGAATGTAATATGCTGTGAATGTCCTCTTTGTCCTCATGCATGCTGGAAGTTTTTAATGCTCCTTTTTTGTCCTTCATGCATATTTGCCTTCACTAACCTCCCTAGCATGCTATCCTGGGCCCATATCCACCTAGCCTAGTCACTTAACAATGTATTTTTTCAGCTCTGTAGTAGTGCTTTACCCTAAACACCCCCTAAAATGTGTACAAATGTTATTTGTGTGCTTAAATTCATGCAGAGTGCCAGAGGCTTTTTTTTGGGTCCCAAAATCATTTGGAACCCTCCCTCCCCCCAACCGCTAAGTCAACCGATACCAAGTCTCTTTCTGCTGACTTTGCCCAACCCATACACACTATACCTACCTCTTTTGTGGTCATATTTATGGATGAATTCCCCAAAGCATGTAGCGAAAGGGCCTGCCTGAATACTTAAAATGATACTGTTTAAAGTTTTTTTCTCCTATTATCTTGATAGGTAAAGAAAAATGTGCTTCAATTTGTACAGTGTGTATTCATATTTTTGGATTATGACACTTCTTACCTGTCCAGTGGGCTGCCAATAGTGTAAGTAAGGAGGAGCTGGCCAAAGTAAAACACATTATTTATGCATTCAGCTCTCAATGAAGTGGAGAGAGTTACCTGTCCAAAACACCCCCCCCCCCCCCCTAAAAATTTTACAATAGGCCAGAGGGGGCGAGGAATCTGATAAGTGGACCTTATACTTTTGTCTTTGAATACTCCTTCAAATAAATGTTATACTGATGTTGGCTAAAAATGTTTATGTCTAATCTGCTTGCAATGTTTATGTGCAAAATGACTAATTTTTTTTTTCTTGTTTGACTCCACAGTTTCTTACAATGCCACAGGAATGGCAGACTGTGGCATCCCACTTTGCTGATCATTGGGACTTTCCCAACTGTGGAGGGGCAATTGATGGGGAAACATGTCCACATAGTCCCACCCCCCCAACTCGGGGTCATACTTTTACAACTATAAGGGGTTTAATAGTATTGTGATGTTAGCGGTGGTGTCAGCGTCATATGAGTTCCTCTATGTGGACGTGGGGAAGAATGGCCGGATGTTGAATGGTGGAGTCATCGCCCAGACTGAGTTCTACCGACTCCTCCAGAGTGGTGGCTTGGGATTGCCACCTCCGGAACAGAACATGAAAGGACTCCCGTTTGTGTTTGTTGCTGATGAAGCATGGTCTGGGTGAACACCTGATGCAGCCGTTCCCAATGAGGACCCTCACCCTGCAGCAGAGGGTTTTTAATTACCAGCTGGCCAGAGCCAGAATAGTGGTGAACGCTTTCGGGATAATGTCCAGCCAGTTCCGCCTATTCCTCACTGCAATTAACATGGCGGAATAAAAACTTAATCACATAATTCTTGCCTGCTGCATTTTACATAACTTTTTGCGCAAAAATGCAGCAAACTGTGGCCTCAGTTGGGCCTGAGGCCGGATTCTTACCGGATCCAACACTGACGGCTCTCGAAGCTGGCCGTCCTGGCTTGCCCCCCCCAAAGTGCCCGTGTAGGTCGCCAAAAGTATCTAGAGTACTCTGTGGATAGGGGGGCCATTGATATGCCACCAAATGTATGAGACCTTTTTTAAATTAAATATATTTTTGAAACAGAACTAATATTTCATTTGATTTACTGCTTGGGTTTCTTTTAGCTGTCTCCTAGGTTCTCCAATGGGCTTTTTTTGGCCCTTTTCTTCAATAGTGCAAACGTAATTTATTTGATACATGAGGTGACAATCTCTTCTTCAGCAAAATATTAATATTTTGCTGAAGAAGAGATTGTCACCTCATGTATCAAATAAATTACGTTTGCACTATTGAAGAAAAGGGCCAAAAAAAAAGCCCATTGGAGAACCTAGGGGGTCTGCTACACACACACACACCTTGCTTTTGTTGTTAATGTCTGTAATGCATTAATGATAAAAATATTCATAATTTTCAGCACCATGAATGAGATTTGTGGATTCATGAAAATGGGCGGATTGTGGCAATTTCTAAACCACTGTGGGTGTTATTTACTAAAGGCAAATCCACTTTGCAATACACGTACACTGCAAAAGTGCACCTGAAACTGCACTGAAAGTGCACTTGTAGTACAAAGTGGATTTGCCTTTAGTAAATAACCCCCATTGTCACTGTAAACACCAACTTACTCCAAAAACTGCTATTGAGCTATGAAAGAAGAAGCCACTCATTGTTGAGTAGAAAACATTTACTCAAAGCACATTCATATGTGCGTTTAGAAAGGGGTTTTTGAACAAACCAACATCTTTGGTGTTTAACTTTTTTTTTTTGTCACATTATAAATAGCCCTTTTTGGTTAAACAGGCATGTTTCAAAACATAACAACTCAGGAACTTCCAAACTCAACTTTGATAAATTGAAGGCAACATGAAACATTATTATGTCCAAACTGTGTTGTTGCCTTCATCAGATGGGGTGATGTCACCCCTGTAAAAGCCACATTTTGAAGATGCACACAAATTGGGATTTACACTGGGGATTTCCCTCCTGATCCCATGCCTAATGTCAACATGTGCTAGCTCCCACCATGGGGGATCAATGGACATGTTTTGGGGGTGCAACCCCTTCCTCTCACCTAATTGGGTTGGGAGGAAGGAGTTGCACCCACAAAACGCGTACATTGGTATCCCGTGATGGCAGATGGCACATGTTGACACACTGTATGCATCTTCAAAATTTGGCTTTTAAAATACTTTTAAACTTTTTTTTTTTAATTCAAAAATACACCATAAAATGGTACAATTTTTTGTTTTTGTTTTTTTTGTTCCTTTTTGTTTTTTTTATATTCTGCCTAAAACATCAATGATGCTCTTCATTTTTTTTTTTGTTGAACATCATTGATGTTTTCCTTTATATTTTCTAAATCACGATTGCACCCCATTATCTCCCTGATGAGGATCTGGGCACTTTCACTTGTGAAATTAGATTCTTCTTCCACAACATCCACATCGCCTAAAAGAAAAAAACACACCATGTATTATAAATATGCAGGCATCCATTTTATTGCCTGAAGCTGTGGTCTCAGACACTCACCTGTTGTGGTGACAATTTCCCCTACTTCATAAACGTCTCCCTCCTCATCCTCTGCTTGTTTTTTGGTGACTTCCGCTTCTTTAGGAGGTGGGGGGTCCCTGGTGTCCTCAGATGTCCCGAGTCTTTTCTCCCCTATGTGAATAAAAAAAGGTATACTTAGCACACAGATATTGGAGGGCAAAAATAGGAATATGAAACATTGCTTGGAAGTGATGTACAATTGTCTGTTTTGGCAGAGTTCCAAGCTAAAGACATTTTGAGTTCCTTTCTAAAGCTGCAATACTTACCTTATTTGTACAATTTTCACACATGGAGACACCCCTAGTATCCACTGGAGCACCTGTGTGGGACACCCTAAAAAGTTTGTTCTGGTGTCCCACACTAGTGCTCCTGCGTCCAGATGTGTAAACAGCTGCTGAGTGTCCTCTCCTTACACTTACACCTTGCATTTCATTCTAGTTACAAACCCATCTAGACAACAATGTCATAAACTTCTTTGAATACAAATAGGCATGACCAAATGTAGTTAACCTGCATCTGCCAAAAACATTGTATTAGGGGGCGAACGAACGATGTTTCCTATGAACGATTACTGTGCCCACGAACATGAAAGTTGCCATTTTAAACTGTACACCAGTAAAGAAAAGCACATGGAGCAGCATGCAAGTAATAATAGGAACACACGACAAAATACCTACTTTTTAGAATCAGTTTCCGGATCTTTCTGTACTGATCGTGCTCCCTCAATTTCAGGTCTGACCAGTGTTTCCTCAGTTGATCCTTGGATCATCATACCCCAAAATTCTTCTGCAGACTTTTCACAACTTTAGTCATGATCTTGGCCTTTCTCACTTTTGAGTTTAGTTAAGGTCCATGCTTCCCATCATAGTCGGCCCTCTTCAAGATGTCCACCATCTCTACAAAGGACATATTTGAGGCCTTCAATCTCCTCCGGGATCAGGACGTTCATGGCTCCAGGCTTTCCTCGTTGCTGCTCTCCTCTGCATGCACCTGCTGTGTCTCCGCCATGTTCTCAACCCACTACACCGAAAGAGAAGGAGCAGAGAATACACTAGAACGGACGTCGCGGGCGGAGTTTCATGAATGCGCAAGGTATATAAAGCATAACACGCGTGCGTTGTAAGCACGATCTGTGAGCGGAGGACGGAGTATTGGAAGCGACGATCGTTATAACGAAGGTACAATTTTAACTTGGTGCATCAGTGGCCTATACTGCTTATAGATTGAGGCCTATATTGGGTCAAGATTAGAGTTTCGCCTGACATTAGGGTTTGTCTTGTGTTGTGTCTTGCAGAGAAAATGGATTTGTTCAAAGACCACAGCTTCCTCCCAATATTCATACACAAGTACAGGGAGCTGCCCTGTCTGTGGCAGGTCAAACACCCGCATTACAATAACAAAATAAAGAGGCAGGCAGCGCTGGAGTTGGTGAAGCCGCAGGTCCCCACGGCAGACATCAACTATTTAATAAAAAAAAAATTGGTGGCCTGAGGAGCACATATAATTGTGAGTGTACTAAGGTTCAGAAATCTATGAGATCAGAAGCTGCAGCAGATGACATTTATGTACCAAGGCTGTGGTACTATGACAGACTGCATTTTCTGGCAGACCAGACTGAAGTCAGGGAATCCCTCTCAACCCTTCCTTCCACTCTTCCTTATACGCTTCCTTCCACCCCAGCTGAGGCTTCCGACGTCCAACCTGGGCCTTCCAGCCAGGAAGAAGTAGAGTAGCCCAGCTTGAGCCAGGTATAGCATTATTCTACATATTTCTTGTCGTAAAATAAATTATGTGAAATAGATGTTATTATTGATCACTAATTGCTAATTTAATAAAGTGTTTTACATATCAATAGACAGTAGTGGCCAAAAAGGATTGGGACAAGAATGACAAATACTGGGGTCAGAATGATAGTCTTTTCTATTTGTTAACATTCAATTTGCAACAGTCATGAGCTGAAAATTCTGTGTGATTGATGAATAAAATTCTAAAACTATGTCCCTTTTTCTTACACAGGAAAGCCTCAGCCAGGAGGAGGCTGTGGAATGTGGCAGCCAGGAGGAGACAGGGGTTAGTGGGAGGCAGGGGTTAGTGGCAGCCAGGAGGTGGCAGGGGTTAGTAGCAGCCAGGAGGTGGCAGGGCCCAGTAGCCTGACACAATCTCAGGTCCCTCCCCTCCGCCTTCCACAAAAAAGGGCCAGGAAGGGGAGTAATGTGAGGGAGGCAGCGCTCAGGCTGATTAGGGAGGCTAATGCTGCCTTCAGAACCCCCCTCAAGCCTCAAGAGGCCTTTGCCTGCATGGCAACCTGCAAAATGCAGGACATGGAGGAGGGCCAACGCATCATGTGTGCGGAAATCATTTATCTCACATTAAATAAGGGGTTGAGGGGCCAACTCACACGCAATACCCACCTGTGTGAGTTGGACCCTCCTCCACCTCCTGCCACACCTCCAACACCACAGCCACACCCTGGAAGCAAGCGTGTAAGGAAGACAAAGTGATGGTCTGTGTTCAGTCTGGTCTGGCAAAAGATGCAGGCTGTGGTATGACCATAGCCTGGGGACATAGATGTCATCTGCTGCTGTTCCTGATCTCTTGGAGTCCTGGACTGGATTGTGCTTACTATTATATGGACTCCTCAGGCCACCAATTTTGGCTGGCAAATAATTGATGTGTGCCCTAGGGTACAAAGGCTTCGCCAATTTCAGCAGTTTCTCCCGCGTTGCCTTACTCTTTATTTTGTTATGACCCATAATAAATGTGTGTGTGTGTGTGTGTGTGTGTGTGTGTATATATGTATATATATATATATATATATATATATATTGTATATGTGTGTGTGTGTGTGTATATATGTATATATATGTGTTTAACTTCAAAAAGGACAGTTTGTTTGTGAGTAGGCAGGTACATTTCCAAAATACAATGTCAAATTAACAAGGGACACCAAACAACCTCCTTGAGAATAAAAAATACAAGCTAATAATTGTGTTGTGGTAACCTGACACACAAAACGAGAAAAAATATTAGGGAGATCACTAAAAAAAATAAAACAGGAGATCTTGATTAAAAAAAATAAGTGATGAAGCAGCGCTAAATATCTCTTCAAAACTTACTTTAAAAAATTAATATAATACTAGTAACAATTCCTAAATACTTCTGAAAAAACAATCTTGACAATATAATAATAAATCATTAGTATGCAAACTGGTGCAGTTCACAAAAAATAGCTGATGCGACTCCAAACAGCTAAGTGTGCAAAAATAATGCGATAAAAATGACATCAAAATAATATAGTTCATAAAGTTGATAAATGGATCTTTCAAAAGCTAAGTCTCTATATGGGTAAATATGGGTAAATACATCAATGAAGAGTTCTACTGCAGATGATAACTTATAAGAATCTTTTCTCCAATCCACACCCTGTAAGTGCCTCTCACCTCAAGGGAAGATCCCAAATGGGTCTAGTTGAGCATCAGACAGATCAAGGGATTTCCTTTTCCTCCTCATTGGGTAGAACTTGAATGGATGGTCACAGCAATCTCCAGGCTATTTCTCCACATTCACCGAGTTCACCGACCAGCTTCTTTTTTAAACAGTTGTCTTCAACAAAGACCACAACAGGTCTAGTGGCGCTTTGGTAGAGGAGAGGAGAGCGGAACATGAACTGCCCCTAAGGATCTGTATACCAAAGCGTATAAGATACCATCCGTTCAAGTTCTACCCAAGGAGGAGGAAAAGGGTATCCCTTGATCTGTCTGATGCTCAACCAGACCCATTTGGGGTCTTCCCCAGGGCAGTCTTTAATTTTGATTGGGCCCTGGGCAAAGATTTTCTTGGGGCCCCCCCTCCATTCTGAGACATACAAAAAATAGCAGGCAGACTCAAAATCAGTTTACTGCAGCAGATCACGCAGCGATTACTATTGTTTGCCAGAGGTTACAGCCTATCATTACTGCTCAATGGCTGGTTTCTAGAGGTTACAACACATAATTTCTGCTTGCTGATTGGTTGCTAGAGGTAATGTACATTATTAGCGCTCACTAATTGGTTGCTAGGGGTTACAGCACATCATTAGCACTTACTGATTGGTTGCTAGAGATTAAAGCAGATCACTATTGTTTGCTGATTGGTTGCTAGAGGTTCATGCACATCATTACCTCTCACTGAGCAGTGGAGCAATCCCAAATAATTGAGCAAGTAAAGGGGCACATTAATACACATACTACAGGAAAGGTTCAGAGACTGCGGACATACTGCAGGAGCCAATCAGAGACTGCGGACATACTGCAGGAGATTACCAGAGACTGCGGACATACTGCAGGAGACATTCAGAGACTGTGTACATACTGCAGGAGACAATCGGAGACTGCGGACATACTGCAGGAGACAATCAGAGACTGCGGACATACTGCAGGAGACAATCAGAGACTGCGGACATACTGCAGGAGACAATCAGAGACTGTGTACATACTGCAGGAGAAAATCAGAAACTGCGGACATACTGCAGGAGACAATCAGAGACTGCGGAAATATTGCAGGAGACACTCAGAGACTGCGGACATACTGCAGGAGATTACCAGAGACTGCGGACATACTGCAGGAGACAATCAGAGACTGCGGACATACTGCAGGAGACAATCAGAGACTGTGTACATACTGCAGGAGACAATCAGAGACTGCGGACATACTGCAGGAGACAATCAGAGACTGCGGACATACTGCAGGAGACAATCAGAGACTGCGGACATACTGCAGGAGACAATCAGAGACTGCGGACATACTGCAGGAGACAATCAGAGACTGCAGACATACTGCAGGAGACAATCAGAGACTGCGGACATACTGCAGGAGACAATCAGAGACTGCGGACATACTGCAGGAGACAATCAGAGACTGTGACATACGGCAGGAGACAATCAGAGACTGCAGACATACTGCAGGAGACAATCAGAGACTGCGGACATACTGCAGGAGACAATCAGAGACTGCGGACATACTGCAGGAGACAATCAGAGGCTGCGGACATACTGCAGGAGACAATCAGAGACTGCGGACATACTGCAGGAGACAATCAGAGACTGCGGACATACTGCAGGAGGCAATCAGAGACTGCGGACATACTGCAGGAGGCAATCAGAGACTGCGGACATACTGCAAGAGACAATAAGAGACTGCGGACATACTGCAGGAGACAATCAGAGACTGCGGACATACTGCAGGAGACAATCAGAGGCTGCGGACATACTGCAGGAGACAATCAGAGACTGTGACATACTGCAGGAGACAATCAGAGGCTGCGGACATACTGCAGGAGACAATCAGAGACTGCAGACATACTGCAGGAGACAATCAGAGACTGCGGACATACTGCAGGAGCCAATCAGAGACTGCGACATACGGCAGGAGCCAATCAGAGACTGCAGACATACTGCAGGAGACAATCAGAGACTGCGGACATACTGCAGGAGACAATCAGAGACTGCGGACATACTGCAGGAGACAATCAGAGACTGCGGACATACTGCAGGAGACAATCAGAGACTGCGGAAATACTGCAGGAGACACTCAGAGACTGCGGACATACTGCAGGAGATTACCAGAGACTGTGTACATACTGCAGGAAACAATCAGAAACTGCGGACATACTGCAGGAGACAATCAGAAACTGCGGACATACTGCAGGAGACAATCAAAGACTGCGGACATACTGCAGGAGACAATCAGAGACTGCGGAAATACTGCAGGAGACACTCAGAGACTGCGGACATACTGCAGGAGATTACCAGAGACTGTGGACATACTGCAGGAGACAATCAGAGACTGCGGACATACTGCAGGAGACAATCAGAGACTGCGGACATACTGCAGGAGACAATCAGAGACTGCAGACATACTGCAGGAGACAATCAGAGACTGCGGACATACTGCAGGAGACAATCAGAGACTGTGACATACTGCAGGAGACAATCAGAGACTGCGGACATACTGCAGGAGACAATCAGAGACTGTGACATACGGCAGGAGACAATCAGAGACTGCAGACATACTGCAGGAGACAATCAGAGACTTCGGACATACTGCAGGAGACAATCAGAGACTGTGACATACTGCAGGAGACAATCAGAGACTGCAGACATACTGCAGGAGACAATCAGAGCCTGCGGACATACTGCAGGAGACAATCAGAGACTGCGGACATACTGCAGGAGACAATCAGAGACTGCGGACATACTGCAGGAGACAATCAGAGACTGCGGACATACTGCAGGAGACAATCAGAGGCTGCGGACATACTGCAGGAGACAATCAGAGGCTGCGGACATACTGCAGGAGACAATCAGAGACTGTGACATACTGCAGGAGACAATCAGAGGCTGCGGACATACTGCAGGAGACAATCAGAGGCTGCGGACATACTGCAGGAGACAATCAGAGACTGCGGACATACTGCAGGAGACAATCAGAGACTGCGGACATACTGCAGGAGACAATCAGAGACTGCGGACATACTGCAGGAGACAATAAGAGACTGCGGACATACTGCAGGAGACAATAAGAGACTGCGGACATACTGCAGGAGACAATCAGAGACTGCGGACATACTGCAGGAGACAATCAGAGGCTGCGGACATACTGCAGGAGACAATCAGAGACTGTGACATACTGCAGGAGACAATCAGAGGCTGCGGACATACTGCAGGAGATTACCAGAGACTGCAGACATACTGCAGGAGACAATCAGAGACTGCGGACATACTGCAGGAGACAATCAGAAACTGCGGACATACTGCAGGAGACAATCAGAGACTGCGACATACGGCAGGAGCCAATCAGAGACTGCAGACATACTGCAGGAGACAATCAGAGACTGCGGACATACTGCAGGAGACAATCAGAGACTGCGGACATACTGCAGGAGACAATCAGAGACTGCGGACATACTGCAGGAGACAATCAGAGACTGCGGACATACTGCAGGAGACAATCAGAGACTGCGGACATACTGCAGGAGACAATCAGAGACTGCGGAAATACTGCAGGAGACACTCAGAGACTGCGGACATACTGCAGGAGAGTACCAGAGACTGTGTACATACTGCAGGAGACAATCAGAGACTGCGGACATACTGCAGGAGACAATCAGAGACTGTGACATACTGCAGGAGACAATCAGAGCCTGCGGACATACTGCAGGAGACAATCAGAGACTGCGGACATACTGCAGGAGACAATCAGAGACTGCAGACATACTGCAGGAGACAATCAGAGACTGCGGACATACTGCAGGAGACAATCAGAGACTGCGGACATACTGCAGGAGACAATCAGAGGCTGCGGACATACTGCAGGAGACAATCAGAGACTGCGGACATACTGCAGGAGACAATCAGAGGCTGCGGACATACTGCAGGAGACAATCAGAGACTGTGACATACTGCAGGAGACAATCAGAGGCTGCGGACATACTGCAAGAGACAATCAGAGACTGCAGACATACTGCAGGAGACAATCAGAGACTGCGGACATACTGCAGGAGACAATCAGAGACTGCGGACATACTGCAGGAGACAATCAGAGACTGCGGACATACTGCAGGAGGCAATCAGAGACTGCAGACATACTGCAGGAGGCAATCAGAGACTGCGGACATACTGCAGGAGACAATAAGAGACTGCGGACATACTGCAGGAGACAATAAGAGACTGCGGACATACTGCAGGAGACAATCAGAGGCTGCGGACATACTGCAGGAGACAATCAGAGACTGTGACATACTGCAGGAGACAATCAGAGGCTGCGGACATACTGCAGGAGACAATCAGAGACTGCAGACATACTGCAGGAGACAATCAGAGACTGCGGACATACTGCAGGAGACAATCAGAGACTGCGGACATACTGCAGGAGACAATCAGAGACTGTGACATACGGCAGGAGCCAATCAGAGACTGCAGACATACTGCAGGAGACAATCAGAGACTGCGGACATACTGCAGGAGACAATCAGAGACTGCGGACATACTGCAGGAGACAATCAGAGGCTGCGGACATACTGCAGGAGATTACCAGAGACTGTTACATACGGCAGGAGACAATCAGAGACTGCAGACATACTGCAGGAGACAATCAGAGACTGCGGACAAACTGCAGGAGACAATCAGAGACTGTGTAAATACTGCAGGAGACAATCAGAGGCTGCGGACATACTGCAGGAGACAATTGATGTGGAGGGTGGAGGGGCAAGTCAGGATTATCAGATAGGAAGATGGGTTAATGTAGTTAGAGGGAGTGGAAGGGGTTCGCAGAATAGGAAGGCCAGTCCTGTGTTTGTGCATCAAAACAAATTTGCCAAGTTGAGTGAAGATGTGGAGGTGGCAAACACAGAGGTGGCAGCCCTAGATGTCACTGCTATCCCTAACAGCCGGGAGAGCAGCCCATCTAGTAAAGGTGGTGAGGGGAGTGCAGGTAGGCCTAGACAGTTGGTGGTTATAGGGGATTCTATAATCAGAAGGACTGATAGAATAATTTGTCGCCAGGATCGCCTCAACCGAATGGTTTGCTGTCTCCCTGGTGCTAGGGTTCGGCATGTGGTGGACCGGGTGGATAAATTACTGGGAGGGGCTGGGCATGACCCAGCTGTCTTGGTCCACGTTGGAACCAATGACAGTATACATGGAAGGTGGAGGCTCCTTAAGAATCAATTTAAAGAACTAGGCTGCAAGTTGAAGGGAAGGACCTCCAAGGTGATATTCTCTGAAATATTGCCTGTGCCATGCGCAACACAGGAAAGGCAGTGGGTGATTAGAGAGCTGAATGCATGGCTCAAGACCTGGTGTAGGGAGGAGGGATTTGGGTTTCTAGAGCACTGGGCTGACTTTTCATTGGGGTGCAACCTATATGCTAAAGACGGTTTGCACTTGAATGGAAGGGGGTCTGCTGTGCTGGGGGAGAGGTTTATAGGAAGGCTGGAGGAGTATTTAAACTAGGATTGAGGGGGGAGGGTGAACTAGAATTACATCAAGAAGACAGGTCAGTTAGGGGTCAGACATTAATGGAGGGTGGAATGGGGACAGATGGGGGGAGGGTTATGGCAGGTGACAAGAAATTTCCCATGTTGCAAACAGCCATTGGAAACTGTAGTGCCATTTGTACTACTAAAAAATATATGAAAAACACCAGACCAAAATGTAATAATGCATTAAAGTGTTTGTTCACCAATGCCAGAAGTCTGCCAAGCAAAATAGGTGAGTTGGAAGCTCTGGTGCATGAAGTGAACTATGATGTAATCGGTATTGCTGAAACTTGGCTTCAATCCTCACATGACTGGGCTATTAATATTCCTGGCTATGCACTCTTTCGGAGAGACAGGGTAAAAAGGAAAGGTGGCGGGGTCTGTCTCTATGTGAGAAGTGATCTCAAAGCAAGTGTGAAAGAGGACCTGATTGATGGAGAGTGTGATGAGTCTGAAGCATTATGGGTGGAACTACATATAGATGGGCGTAGTTCAAAGTTAATCATTGGAGTTTGTTATAGACCACCCAATGTTAACGAGGAGGTGGAGACTCAGCTCCTTGCACAGATGGAAAGGGCTGCAAGGGCTGGGACAGTGATAATAATGGGAGATTTTAACTACCCAGAAATTGACTGGAGTAATGGCACTGCTGGGACAGTTAAAGGGCAAAAATTTATAAACCTAGTACAGGACAATTTTATGGTCCAGTTTATTGAGGCCCCAACTAGGAATGAAGCTCTGTTGGACCTGGTAATCTCAAATCATGCAGAGCTTATTACTAATGTGCAGATAAAGGAACACCTGGGTAGCAGTGACCATAACATGATTTCATTTGATGTTAGTTGTAAACAAGAAATACATAAGGGAAAGATAAAAACACTTAACTTCAAGAGAGCAAATTTTCCAAGGATGAGGGCTGCTCTCGAGGACTTAGACTGGGAGGGAATATTGGCAGCGATAAACACAGAACAGAAATGGGAATTCTTCAAAAAGACTGTTTGGGACCTCACTGCAAAGTATATTCCCATGGGCAATAAGTTTAAAAGGCTAAAAAGAAAACCTATGTGGCTCACGGTCAAAGTTAGAAAAGCTATAAACAATAAGAAAAGAGCTTTTAAAAAATATAAAAATGAAGGAACACTAGTGTCATTTAAATGCTACAAAGAATTTAACAGAATATGTAAAAAGGAAATCAAGGGTGCAAAAATTCAAAATGAACGAGAGATCGCAAAAAATAGTAGGACAAACCCCAAAAAATTCTTCAAATATATTAATAGTAAAAAAGTAAGGTCTGAGCATGTAGGCCCTTTACAAAATAATCTAGAGTGGGTGACTGGGGACAAGGAGAAGGCTAATTTATTAAATACTTTCTTCAGCTCTGTGTATACAAAAGAGCATGGGGAAGTTCATGTCCATAATTGGGGTGGTATTGACACAGCCCCCAATGATCCACAATGGCTCAAAAGGGATATGGTCCAGAAATATCTAGACAGAATAAAGGTGGATAAAGCACCTGGACCTGATGGCATCCACCCACGGATCCTAAAAGAATTGAGCTCTGTAATTTCAAAGCCATTGTATCTAATTTTTAGGGACTCGTTAATGACGGGAATAGTACCGCTGGATTGGCGCAGGGCGAACGTGGTGCCTATATTTAAAAAGGGATCAAAGTCTTTACCAAGTAACTATAGACCTGTTAGTTTAACTTCTATAGTCGGGAAGATACTGGAGCGTTTAATAAAAGACCACATAGACGAGTTCTTGCTGGAAAAAAACATTTTAAGCAACAGACAGCATGGGTTCATGAAAGACAGAAGTTGTCAGACAAACCTGATTTCTTTTTATGAAGAGGTAAGTAAAACCTTGGACAGAGGGGTGGCTGTGGACGTGGTTTATTTGGATTTTGCAAAAGCGTTTGATACAGTTCCGCACACACGGCTCATGTGTAAGTTAAAGTCTACAGGCTTGGAAATATCAGTTTGTAAATGGATAGAAAACTGGCTAAAAGACAGAATTCAGAGAGTAGTGGTTAATGATTCTTACTCTGAATGGTCTAAGGTTATCAGTGGTGTACCCCAAGGTTCAGTGCTGGGACCCTTACTCTTTAATATCTTTATAAATGATATTGGGTCTGGGATCAAAAGTAACATTTCTGTCTTTGCAGATGACACCAAGCTATGCAGTGGAATAACGTCCTTACAGGATGTCTCCAATTTACAAGCTGACCTCAATGCTCTGTCTAATTGGGCGACTATGTGGCAGATGAGGTTTAATGTTGAGAAATGTAAAGTTATGCACTTGGGGGCTAAGAATATGCATGCATCATACATGCTAGGGGGAGTACAACTGGGGGAATCTGTAGTGGAGAAGGATCTGGGGGTTTTGGTAGATCATAAGCTCAATAATAGCATGCAATGCCAAGCTGCGGTTTCCAAAGCGAGCAAAGTTCTTTCTTGTATTAAGAGAGGTATGGACTCCAGAGAGAGAGATATCATTTTGCCCCTGTTCAAATCATTAGTAAGACCTCAACTGGAATATGCAGTTCAGTTTTGGACACCAGTTCTCAAAAAGGATATCGGGGAACTGGAGAAAGTGCAGAGAAGGGCAACCAAACTGATAAGAGGCATGGGGGAGCTCAGCTATGAGGAAAGATTAGAGGAACTGAATTTGTTCACTCTTGAGAAGAGGAGAATAAGGGGGGATATGATCAACATGTTTAAATATATAAGGGGTCCATATAGTGAACTTGGTGTTGAGTTATTCACTTTACGGTCAACACAGAGGACAAGGGGGCACTCTTTACGACTGGAGGAAAAGAGATTTCATCTCCAAATACGGAAAGGTTTCTTCACAGTAAGAGCTGTGAAAATGTGGAATAGACTCCCTCCAGAGGTGGTTCTGGCCAGCTCAGTAGATTGCTTTAAGAAAGGCCTGGATACTTTCCTAAATGTACATAATATAACTGGGTACTGACATTTATAGGTAAAGTTGATCCAGGGAAAATCCGATTGCCTCTCTGGGATCAGGAAGGAATTTTTTCCCCTGCTGTAGCAAATTGGAGCATGCTCTGCTGGGGTTTTTTGCCTTCCTCTGGATCAACTGTGGGTATAGTATTGGGTATATTGGATTGTACGTTTTTTTTTTTTTTTATGGTTGGACTGGATGGACTTGTGTCTTTTTTCAACCTGACTAACTATGTAACTATGTAACTATGTAATCAGAGACTGCGGACATACTGCAGGAGACAATCAGAGACTGTGTAAATACTGCAGGAGACCATCAGAGACTGCGGACATACTGCAGGAGACAATCAGAGACTGCGGACATACTGCAGGAGACAATCAGAGACTGCGGACATACTGCAGGAGACAATCAGAGACTGCGGACATACTGCAGGAGACAATCAGAGACTGCGGACATACTGCAGGAGACAATCAGAGGCTGCGGACATACTGCAGGAGACAATCAGAGACTGCGGACATACTGCAGGAGACAATCAGAGGCTGTGGATATTATACAGGAGATGGTCAGAGAACTTTCAGCAATGCACAGCTTTACAGTTAAATAACACAGCTCAGGGTTTAAACAGTCAGGCATTTTATGGTTGTAAGGACATACCTGGCCAGCCAAACTTACTACATACATTTAGGACTGTGGGCGGGGCTTCCACTCTCTGCTCTCACTAAAGCAGCTGGGAGCTCCACTGATGCTTTGTTGGGTGGGCCCTGGGCCCACATCACCCGTGAATGGTCGCCCCAATCACAGCTTTGCAGAGCGCACAGAGGACATGGGAGGATGTATTCCGCGCTAGCCGGCTGAGAGGGGCGGGGCCGGGAGCTCCACTGACGCTCTGACCCCGCCCACGTGCAGCCTGTGTACTGGGAATAGAGCGCCTGTAGTGAGTGCCAGTGATCGGAGTGGGAGTGTCATTGGAGCTCCTGGCCCCGCCCCCGGACCTCTGTATTCACCAGCCAGTATAGAGGGGGCGGGGCCAGAAGCTCCACTGACACTCCCACTCCGATCACTGGCTCTCACTACAGAAGCTCTTTTCCGAGTACACAGGCTGCACGTGGGCGGGGTCAGAGCGTCAGTGGAGCTCCCGGCCCGGCCCCCTCTCAGCTGGCTAGCGAGGAATACATCCTCCCGTGTCCTCTGTGCGCTCTGCAAAGCTGTGATCGGGGCCCCAATTCACGGGTAGCACGGGTCCCCCAACAAAGATTGGGCCCAGGGCAAGTGCCCCGTTTGCCCTGCGCTAAAGACGGCCCTGGTCTTCCCTTGAGGTGAGAGGCTAGCACTTACAGGGTGTGGATTGGAGAAAAGATTCTTATGTTATCATCTGTAGTAGAACTCTTCCTTGATGTATTTATCCATATAGAGACTATCTGCTTAGCTTTTGAAAGATCCATTTATCAACTTTATGAACTATATTATTTTGATGTCATTTTTATCGAATTATTTTTGCACACTTAGCTTTTTGGAGTCGCATCAGCTATTTTTTGTGAATTGCACCAGTTTGCACACTAATGATTTTTTGTCATTTAGCACTTTATCATTAGCACTTTATATTGTCAAGATTGTTTTTTCAGAAGTATTTAGGAATTGTTACTAGTATTGTAGTATTTTATAAATTTTTTTAAGTAAGTTTTAAAGAGATGTTTAGCGCTGCTTTATTGCTTATTATTATTTGTTTTGGTGCTGGCAAAAACTACAGAAGTCAACTTGCTTTATATTCTCATTTCAGCCCTTTACTATATATTTTGTTTACACGTTTTAGCGGCGCATGAGTATTTTATATACACTTGATTAAACCCCCTCCCCCCCCCCCAAAAAAAAATCACTATAAAAACAAAAAATTATTCTGGAGATCTGAAGAAACACAAAAATTAAGGTATATTCAGGACATCACGAGAAATAATAAAGAAATCAGTTTGTGAGAACTCTGTGTGAATATGAGCAGCAAAACTACTTCATTCTTCTAGAATTATAAAGAAGAGAATGCTCTGCATTAAACTATTAAAAAAATTGCAGCGTGACGAATGTGCTATCTCAATTACGAACGGTACTTTTACCAGACCGAGAGCTTCCGTCTTGTAATTTATTCTGAGCATGCGTGGCACTTTGTGCGTCAGAATTGTCTACACACGATCGGAATTTATGCAAACTGATTTCGTTGTCGGAAAATTTGAGAACCAGATCTCAAATTTTGTGCAACGGAAATTCCGATGGAAACTGTCCGCTGGAGCCTACACATGGTCGGAATTTCCAACAAAAGGCTCCCATCGAACATTTTCCGTCGGAAAATACGACCGTGTGTACGGGGCATAAGGCTACTTTCACACTGAGGCGCTTTGCAGGTGCTATAGTACTAAAAATAGTGCCTGCAAAGCGCCCTGAAAGAGCCGCTCAATTCACTCCAATGTGAAAGCCCGAGGGCTTTCACACTGGAGCGGTGGGCTTGCAGGTTGGTCAAAGTCCTGCAAGCCATATCTTTGGAGCGCTGTAGGAGTGGTGTATTCACCACTCCTAAAGTGCCCCTTCTCATTGAAAACAATGGGGCAGTGCCGCAAACCTGCCGGCAAAGCGTTGCTACAGCGGCGCTTTGCGGGCGGTTTTTACCCTTTTTTGGCAGCTAGTGGGGGTTAAAACCACCCCACTAGCGGCTGAATAGTGCCGCTAAAATGACGGTAAAGCGCCGCTAAATATAGCGCCACTTTACCGCTGGTGCCCGCCCGCCTCAGTGTGAAAGTAGCCTTAATACAGAGACAGTAAAGGCTCTGCAAACCCTAATGTGGGGAACATAGCAAAACTGCCTTGGGGCTTCCCGCCCCGGTCAAACGATAAGCTGATTATGCAAACAGTGGTCATGTAACACCATTAAGGAACAGTAGAGTAACCAATAGACGGACCATGCATGTTAAACATTTAACTGAACAAATATAACATATAACTTTGTGGGCTGCCGTCTCCATCAATTCCCAGGCGTCCGAGTGGGATGACTGGTAAGGGGGGTCACCCACTTTTTACTGAGCCCCGGGTCCAAAGGTAGATAAGAGATGGACTCCTCACCAGCCGGGGAGAGGTGTGAAGTTGTCATCCAGCAGGAGATTTGGGGGCACTTGAGTGGGAACGTGTCTTCTGGGAGTATGTTTCCCATCCGGAATAAAGAGGGAGGCCGGGGGTTGGAGGTCACAGATCAGTGAGGCCAGTCCAGTACCTATATTTGCGGAAGTTCCTAGGAAACTAGCCAGGTCTCCAAGTGTGAGGAAAATAGCCAATTTGCCGTTGTGGAATGCTGAGAGTTGGAACGGAAATCCCCATCTATACCTGATCAGTTTGGCTTGAAAATCATCTGTGACTGGTTTCAGGGCTTTCTGCATATGCAGAGTCTGCTTGGACAGGTCAGCAAGCAACATGACAAGGGTGTCATTGAATAGGATCGTTTCTTGGGAGCGAGCTGCCTGCATAATGTCTGCTTTCACTTTGAAAAAATGGATCCTGCATATGATATCTCTAGGAAAGGCTGGATTCGGGTTGCGGGGTCCCAGAGATCTTTGGATTTGGTCTATTTCGATCGTTGCATCTTTGGGTTTTTCCAGAAGCTGGTTAAACATGGTGTTAAACAACAGAAAAAAGAAAAATTAACTGCGCTTCAAAAACATATAAATAAAATAAATAAAGCTGCAATGTCCTAAATGTGACACAAACACATAACGTGGGTAAGAAAAATTGGTGACTTGCGCTGAACAAAATAGTGAATGTGTGGCTAAGGAGTGCCGCACCTAAGAAGTCTGAATACAACAAATATATGTAAATGGGTATAGTGAAGCACACTATATGAAGTTGGGGGATTCCACAAGCCCCCTTAGTGGATACATATACAATCAATGCAATCATATACAATCAATGCAATCATATATCACAAATGGTGCAAAAATAATTGGAAATAAGTCCATGTGTAATAAATGTAAAATCAAGAAATACGTGTGAATAGTTAAAGGAATAGTCCATATGGAGAAAACACCAAAACAGTGATTGAAAATCTCGAGTTATTCAACTGCATGGAATCGTAGGTGTGTGGGTCCACCACCAAAAATAAGAGCCTGGCCGCTTACCAGAACCCCATGACCCCCCGTTACAGAGGGTCTAAATGGGCTGTGAGATCCTGCTAGTCCGGAACTCCCAGGAGCGAAGATGGAAACTGGAAGGGACGTCAGGGACTGTGATGAAGATGGATGGGTCCACAGAAAAAGAGGCTCAGCCCTCAGCATAGTGTTGTCATCATAGGAAGAAAGAAAGGGAGGGCTCCCATAGTGTAAAATCAAACGGTATTTATTGAAATAAAAAACATAAACACTCACATGTAAGTAAGGAAATCAGCATCATCAGTAGAAGAACAGTCTGTGGCACCGGCCGGATGACCACAGATAGCCCGTCCTGCTGGATGTACAGCGACAATGGGAGGTGGCGCGATGATACCGCTCAGCCCTACGCTGCGTTTCGCAAGAAAATTGCGTCTTTCAGGTGCACGAGCTGCTCATCGCATCACCTCCCTTAAATAACAGTCAAAAGCCTCCCTCTGGAATCACTCACGCCAGACTTCTGCATTAGCCTAGATCGCACATATTGCCAGTGCGCATGCGTGCCCCGGTCTCAACTTCCGCGTTAGCCTGGAACTCACAACGTCATGGCGCATGCGCGCCCCAGGTCCCGGTCAACGTCACTCGATATTACGTCAAATGATTAGTTCAGCAGACCCGGAACAAAGACTCATGGGATCCCATGCGCATGCGCGCCCCCAATGCCGATCTCCTTTATGTTGTAAACAGTCAGGCGGCTACATAGGTGAGCGCAGACGGTGAATGAGTGAAATTAGAAGCAAAAATAACAATTTATAAAATAAATAAAATATGGAAAATGCTAGCTAGTGCAATGTGTTTGGGCACCTATAGCTACACCCATCATATATGTTGTCAAAAGCGATCACTTACAAAAGCGATCACTCACAACCATCTGTCATGTTGGCATATGATGCATGGTTGGATTAGGGGAATACATAACCTCAAGAATCGCATTGCATCAAACTAGGTGTGTCAAAATTGTGGCAGACACACCAAATTTGGACTGATATCCAATGTTAAAAACTGTTAGGCCTGAATGGTGACACACGCAGGCCAAACCCAAAGGAATGTATCATAAGGGGACATAAAAAAGGTATACAAAACGACCCCTAGTGGCCATCCAATGCCGATCTCCTTCCTGTTGTAAACAGTCAGGCGGCTACATAGGTGAGCACAGATGGTGAATAAGTAAAAATAAAAGCAAAGATAACAATTTATAAAATAAATAAAATATAAAAAATACTAACTAGTACAATGTGTTTGGGCACCTATAACTGCAACCATCAATTATGTTGTCAAAGGCGATCACTCACAAAAGTGAACGTTCACAACAATCTGTTATGTTGGCATATGATACATAATTGGACAAGGGGAATAGATAGCCTCAAGATTCACATTGCATCAAATTAGGTGTGTCAAAATTATAGCAGTCACCCCAAATTTGGACTGATATCTGATATTAAAGGCTGTTAGGCCTGAATGGTGACACACGCAGGCCGAACCCAAAAAATGTATTATAAGGGGACATAAAAAATATGTGCAAAATGACCCTTAGTGGCCATCCTAAAAATCGCATGTACCAATTTAGATTAGGTACAAATATAGGTATATAAGAAAAAAGTATTGTGAAATTGAGAAATGTATTAAACTATAAGAGCCTCAATAATGAACTTGACGCAAATCGCAGGCTTATCCGGTGCTCAGGGCATAAGGATCCAGAGCAAAAATCCCACAGTAAAATATAAACATTGTATACAAAGGGAGGGGGGGGAAAGGAACAAAAAGGGGGGGGGGGAGGAAGGGGGGAGAAGGGATAATGTGGTTGGGAAAAACAAAGGGGGAAAAGATGTAATATAAACCTTGAACTGAAACCGTACTTATTACTTATTCACCATTTGTGCTCACCTATGTAGCCGCCTGACTGTTTACAACAGGAAGGAGATCGGCATTGGGGGCGCGCATTTTTAGGATGGCCACTAGGGGTCGTTTTGTATACCTTTTTTATGTCCCCTTATGATACATTCCTTTGGGTTTGGCCTGGGTTTGGCCTGCGTGTGTCACCATTCAGGCCTAACAGTTTTTAACATTGGATATCAGTCCAAATTTGGTGTGTCTGCCACAATTTTGACACACCTAGTTTGATGCAATGCGATTCTTGAGGTTATGTATTCCCCTAATCCAACCATGCATCATATGCCAACATGACAGATGGTTGTGAGTGATCGCTTTTGTGAGTGATCGCTTTTGACAACATATATGATGGGTGTAGCTATAGGTGCCCAAACACATTGCACTAGCTAGCATTTTCCATATTTTATTTATTTTATAAATTCTTATTTTCGCTTCTAATTTCACTCATTCACCATCTGCGCTCACCTATGTAGCCGCCTGACTGTTTACAACATGAAGGAGATCGGCATTGGGGGTGCGCATGCGCATGGGATCCCATGAATCTTTGTTCTGGGTCTGCTGAACTAGTCATTTGATGTAATATCGAGTGACGCTGACCGGGACCTGGGGCGCGCATGCGCGTTTGCGCCATGACGTTGTGAGTTCCAGGCTAACACGGAAGTCGAGACCCGGGGCGCGCATGCGCACTGGCAATATGTGCGCTCTAGGCTCATGCGAAGTCTGGCGTGAGTGATTCCAGAGGGAGGCTTTTGACTGTTATTTAAGGGAGGTGATGCGATGAGCAGCTCGTGCCCCTGGAAAACGCAATTTTCTTGCGAAACGCAGCGTAGGGCTGAGCGGTATCATCGCGCCACCTCCCATTGTCGCTGTACATCCAGCAGGACAGGCTATCCGTGATCATCCGGCCGGTGCCACAGACTGTTCTTCTACTGATGATGCTGATTTCCTTACTTACATGTGAGTGTTTATGTTTTTTATTTCAATAAATACCGTTTGATTTTACACTATGGGAGCCCTCCCTTTCTTTCTTCCTATGATGACAACACTATGCTGAGGGCTGAGCCTCTTTTTCTGTGGACCCATCCATCTTCATCACAGTCCCTGACGTCCCTTCCAGTTTCCATCTTCGCTCCTGGGAGTTCTGGACTAGCAGGATCTCACAGCCCATTTAGACCCTCTGTAACGGGGGGTCATGGGGTTCTGGTAAGCGGCCAGGCTCTTATTTTTGGTGGTGGACCCACACACCTACGTATCCATGCAGTTGAATAACTCGGGATTTTCAATCACTGTTTTGGTGTTTTCTCCATATGGACTATTCCTTTAACTATTCACACGTATTTCTTGATTTTACATTTATTACACATGGACTTATTTCCAATTATTTTTGCACCATTTGTGATATATGATTGCATTGATTGTATATGATTGCATTGATTGTATATGTATCCACTAAGGGGGCTTGTGGAATCCCCCAACTTCATATAGTGTGCTTCACTATACCCATTTACATATATTTGTTGTATTCAGACTTCTTAGGTGCGGCACTCCTTAGCCACACATTCACTATTTTGTTCAGCGCGAGTCACCAATTTTTCTTAAACATGGTGGTAGCTGCAATTGCTAGATCCTTATTTTCCGCATACTCTGGTAAGCCATGTATGCGGATATTATTGTGACGGCTTCTGTTCTCTTGATCATCTAAACCAGGGATCTGCAATTAGCAGACCTCCAGCTGTTGAAAACTACAAGTCCCATCATGCCTCTGCCTCTGGGTGTCATGCTTGTGGCTGTCAGAGTCTTGCTATGCCTCATGGGATTTGTAGTTCTGCAACAGCTGGAGGTCCGCTAATTGCATATCCCTGATCTAAACCATAGAACAATTGTTGGATTTGATTTGCGTGTTCCTGCAGGATTTCTTCATGCTCAGATATTCTAGTGACTGACTCTTCCACAGATTTTTCAATATCCTCCATGCGGTGGCCTATGTCCTTGTTGAGGTCACCTATCTCTCTCTCTCCTGTATGATCTCTCCAGCCCTGTCACGTACCTGGTAGGTGGAGCCCGGAGTGCAGAGAACGGCCTCTCGTATACCTCTGACTCAGGAACCCCTGAAGGTGTGAACAGGGGCTCAGAAGTACAGAGGGGCACAAGTGCCTGGCTGGAACTCTGGAGTAGAGAGCTGGATCCTGTAGTCAGCAGGGAGGTGCTCTGTAGTCCTGAAGCAGGTTGCAGGCAGCAGGGAGGTGCACTGTAGTCCTGAAGCAGGTTTGCAGGCAGCAGGAAGGAGCACTGTAGTCCTGTAGCAGGTTGCAGACAACAGGGAGGTGTACTGTAGTCCTGTAGGAGGTTGCAGACAGCAGGGAGGTGCACTGTAGTTCCGTAGCAGGTTGCAGACAGCAGGGAGGTGCACTGTAGTCCCGTAGCAGGTTGCAGACAGCAGGGAGGTGCACTGTAGACCCGTAGCAGGTTGCAGACAGCAGGGAGGTGTAGACAAGCCGGGTCAAGGTACTGGCAGGCAGATCAGGTACAGGAGGGCAAACCAAGAGAATAGTGAGAGTCCAAGCCGAGATCGGGGCGGGCAGCAAACAGGTAAGTCAGGAACAAGCCAAGTAAGTACTGGATACAGAGAAACTGGTAACAAGGGAGCAGGGGTCTCAGGAAACGCTGTAGACCGGACAGCAAGGCAGCATTGGAACAGTCTCCTTTAAATAGCCCATCTTGGCGCCAAGTGTTGTTACAGGGGGCGTGCGCCGCTATTGGCACTATTGCGCGCGAGCGTTCGCCTATGCGTGCTATTGGCGCTATTGCGCGCGCGCGAATGCCAGATGGCGCTTACAGGCATTCTTTTAATCTTCCGTTTGCTGGAATCTCTACAAGAGGCCTTTTCTTGACAAGCCCGCTAATGTAGGACTCGATATCCTGTTTTGTGGGGAGGGCTTTTATGTAAGCCTCCATATCCCAACTGTCTCTGAGGCTATGGGGGGAAGGAGAGGGGCTTCTGGGGAGGATGGGATCAGGGTCAGGTGCCTGGGGAGAGAGGAGGGTGCGCAGCCTGTACCTGTGAGGCAGCCTGTGCCGCCAAGCGGGTCGCCGCCATCTTGGAACCTGGCGTCTTCCTGGAATCCTAGCCTTTCGCGGGAAAATGGCTGCTGGTTTCGCCTGGTTTTTGGGTCCCCAGAGTGCGGGAGGTATTGCTGCCTCCTCTCCTGCTCATGAGATGTGAGTGAGTCCGTCGGTGTTGCGGTGTGAGAGATAGACCGGAGCGGGAGCCGTTCAGCCACACGTCCTATCTCTCCATGCGTCAAGCTCCTTAACCACTTTAATACCGCCCCACACAGATATACTGTGGAAGGGCGGCCATCCTGCGCAAAATCATGTACCTAAATGTTATTGGACACTAGGGGTGCAACGGATTGTCAGCGATCCGTGATTCGTACGGGTCAACCTCCGCGGATCGCGGGTGTGCCTTGGCCATAGGAAAGGCTGCGGCTTCGGCCTAGCTCCGGAGCGGCGGCCATCTTGGTACACCCGGCTGCGGCCGCTGTCTTGTCAGGAAGTGACGCTTCGTCGCCGCCATCTTGCTACACCCCACACTCATGCACAGTACTGTAATGAGAGAGTGAGAAGGGGGCAAGCAGACATCTTGTTACACCCACCGGAGTTTTAGATTTAACAGCTATTTTCAACACAAAATGGAGCTTATATGCATAAATACAGTATTTGTAGATCAGACTGACTGTTTAGATGTTAAATTTTAAAAGCAGCAGCAAACCTGCTGACCTTACATGGTTGCTAATGTGAAGGAACACCTCTGATTTTCACATTTACAGATATCAGTGTTAGGGAAAAGCACTCAGTGTATAGATGTCATATAGAGAGATATATAATTATATATATATATATGGAATAGCACTTAGTGTAACACATAGGGAATACCACTAAGTGCTATTCCCTATATATATATATATAGCACTGACCCCCGAAGGAGCTGCTGTATTTTATTTGGGCATGTACTCTGCTTTATTTCCCCTTTGAATTCTCTCAGTCCCCCTGACACAGCTGTGGTGTAACAGTGTGCAGTCAAAAAAAACCTCAAAGGCAAGTTCACAGTACACAAAGTAATATACCTTTTTTCTTTTTTTTTTTTTTTTTTTTTCCTTGTCAAAAGAAGTTTATTGAGTATACAATGTTATAAAGATACATAAAGATACATAAAGTAAGTTTACAAGGATCTATAAAGTAAGCTCATTGTTTTACAGTAGGGTTTATATAGGTAAATATCATGAAATTTCAAATATTAAACATTGGGTTCACGTAAACCTAAATTAAAGATATATATCATTTCCTTAGTTACTTTTGTAGGTATTTAAAAGATTTATACCTACTATACATATTGTTAACAAGTAGAGTGTATATAGGTCAAATAAATTCTGATAATGAGCTTTAATCGTAAGGTGGAGAAAAGGAAAGAGAAAGAAGAAAAAGGGTTGAAAGGTAGAGGTATGGTCCACAAGGTTGTCCCGCTCGTCAGTTTATTATTCTTTTTAGTTCTCTTTGAAGCCTTAGAATGGGTGTCTCTGTAAGTCATTTAATCTGTTACCATGGCAACAGGACAGAGTCATTGAAATTTGACAGGAACTGTTGTTTTATCCAAGGATGCCAAAGTTTTTCAAATTTTGGAATTTGATTTTGATCGATGGCTACCATCTTAGCATGGGACATTGTATTATTCATTCTGTGAATTGTTTCTGCTAGTACCAATGTAGGAGATTTCCATGCCTTGGCCACTGTTTGTTTTGCAGCCGTTATTAGTTGGATCATAAGTTTGAATTGAGAGAGTGTTAACCATTCCGGTTTTAGATTAAGTAAAGTTAAATATGGATCTGGTTGTATTATTTTTTTAAATATTTTAGATGCAATCACGAAGACTTCCTTCCAGAAGGTTTGGATTACTGGGCACGTCCACCATATGTGTAAATATGTGCCTATTTCTGGGCATCCTCGAAAACAAAGAGTTGAGGTATTAGGTGAATATTTTGCCACTCTAGCGGGTACAAGGTACCAGCGAGTTAGGACTTTATAATTTGTCTCCAGTGCTAAGATGTTGGGTGAAGATGACTTAGATGTGAGCCATATGTTAGACCAGTCCGTGTCTTCTAAAGTTCGTCCCAGGTCCTCCTCCCACCTCTGAACGTAAGAGGGTCTATTAAGATTTGCTACTCCATATAATTGATTATAAAGTGATGAAATTGTACCTTTAGCAAATGGATCTTTTGTACAGATTGATTCAAAAATGGATAATTGGGATAATGGTGTATCCCCCTTTAGGAATGGTGTATAGAAATTTTTGATTTGGAGATATCTAAATATCTCAGAGTTTGATAGATCATATTTTTCTCTAAGCGATGGGAATGAAAGGAATGATTTAGATGCTATGAAGTCATTTAGTGTCTGAATGCCTGATGTTGTCCAAGCTTTAAAAGAATTTGGGTAGACCCATGCCGGATAAAAGGCCGGATTTCTGATAAAAGAAAGGAGAGGATTGTGTGGAGATTGTAACTGATATTTGGTTTTTAGTTTATCCCAGAGAGATAAGAAGTGTTTAGTTATGGGATTATGAATTTTAAAGCGGTCTTTAGGATCAAGCCATAATAAATTTGATATTAATAGAGGGTCATTTTCTGAAGCCTCTATAAATACCCATAATGGGATTTCCTGTTTTGCATGGTATTTGGACAGACTGGCCAAATGTGCTGCTCTGTAGTAGTTAGTAAAATTAGGGTATCCCAGGCCTCCTTTATTTTTGGGAAGATGTAGTGTGTGTATAGGTATACGTGGTTTAGAAGAGCCCCATATAAACGAAGTTGCTCTTTTTTGTACTATTCTCAAAAAATAGGAAGGCATTGGAATAGGGAGGACTCTGAATAGATAAAGCAATTTGGGTAGAATAGTCATTTTGATTGCATTAATCTTCCATATCCAGGATAAAGGAAGTTGCGACCATTGTTTTACATAGTTACATAGTAGGTGAGGTTGAAAAAAAGACACAAGTCCATCAAGTCCAACCTATGTGTGTGATTATGTGTCAGTATTACATTACATATCCCTGTATATTGCGGTCATTCAGGTGATTATCTAATAGTTTCTTGAAGCTATCAATGCTCCCCGCTGAGACCACCGCCTGTGGAAGGGAATTCCACATCCTTGCCGCTCTTACAGTAAAGAACCCTCTACGTAGTTTAAGGTTAAACCTCTTTTCTTCTAATTGTAATGAGTGGCCACGAGTCTTATTAAACTCTCTTCTGCGAAAAAGTTTTATCCCTATTGTGGGGTCACCAGTACAGTATTTGTAAATTGAAATCATATCCCCTCTCAAGCGTCTCTTCTCCAGAGAGAATAAGTTCAGTGCTCGCAACCTTTCCTCATAACTAAGATCCTCCAGACCCTTTATTAGCTTTGTTGCCCTTCTTTGTACTTGCTCCATTTCCAGTACGTCCCTCCTGAGGACTGGTGCCCAGAACTGGACAGCATACTCCAGGTGCGGCCGGATCAGAGTCTTGTAGAGCGGGAGAATTATCGTTTTATCTCTGCAGTTGATCCCCCTTTTAATGCATGCCAATATTCTGTTTGCTTTATTAGCAGCAGCTTGGCATTGCATGCCATTGCTGAGCCTATCATCCACTAGGACCCCCAAGTCCTTTTCCATCCTAGATTCCCCCAGAGGTTCTCCCCCCAGTGTATAGATTGCATTCATATTTTTGCCACCCAAATGCATTATTTTACATTTTTCTACATTGAACCTCATTTGCCATGTAGTCGCCCACCCCATTAATTTGTTCAGGTCTTTTTGCAAGATTTCCACATCCTGCGGAGAAGTTATTGTTTTATTAGATTTGTGATCTGTCTTAATACAGGAGGATAATTGGTTGAGAATAAGTCAGAATGAGATGCTGTTAAATGAATTCCAAGATATGGGATTGATTTTTCTGCCCATGTGAATGGGAGTGCAGCCCTAGCCGGGATCAATTCCATGTTTGTGAGTGAAATATTAAGCACTAGGCATTTCTTAGGATTAATCATAAGGCCGGATAGGGCTGCAAATCCATCAAGAGCTGGTATTAAGTTAGGACCAGAGACCTGTGGTGATGATAGAAAAAGTAATATATCGTCTGCAAATATACATAATTTGTGTGTAATACCTCCTACTTCAATGCCAGTTATAGTTTGGTTTGTTCTGATGTATTGGGCCATGGGTTCGAGTATAAGGGCAAATAATAAGGGAGATAATGGGCAACCCTGTCGGGTACCTCTTTCGATATTAAAGGCTTCAGATTTGTATCCAGCATATTTTATATAGGCTTTGGGTTTATTATATAATGCTTTGATCCATGTTAAAAAGTGGGGTCCAAAACCCCATTTTTGTAATGAATATTGCATATATTGCCAGGATACTGTGTCAAATGCCCTCTTAATATCGAGAGATAGAAAACATAAAGGGATTTTCCGTTTTTTAGCAATATGTGCCAATAACACTGCCCTGCGTATATTATCGCCTGCCTGTCTATTTGGCATGAAGCCTACTTGATCTCTATGTATTAATTTTCCTATAATGCTATTGAGGCGTTTTGCTATTATTTTTGCTAATAATTTAATATCGAGGTTTAACAGAGAGATAGGCCGATAATTCACACAGGAAGTATCATCAGAAAGGGGTTTTGGGATCATACAAACAATTGCCATTAGTGTTTCTTGCCGAAAAGAATGTCCATCTAGAAGTTTGTTAAAAGTTTCAGTGAGAATGGGAGAGAGTATTTCTGAGAATGTTTTATAGTATAAAGCCGAGTAGCCGTCTGGGCCTGGTCTTTTGTTAAGTTTTAGGTCTTTTATGGCGTTAGCAACTTCATCTATAGTTATAGGCTCATCCAAACTGCTTTTTTGATTCTGAGATAACTCAGGTAAGGTTATTTTTGAGAAGAAGGATTCAGCTTCTGTAGGATTAAATTCATTGTTTGTCTTGTATAAAGTTGCGAGATGTGAGTGAAATTTATGGACTATTTTAACTGGATTACAAGTGTAAACATTTTTTGATCATTTCAAACGTATTGGTTTGAAAGATTTGTTAGTTGAATTTAATGCCCGAGCCAAATATGTACCTGGTTTGTTTGTATTCATGTAGAAATTGTGTTTGGAGCGTTTGAGGGATTTATCAACTGACTCAGTGAGAAATAGATTGTATTCCAATCTAGATTTTTCCAGATGAGATTTTGTACTCTGAGATGGATTATCTTGAAATGATATGTAGGCTGCATTAAAATTGAGTTCTAGTTTTTTTGCTAGATTTTTGCGTTCCCGTTTAAATAGTGCCATTTGTCGTTGTATTGTACCACGCAAGACAGGCTTATGAGCTTCCCACAGTGTTATTGGGGAGATGTCTGTTGTGTTATTAATTGATATGTATTCCTTTAAAGCTTGTTCAATGGCCATCTGATGTAGTGGGTGTTTGAGCATTATGTCCGGTAAGTACCACGTTGGGTCATGCGCTTTTGGTATGGCTGAGGCTATAGTAGTGTTAACTGCATTATGGTCAGACCACGGAATCGGAATTATATCTGATGCAATAATTTCTGGTATCATTCCTATTGTAAGAAAAATATGATCTATTCTGGTGAAGGTTTGATGAGGGTGCGAGAAATAAGTGAATTTCTTTTTCATTGGGTTACTTTCTCTCCATGAATCTACCAGATTGTATTTGGAAAGAAGTTGAGAAAAAGGTAATCTAGAGGTTATTTTGGATGGTGTAAAAGGTGATTTATCTAGAAATGGGAGGAGGACCTGGTTCGAATCCCCACACATTATCACTGTTCCTATTTTGTGTGTATTAATCACTTGTAATATATGTGAGAGGAATGGTGTAGGTTGTTTGTTAGGAGCGTAGTAGGAAATCACCGTGATTGCTGTATCCATTATATAACCCATGAGTATCAGGTATCTACCTTCTGGGTCTTTAATTTCTGATGATAAGGTGAATGGTGTGGATCGGTGAAATGCAATTAGAGTTCCCCTTTGCTTGGTACAGGCAGAAGCCGTGTAAATTTGTTGATAAAAAGGAGAAATATATTTTGGAGTAGAATCTTTGGTGAAGTGTGTTTCTTGGAGGCATACTATGTGAGCCTTCTTGTTATGGAAAGTACAGAAGGCTTTGGTCCTTTTTTGAGGGACATTTATTCCCTGAACATTCAGGGAAAGTATATTCAGTGGTGCCTTGGCAATAGATCAAATAGTTTTGACTTACTTTTTGTTATGCAGAGCTGACTGCGCAGATCAACCTGTGTGGACTGAAGAGATGAATAGATAGAAAAGAAACCAGTGAATTCTGGAGTAAAGAGTAAACAAAAAACATATGAGATTAGATGATACATTGTATAAATTATTTTTTGCAAGTAATCACAATTTACCCATGAAAGAGAATAAATATCTCTCTCAGGGGAATAAGTGCCTTCGTCACACTCCCACATAATATGGTTGGGAGAATGAGGAGGGCTAATGGGGGTACACGGATCTTCCGCTTACAGGAGAGAAGTGCTATGTCAAAAGACATCAAAATGATGTTTCATTAATTGGAGTGCAGAATATAGTTTTTGTTGAAATTATTTATTCCAGGGTGGTTGTATATGGTTAGTCTTGCCCTAGGCTAAATAATTCAGTTAGAAAGGTACTGTTAATAACTTTGGTATTGATGAAGATAGTTTGAATTATTTTGGGATTTTAACCCTTTTAGAGTAAACAATTACATATTTTATTCATATGTAACTGTTTAGATATGTTAACTCATAAAATTGAGGTTGTATTGCTTCAGATTAGAATAAACAAAAACATAATTCTAGGAACTAGTTAGGTAATAATATATTTGTTTTAAGAAAAGAAAGAAAAAGCTTCCATTACTTCTGGATTATTGAACATATTTGTCCTAAAAAGTAATAAATCTATTGTTATTACCTGATAATATATAACTGAACAAGAATTTCCTTATTTCACTTATATATTCTAAGGCTATATGAATCAGAAGTAATAAGAAATATAACTGGAATGTAACATGATCCCACACAGTGTGTGACTATCAGAATGCAGTTACATTCAGTTATAAATACAGGTTTTTTATAGAGAACCATCTCTTAGTATAATAAATGAAGAGATATCAGGAATTAGGATGTCAGTCCATTGAATCTTCTTGGTCCATGGATGATGTGGCATAACGGCCTCTTTTGTGAGAATGATGATTCCCATTTTGTTCTGAAATTTTCTGGGTGCTGCCTGAAGGTGAAGATGACGCCATTCTTCTGCGTGTGGGAGTGTTGCTGCTTGTGGGTTCTGTCAGATTTAATTTTAAAAGGGTTTGTTGTAGTTCATCTGCTGATCTGCTTCTGTAATATGTACCTTGGTAGTTAAATCTGACTGAAAAGGGGAAGCCCCATTGATACATAATGTTGTGGCGTTGCAGTTCCATTAGTTGGGGTTTCATGGATCGTCTTTTAGTAATAGTAAGTTGGGATAGGTCAGCAAAAATTTGATAATTGTGTCCTTGAAAATTAAGTTCCTTTTTTTCTCTTGCAGCAATTAGTATTTGTTCTTTCGTTCTGTAATAATGAAATTTTGTGATTATATCACGTGGGGGTCCATCTTTCTTTTTGGCTGTGAGGGCTCTGTGTACTCTGTCCAGTTCTAAACGTTCAATAGGGATATCTGGCTTTAGTTCTTGTAATAGAGCAGTAATAGTAGATTGCAGGTCTGTCACAGTTTCAGGTATTCCCCTTATGCACAAGTTTGAACGTCTGGCTCTATTTTCGTAATCTTCGAGCTTAGTTTGAAGTATTAAATTCTCTTTTTTTAATTGTTCCAATTCTGTTATATTTTCTTGGGTTGTAATTTCAATTTCATCCATTTTTATTTCTAAGGCTGCGGTGCGGTTTCCCAGCTCTCTTATTTCTTTGGTTAGGCTTTTTGTTATTTGGTCTGAGGTTTGTTTTAAAGCCTTATGAAGCATCTTTTCAAATTGTAATAATATTACTGGGGATACTGAGGAGGCTTGTGGAGAAGTTTGTGAGAGGATTTGTTCTGTATCTGACTCAAATGGAGAGTCTTGCTGTGACATTTTCTGTCTGTGAGAGCTCCCTGATGCTGTATCTTGTGAGGTGACTGGAGCTGCTTCAGCTGCAGTGAGTGCCTGTGAGCTCTTTGTGAGGTGATTTTTATTTCTGCCACGGTTTCCTCCCAGTACCATATTTCCTGCCCAAACTTTCACAGTTTGTTCCCTGGGGCAAAAAAGTTGAAATGGATACCTTTTGAGCCTGCAGGCTCCGCTTTGTCCTTCTCTTCTCTCCTCAGCGGTGTGGAGCTCTAACAATGCATGTCTGCTCTGCTAGGCTCCGCCTCCTGCCCCTCTTAATATACCTTTTTACCTTTACCTTTTGGTCTCCACTTGGTCTGTGATGCAAAGGAAAACAACACTCACACAATTCTACTTCTGTAATTTCTCTAAAGTAAGACACTACAATGGTTGCACTATCAGACCATTGTAGTCTCACAGTCAACTGACTTCCTTTACAAAGATATTATACAGATGTAAAGTGTTTGAAATAACTTGTTGGTAATGTGCTAAAGAACATAGGATAAATGACAGAGTGAATTGATCTCACTATGAGCACTATCCTATCCTATGCGCACTTTGTTACTATACACTAAATCAGAGACTAATTTGATAAAGTATAGTACAATATTTAGGGAGCTCCCATTATCTGATATCACAGAACACTTAATATGGCAATAAACACAAAGCCTTGTGTTTTATTAGACAGTCCTTCTTTTCTTCTTTCTTCTGCTAGCAATGAACAAAGTGAATTTGTAATCCAATGGTTAGTTACTCCCGATAAAAGCAAGCCAGATATTTAATCAAAGTTATGATGAAGCAGTACTGCAAAAAACAGTAAACAAATATCAGTCCATAAAATGCAATGAAGAGTAGAGATGAAATGAAACCTCCACCAAAACTTCTGTGTACTAAGAGAAAAGCACACCACACCCAAGTGCTGTCAGTCTGCTTACCAGAAGGATATAAAAAACAAGCGATGTATTCATATAGTGCAGAGGCTCAATCAGTGTTTCCAATTGGTACACTCCATCATAGACAGACGGATTAAGTTGCCACATATCACCAGGAACTCAGGATTCACATGGGACGATGAATGAATAATACGATCAGCAGCAGGGTGACCCAATAAGAAGAAAGTAACAATAGTGAAGCCCGTATGGGTAAAATACATGTTTTTATTGTAGTCTACTTACAGGTGTCAATGGAACATCATCACAAAAAGGAAAAAGGTAATCCGCGGTTCAAAGGCGTGCTTGCATCGGCCAGCCTGACATGTTTCATCCTATGCCTTTGTTGTCACGTAACACTGGCATTTGTTCTGATATCAGGTTGAGAGGTTTCAGTGATAGTTACATAGTTAGTCAGGTTGAAAAAAGACACAAGTCCATCTAGTTCAACCATGAAAATAAATAAAAAATAATATACAATCCCATATACACAATCCTATAAACACAGTTGATCCAGAGGAAGGTGAAAAACCCCAGCAAAGCATGATCCAATTAGCTACAGCAAGGGGAAAATATCTTCCTGGTCCCCCAAGAGGCAATCGGATTTTCCTTGGATCAACTTTACCTATAAATGTCAGTACCTGAGGGGGCGTGGCCTGAAGAGGCATGTGAACACACTTGTTCCACGGAGCTCCCGCTGCTGATCCTGATACTGAACCTTCCTTTGCCGCTATTAACGCCCGGATTTGGCTGATACCAGTCTCCGCTGATCCTCCAGGACCCATTGGCAAGTGGATCAGTAAGCATGCTAACTCGCGGGAACCGAGGAGACACCGCAGCCGTGGCCTCCCAGGAATTCCAAGGTGGTGCCTGGCAGTAACTACTGCATTCTGCACTTTTATTTTTTTCTCTTCTGGAGTAAAAATTCTTTGCTCTACTGAGCTTATTTGATACCCCAGAAATTGTACTTGCTGAGCTTTATTGAAGTTTGACTATTGAACGATACAACCCAGGGATTCCAAATGACTGCGGGCCTTGCCCAGGTCTTCCTGCAATTTCTCCCTGGAAGGGGCAAAGAAGAGGAGGTCACCCAGATACAGGATTACTGCAATCCCCTGAAGGCGAAGAGGGGCGAAGGCTTCTGCAATAACTTTTGTAAAGATTTGCGGGGCAGATAAAAGGCCGAAAGGAAGGGCCTTGAATTGCAGATGCAGCACCTCCTTCCCCATATTGACCGCCATCCTCAGGAAGTTTTGGGACTGAGGGGCTATGGGAATATGTAGGTAAGCATCTCTCAAGTCGATCGATGCCATAAAGCATTCCTTGGTCAGCAGATTCCTCATTGTGAAGACTGAGTTTATACGAAAACCTCTTGTATAGGACTGACTTGTTCAATGGTTTCACGTTGAAAATCAAACAAAAACTTCTGGATGGCTTTTCTATCAGGAATATATGGGAATAGAATCCCTGATAACGTTCCACTGGAGATACCTGAGTCACAGCCCTTTGCATTAGATCTTTTAACAGGTTCTTCATAGCTAGGGCCTTTGTTTCGTCCCTTGGTAGGTTTGTTACAAAGTATCTTTCTGGAGGAAGATCCGAAAACTCTGTTTTGTAACCCTGGGAGAGCATACTCAAAATATATTGTTTTTCTGTCACTGATGAGGGGGGAAATTCTGAAGCCTTCCTCTCACTGGCAGTGATGAGTCATTGCGTTTTGCTGGTTGACGCAGGAGGATGGAAAAGGACATTTCCTTTGCCTTTTTCCCTTCTGCGATGACCAATTTCTTCTTTTCTCCTGGGGTTTGCTACTTTGTTCCTGAACCCTTTGAGTTCGAAAAATCCGCTTAACTGGTTCCTTTTTCTGTTCGACAGGGAATGACTTCTTTTTATCCGCTGTCCTACCTAGGACTGAATCTAAATCAGGCCCGAATAATAAATCTCCCATGAACGGAGAAACCCACAAAGTTTGCTTTTGGATGCTGCGTCCCCCTGGCCAGGTCTTCAACCACAACACCCTCCTGGCTGAGATAGTTAGGTCTGTAGATCTTGCGTCATTCTTATAGACTCTGCCGATGCATCTGAAATATATACTACAGCCGCCGATAAGGTTGAGAAAGAATCAAGAATTTCTTGCTTGGGTGAATCTGCTATAATATGGGCCGTAAGCTGATTTACCCAATATTCCATATTTCTGGAGACACAAGTCCCCATGGCTGGTTTGAGATTGCCCATGATGGTTGCCAAGCTCTTTTAAGTCCAAAGTAGCATAAATTGCCTTTAACAGGCCATCTACTTGTTCTAAAGACAGTTTTATTTAGAAGGCGTAACCTTTCACCAGAGTATGAATCATTAACTACTGCTCTCTGAATTCTGTCTATTTGCCAGTTTTCTATCCATTTACAAACTGATTTTTCCAAGCCTGTAAACTTTACCTTACATTTTAGCTGTGTGTGTGGAACTGTATCGAACGCTCTTTTAAGTTGTTGATCCATCCTTTTGTCCATGGGATCTCTTAACACTCCCATATCCTCAAATGGTAGGTCAGTTGAACCTCAAACCTGTGAGAAAGCTGCATCGAGTTTTGGAACTTTATTCCAAAGTGCCGCTGAGTCTTCATCAAATGGAAAATGCCTTTTATGGGCCGTTGGAAAAAAAGGCTTTCTTTCTGGTTCTGACCATTCCTTCTTAATGGCCTCAGAGATTACTGAGTGTACCGGAAAAGTAAGATTTTTAGGCTCACTGAGACCTGCGTACATCCTGTCACGCAGACACAAATCCTTTCTCTCTTCTTCCAAGCCCAAAGTAGCATAAATTGCCTTTAACGAGAGAGAATGATGTGGTCCAAGGCACCAAAAGTAATTGGCCTCCATCCCAAATGTAAACAAAGAAAAGGGAAAGTTTGGTCAGCGGGACTTTCAATGAGGCAAATCACTATAAAAAGTAGACATCTGAGATATAAAACACAGTGTTGCTTTTATGGGTGCCAACAAAAAAGCGGGGAGTTTTTTGAGGGACTTTGAATGAGAGATGTATACCAAAGAGCAGTCTTGGCAAAGAACATTTTATTATACCTTGCGAAATCATGTACAGCATACTGAATAACACATACACAAAAAAAAGCATACACAGAAACCCCTACACGCAGGGCAAGCTAAAAACCGCATATAAATATTGACGCCATAGTACTTGGCATATCATAAGGTAAAAACAAGTCCTGCACAACATGGGCCACTGGAATGGCTGAATGGTGTTAGAAAATCTAGAGTAAAACAATAAAAGAAACATAAAATCATCTGTATGGACATCATGCATCTATGTGAGCCCGATGCGTTTCGTTGGGGTGTACCAACTCTTCAGGAGCGAATGCAATGGTGATCTATAAAGAAACATAACCATATGGTAGAATATTGAAACTGTATAAAAGGGAATAATTAGAGTGTAAGAGACAGGATGGACATCCCTATAAATACTCACGTCAACTGCATAGATGTGAACAGAGGATCACAGCTGTTAGAAAGGTCTGGCATGGGAGCTGAGGTAAAGACACGTGGATAAGCAGGGAGCACTGTAGATTCACCAAGGTAAATGTGCAAATGTGGGTGATGATGAGCCAACACTTCTGTGAATTGAGATCAGTAATATATATTGAATGTATAATATTTATGATGAAAAGTGTGAAAAGCCCATACACCAGGTCAGATGAAGGGAAAAACTGAGCATAGATGAAAAAACAGATACTCAAAAACCACCAAATATGAAAAAGAAAAAGGAAGGTAAAGAAAAGAAAGAAAAAAAAGGAAAATGATATCCTGGGTGAGATAGGGAAAGAACCAAAGAGAATGATGAACACAGTGCTAAAAGTATAGGTTAAACCTATGATGATTTACCTTGTTGGGGATCGGGAACCAAAATCACAGGTGAATGCTTGCATATGAGGTGTTGTCAGAGAGACAAACACCAAGTGAGGCGAATTTAAATGCTCCCAGCTGATACAGCGTGTCCCGCCCAGTGTCACGTGGGCGTGGCAAAAAAGGGGAGGCATCCGTGCTAGTGTCAGCCTAGAAGGAAAGAAAAACCTGCCCATGAGGTGCGACATCAAAAGGTGTTGCACACACAGAGCGGTAACGTGGCACCGATGCTTGTCCACGTGTCTCTACTTCAGCTCCCATGCCAGACCTTTCTAACGGCTCTGATCCTCTGTTCACATCTATGCAGTTGACGTGATAATTTATAGGGATGTCCATCCTGTCCCTTACACTCTACTTATCCCTATTATTCAGTTACAATATTATACCATATGATTATGTTTCTTTATAGAACACCATTGCATTTGCCCCGGAAGATTTGGTATACCCCAACGAAATGCGTCGGGCTCACATAGAAGCATGATGTTCATACAGATGATTTTATGTTTATATTGTTTTACTCTAGATTTTCCAATACCATTCAGCCCTTCCAGTGGCCCATGTTGTGCTATGATATGCCAAGTACCATGGCGTCAATATTTTTTTTTTTTTTTGCGTTATTCAGTATGCTGTACATGATTTCAAAAGGTATAATAAAATGTTCTTTGCCAAGACTGCTCTTTGGTATACATCTCTCATTCAAAGCCCCCCAAAAAACTCCTCCCCTTTTTGTTGGAACCCATAAAAGCAACACTGTTATAGCTCACATGTCTACTTTATATAATGATTGGCCTCATTCAAAGTCCCGCTGACCAAACTTTCCCTTTTTCTTTATTTAAATTTGGGATGGAGGCCAATTACTTTTGGTGCCTTGGACCACATCATTCTCTCTCACTGAAATTTTGAGTGGAAGACACCCCTGGTCATTTAGTGGTCTGGTGCACCATATAGCAATTGCTGCCACTTGGCACATAAAGGGGAACCAGGGGTATACTTTCATATGCCCCAGGGGCGCACTTGCGCTGTAGGGACGGCACTGCTCCCTCACTCCCAGTAATTCCCCATTTTTAATTTTCTTTGTTGCCATGTAGGGATGGAATCACATGGGTGCATGCGTTTTTATGCTAAATTCCAAACTGTTCTTGATATGTTTTATATAGGTGTGTAATTTTGGGTCTATCATGGATTGCAAACATACAATTGAAAAATGCTTTTCAGTCTGATGGCTTTATTATACTTTATATTTTCTCAATTCTCATGACTATATATATATATATATATATACAGTATATATATATATATATATATATATATATATATATATATATATATATATATATATATATATATATATATATATATATATATATATATATATACATTTATACCTTCAATCCACCATATATTGTTCCTAGTACCCTGTTTTACATGGCAGGGTTTGCTTAGTGTGTGCATGGATTTTTGGGTCATTTGCTCGTCTGTCCCCTGGGGGCTGCGATTTTGGCGCCCCTCCCTCTTCCACCTGTTCTCCCTTCCTCCCCATTTGTGGTGGATGGAGGTGGTGGTTTGGGTGGGTGCTCCTGTCATGGTTATGCAATAGAGTTTTGTCTGTTAGCTTACCTGTCTCCATGTGTTCATCTGTAAAGACCAGCTGATTCTCACCTGACTGCCTTTATTAACTCTCCTCTAGCATGGCTCCACCCCAGCTCCTATCAGAGAACTCTATATTAACCTCTGCACTGCAGGCCAGCCCTGCTGATCAACCATTGTGTGTTTTGGCTTCCTTTTCCTGCCTGCCGTGTGCTCTACGTTTGTTTCTGTTACCAACCTTGGCTTGTTCTCTACTATTTCTGTCTGCTCGTTACCCTGACCTTTGGCATGTCCCCGACTATCCCTGTTTGCCTGTGACCCTGAACCTTGGCATGAACTCTGTTGTCCTTCGCTGCTTGTGGCTCTGACCTTGGCTTATTCCTTTACTATCCCTATCCTCCTGTTGCCTACTGTGGGTGTGAGCTGGGGGACCCTGGGGGTCGCGACCTGGAGCCAGTTCCAGCCCAGTCCATCCTCACCACTAGAGGCTCTGGTGAACACCTGCTGGCTCTTAGACTCCATGCCCCAGGGAATCCTACGCTTTAACCCGGGTGGGATCCATGATGGTGTTTCAGTGGCCCTGCCTTCCTTACCACTCGGACTCCCATCCGCAGCAGTCAGCCGTAGGGTCCACTGCCTTGCGGTGCACTCCTGACCCCAACGGTGTGTATCTGTCACCTAGTCTCAAGGTGACCTGACAGTTTGATCAGCCATGGACCCGGCTGACGTGCCGCTTCCTGCAGCTGATCCATTGCAGGGCAAAGTTCGCAGACTCGAGGCCCAGGAATCTAATGAGACTCAGGTGATGCGATTCCTTAAGGATCTGGCTTCCCGCTTCGAGCAGCTCCAGGCCTCCTTGGGAAACCCGAACCTGCAGCCTCAAGTACAATTAGCAGCTGCACTTATCGCACCAGTCGCAGTCACGCATTCATATATACTGCCAGCTCCATCCCATTTCTCTGGGGACTCCAAGGCCTGCAGGGGCTTCCTCAGCCAATGCACCATTCATTTTGAGCTCCAGCCTCAAAACTTTCTGTCTGATCGGGCTAAGATAGCCTATATCATTTCCCTCCTCTCTGGTGAAGCTTTAGCTTGGGCTACCCTCCTGTGGGAGAAGAATGACCCGGTGGTTTCCAGCCTGTCCGACTTATTGAAGCTTTTCGTAATATCTTTGAGGAGCCGGCTCGGGTTTCTTCAGCGGCTAGTGCCCTTTTACGCCTTCCCCAAGAATCTTGTTCAGTGGAACAATATGCGCTTCAGATCCGTATCCTCACAGCTGAATTGAGCTGGAACAATGAGACCCTGGTCGCAACCTTTTTACATGGCCTCTCTGACCGAGTGAAGGACGAATTAACAGGAAGAGCCATCCCCACCGGTCTGGACGATGTAATTTCCTTGTGCAATCAGATTGACCATCGTTTCCAGGAGAGGTCCCTAGAAAAAAGAAGCCAGCACCCCCTAGGTCCTAGTCAGCCAGCCGTTGCCCTGAGGAACCTATGCAGCTAGCCCCCCGAAGAATGTGCTAGACGCAGAACTCTGGGCTTGTGTCTTTATTGTGGGGGCAAGGGTCATTTTCGTGACTCCTGCTTGCTTCGTCTGGGAAACGCTCGGGACTAATACATTTCAAAAGGTGGAGTATTGGACCCAGAAACATCACCTTCTCGTCTTCTTCTTCCGGTGTTCCTCCACGTAGGCCCTTCTCCCCAGTCCTAGCATATCTGGACTCCGGGGCTGCCGGCAATTTTATGGACTGGAGAACTGCTTCTTCTATGAAGCTTACCCTTTCTCCCCTTGCTACACCACTGGTAGTCTTGGCAATTAATGGCACTGTGCTCCCAGGGGGCCCTATCCGTTTCCAGACGCTACCTATTAGGATGTCGGTAGGGATACTCCACCAGGAGTGGATTTCCTTCCTCATTCTACCCAAGGTCTCTACCCCCATTGTATTGGGCCTTCCTTGGCTACAGCTCCACTCTCCACATGTGGACTGGGTCTCTGGGCAGATCCTGGCTTGGGGTCCTTTGTGTTTCTCGTCCTGTCTTCTCAAGGTGGTCCCCAAGGAGAGACTTCCCATTGCTACCACATCTGTAGCGTCTGATCTTCCCATGGCATACAGCGATTACCAGGATGTGTTCTGTAAGAAGTCTGCTGAGGTGCTTCCTCCCCACAGATCTGTGCCATTGACCTTGTCCCTGGAGCAACTCTACCCAGGGGTCGTACCTACCCTCTGTCCATTCCAGAGACCCAGGCCATGTCTGTGTATGTCGCCGAGAATCTGGAGAGAGGTTTCATCCGGAAATCCTCATCGCCTGCAGGAGAAGGTTTCTTTTTCATTGCTAAAAAGGATGGTACCCTCAGACCCTGCATCGACTATCAAGGGTTAAACGCAGTGACTATCAAAAACCAATACCCCTTACCTCTAATATCTGAGCTATTTGACAGGTTGAAGGGGGCTTCCATTTTCACCAAGTTGGATCTCAGAGGTGCATACAATCTCATTAGAATACGGGAAGGTGAGGAATGGAAGACTGCGTTTAACACTAGGGACGGGCATTATGAATACCTGGTTATGCCTTTTGGTTTGTGTAATGCTCCAGCTGTGTTCCAGAACTTTGTCAATGAAATCTTCAGGGATCTACTGTACCAGTTTGTTGTCATCTATTTGGATGACATTCTCATCTTTTCCGAAAATCTGCTTGCTCACAGAAACCATGTCCGCACCGTACTTCAGGGCCTTAGAGAGAATAATCTCTATGCCAAGCTGGAGAAATGTTGCTTTGAATGTCCTGAGGTCCTGTTTCTGGGATGTTTTGTTTCTAGTTTGGGTCTTCGCATGGATCCCGGAAAGGTCTCGGCCATTACCAACTGGCCCCTTCCTGCTAGCCTCAAGGCCACACAGCACTTTCTTGGCTTCACAAATTATTATAGGCAGTTCATAAGGAATTACTCTCCTCCGCCTATTATCGCTTTAACCAAGAAGGGTGCAAATGCCAAAGACTGGCCTCCTGAGGCTGTCTCTGTGTTTCACGATCTGAAACAGGCCTTTGTTTCTGGACCTCTCTTGAGGAGACCAAATCCTGGGGACCCATTTTTTATTGAAGTAGACGCTTCTTCAATGGGGGTGGGAGCTGTGCTTCTTCAGTTCTTTGAGAAGAGATGTCAACCATGTGCGTTCTTCTCCAAAAAATTTTCCCAGGCAGAGAGAAATTATGCCATTGGTGATCGGGAACTTCTCGCAATTAAATTGGCGTTGGAAGAGTGGCGTCATCTCTTGGAGGGTTTCCCTCACTCCATTACGATCTTTACTGATCACAAGAATCTACAATACCTACAGAATGCTAAACGTCTGAACCCCAGACAGGCCAGGTGGAGTCTCTTCTTTTCTAGTTTTAAATTCACGATTACGTACAAACCTGGTTCCTGCAACGGTCGGGCTGATGCGCTCTCTAGGTCATTTGACACTTTGGACTAGGAGTCCACCCCTGATCCTGAGCCGATCATTCCGACCTCATGCATTGTTGACCATTCTACCACCCTGGAATCAAAAATTCCTCCTGGCAAGACCTTTTTTTCCCATGGAGCTAAGATCCTTCGTTGGGGCCATGATTCCAAGGTGGCAGATCATGTTGGGTTCCTCCGATCCTTCCTGCTCATCAGTCGTCTCTACTGGTGGCCTAACCACCACTCGGATTTTAAAGATTGCGTTAAGGCTTGACATGTCTGTGCTCAGTCTAAATCTTCCACACAAGCCCCTGCTGGTCTTCTCATGCCCTTGCCCATTCCTAAGGAGCCCTGGTCTCACATTGCCATGGATTTTATCACCGATCTTCCACTGTCGGAGAGTAATACAGCCATTTGGGTGGTAATCGATCGGTTCTCCAAGATGGCTCATTTGGTTCCTCTTCCTGGTCTCCCTTCTGCCTCTGCCTTGGTGCCCATTTTTGTACGAGAGATTTTCCGCCTTCATGGTGTTCCTTCCTATGTCGTTTCGGACAGGGGTGTTCAGTTTACGTCCCATTTTTGGAGAGACTTTTGCAAATCCCTCAACATTACCTTGGGTTTTACCTCTTCTTACCATCCCCAATCCAATGGCCAGACTGAGAGGGTTAATCAGGAGTTGGAGGTCTTTCTCCGTACCTTGGTCTCGGCTCATCATGATGATTGGGCATCACTACTCCCGTGGGCAGAGTTCTCCCACAATAATCACGTCAACGTCAGTTCTCAGAAAACACCCTTTATCACTGTTTATGAAAGACATCCTCAACTCCCTCTTCCTATGACCTGTTCTTCCGACATTCCAGCCTTGGCTACTGTTCAGGAATCATTCAATTCCATGTGGGCTGACGTTCATGATTCCCTCCAGAAAGCTGCCAACAAATTCAAGAGTTTTGCTGACCGTCGCAGGCGTAAGCCGCCTTCTCTTCAGCCAGGAGACAAAGTCTGGCTCTCCACCAGGAGCATCAAACTCCGGGGTCCTTCTCTAAAATTTTCCCCAAGATTCATTGGTCCGTACGCCATAACTTCTAAACTGAATCTGGTTTATTTCAAGCTCCAGATTCCAAAAAGCCTCAAAATCTCTAACTCCTTCCATGTTGCCCTTCTGAAGCCTTTAGTCCTCAATAAGTTCTCTCGTCCTCTCTCTACCACAGCGTCGGTCTCTGAGGATAATCAGGAGTACGAGGTTAGCCAAATTTTGGATTCCCAACTCTGTAGAGGCATTCTCCAGTACCTCGTGCATTGGAAGGGGTTTGGTCCTGAGGAGAGGTCGTGGATCAAGGCTTCTGAGGTCTTTGCACCTCGTCTGTTGAGGAAGTTTCATTTGAAGTTCCCCTCTAAACATGGTCCCAGGCGGGGGAGGGGGAGGCCTCGTAAGAGGGGGAGGCCTCGTAAGAGGGGGGTACTGTCATGGTTATGCAATAGAGTTTTGTTTTCAGCTTACCTGTCTCCATGTGTTCATCTCTAAAGATCAGCTGACTCTCACCTGACTGCCTTTATTAACTCTCCTCTAGCATGGCTCCACCCCAGCTCCTGTCAGAGAACTTTATATTAACCTCTGCACTGCAGGCCAGCCCTGCTGATCAACCTTTGTGTGTTTTGGCTACCTGTTCCTGCCTGCTGTGTGCTCTACGTTTGTTTCTGTTACCGACCTTGGCGTGCTCTCTACTATTTCTGTCTGCTCGTTACCCTGACCTTTGGCGTGTCCCCGACTATCCCTGTTTGCCTGTAACCCTGAACCTTGGCATGAACTCTGTTGTCCTTCTCTGCTTGTGGCCCTGACCTTGGCTTATTCCTTTACTATCCCTATCCTCCTGTTGCCTACTGTGGGTGTGAGCTGGGGGACCCTGGGGGTCGTGACCTGGAGCCAGTTCCAGCCCAGTCCATACTCACCACTAGAGGCTCTGGTGAACACTGCTGGCTCTTAGACTCTGCGCCCCAAGGAATCCTACGCTCTAACCCAGGTGTCATCCGTGTTGGTGTTCCAGCGGCCCTGCCTTCCTTACCACCCGGACTCCCATCCGCAGCAGTCAGCCGTAGGGTCCACTGCCTTGCGGTGCACTCCTGATCCCAACGGTGTGCATCTGTCACCTAGCCTCAAGGTGACCTGACAGCTCCCTACCGCTTCGGCGCCACGTTACCGCTCTGTGTGTGCGACACCTTTTGATGTCGCACCGCATGAGCAGGTTTTTCTTTCCATCTAGGCTGACACTGGGGAGGTACCTGAGCCTGTATGGGCGGATTTTTTCTGGCATGGATGCCTCACCTTTTTGGCCACGCCCACGTGATGCTGGGCGGGACACGCTGTATCAGCTGGGAGCATTTAAATTCGCCTCACTTGGTGTTTGTCTCTCTGGAAACACCTCATATGCAAGCATTCACCTGTGATTTTGGTTCCCAATCTCCACCATAGGTTTCACCTATACTTTTAGCACTTTGTTCATCATTCTCTTTGGTTCTTTCCCTATCTCACTCAGGATATAATTTTCATTTTTTTTTCTTTCTTTTCTTTACCTTTCTTTCTTTCTCTTTCATAATTGGTGGTTTTTGAGTATCTGTTTTTTCATCTATGCTCAGTTTTTCCCTTCATCTGAATTGGTGTATGGGCTTTTCACACTTTTCATCATAAATATTATACATTCAATATATATTACTGATCTCAGTTCACAGAAGTGTTGGCTCACCGTCACCCACATTGCACATTTACCTTGGTGAATCTACAGTGCTTCCTGCTTGTCCACTTGTCTCTACCTCAGCTCCCATGCCAGACCATTCTAACGGCTCTGATCCTCTGTTCACAGCTATGCAGTTGACATGAGTATTTATAGGGATGTCTATCCTGTCCCTTACACTCTACTTATTCCTATTATTCCGTTACAATATTATACCATATGGTTATGTTTCTTTATAGATCACCATTGCATTCTCCCCTTAAGAGTTGATATACCCCAATGAAACGTGTCAGGCTCACATAGATTCATGATGTCCATACAGATAATTTTATGTTTCTTATGTTGTTTTATTCTAGATTTTCCAACACCATTCAGCCCTTCCAGTGGCCCATGTTGTGCAGGACTTGTTTTTACCTTATGATATGCCAAGTACCATGGCGTCAATATTTATATGCAGTTTTTAGCTTGCCCTGCGTGTATGCGATTCTGTGTATTTTTTTTTTGCGTTATTCAGTATGCTGTACATGATTTCACAAGGTATAATAAAATGTTCTTTGCCAAGACTGCTCTTTGGTATACAGCTCTCATTCAAAGTCCCCCAAAAAAACTCCCCCCTTTTTTGTTGGAACCCATAAAAGCAACACTGTGTTTCATATCTCACATGTCTATCTTATATAGTGATTGGCCTCATTCAAAGTCCCGCTGACCAAACTTTCCCTTTAAATTGCCTTTAACAGGCCACTTGTTCTAAAGATAGTTTGTATTTAGAAGGCGTATTTTCCATTCCTTCTTCCTCCTCTTCATCTGACTCTTCCTTAGAATGAGAGGGGGAATGTCCTTCTTGGGTATGAGGACCTGCTTCAGGCTCCACCGTTGGGACTAATAGTAAGCCCTGAGAGGATTGTGAGGTAGATGGCTGACTTAGGGATGGATTTGCCAGTGAAGAGCAAAACGATTGAATGGAATAGTTATTTTTTAACTGATGCAATCAAATCGCTGCATGCGGAAAAAGATTCCCAGAGTCCCATGGTGAGGTTGGCATAGCTGGGGGCAAAATTAGCCCCCTTAGCTGTGCCCATCACCTATAAGTAGAACTCTCCATCAAATTCTAAATAGTTATGTGTCAGGCAGAATTCTGTAGACTCCAGAATGAATTCTGCCTGTCTGGGATTGAGTAGGGGATCTGTGGAAAGAGAGTTGGCTGTGGTTCTAAGACCTATGGAATGTGGTGTGGAGGTATACAATGAATTTGCATCGAGGGATACCCACATATAAGTGGGTTCCCAAGTGTAATGGGCCAGTTGTTCGGGATGATGGACGCCATCTCTGATATAGGATGGGAGATTTTGCGCTAGGGGCTGGAGGAACTGGTTGATATATTGGGAAATTGGGCTGGTTATGCTGTCCATAGCTGCAACTATGGGCCTGCCGGGTGGGTTGTTGGTGCTTTTATGAATTTTGGGTAGGTGGTAAAAATATGGTGTTGAGAAAAAATTACTATTGAAAAAAGCGTATTCTTGCTTGCTGATTGTACCATCTTCCTTCCATATATCTTATCCCGGAACCTTAAGGTCTTCAACAACCAAAGTAAGTACTTAGCTATAGTCACACTACCTCATTACCCAAATGACCACAAGTTTGTTGTGATCTACCCTAAATAAGTGTACAAACAGGGAATTTTTTATCAAATTTTTTTATCTAATTTCCTATCCATTTTTTTTATCCTATTACTACAATCACTCAAATTTCTCTTCATCATTATTATTGTTGTTTTCATTTTCATTTTTATTATTATTATTATTATTTCTCTTTTCTTATTTTTATCCTTGTTATTGTTTGTTATTATTATCATTATTTTTATTTTCATCTTCATCTCATGTCATCACCACCGTTTTATACATTTTTCATCTCTCATCCCCATATCATCTCGATTGCAATATTCATCCTCATTGTTCCCCATTGTTTCCCATGTTTAAGTATATACCAGGGTGTGCACACATGTGAGCTAAAATCAAGTCCTGCAGCAATATCTACCAATGCCTGTCTTTTGCTTCAAGTCTTTGCCAATTATATGTATATGAGCTTTGAGTTTTTTATGTCCTTTGTTGACAATTTTTATTACCATTCTCTATTGCCATTTTTTTATTGCTATTTTTATTGCTCTTTTTATTCAATATCCTGAATGTTAAGTCTAATGTGCCCCCCCCATACATGATACCTGGTCACAACTAGCTAGCCCCATAACCATAAGACATTAGGACCCAGGAGTTCTGGCAACAGAGCATATAAGCCCTTATCCATCATGGCCCCTGTTAGGCCTGAAGAAGGCCTAACGGGGCTTTGTTAGGCTCCGCAAACGCAAAGCTTATTGGTCCACCGTCCCAACCGGAAGTGACGTCATCCCCCAGCTTCCTGTGTGCTCGAGTTCTAGGAAACATCGGCAACCACCGGCGCAACCCGCTCCACCTTACCAGTGTTCAGCCACAGATGGACTTCCTCCCGGATGTTTTTTCTCCCACAACTGACATGTGTCAGGTCACCAGTCCAGGTGACAGATGCACCCCGTTGGGGTCAGGAGTGCACCGCTAAGATAGTGGACCCTAAGGCTGACTGCTGCGGATGGAACTCAGGATGGTTCAGGAAGGCAGGCCCCCTGGAGCACCAACACGGATCCCACAGGGAGTTAGAGCATAGATTCCCCAGGGCGCAGAGTTTAAAAGCCAGCAGGTGTTCACCAGAGCCTCTAGTGGTGAGGATGGACTGGGCTGCAACTGGCTCCAGGTCGCGGTCCCCAGGGTCTCCCAGCTCACGCTCATGGTAGGCTACAGGAGGATGGAGAGGAAACAGCAGCCCAGGACAGCAAGGGATAGTAAGGAGGTAGCCAAATGTCGGGGCGACTAGCAGACAAGGATAACAGAGAACACGCCAAAGGTCAGGGTCACAAGCAAACAGGGATAGTCGAGAACACGCCAAAGGTCAGGGTCACAACCAGACAGGGATAGTCGGGAACACGTCAAGATTGGTAACTGAGACAAATGTAGAGCACACGGCAAGCAGGAAACAGGAAGCCAAACACACAATATTGCACGGCAAGGCAGGCTTGGAGAATACAGTGTTAAATAGTGGTGCCTGTTGAGGCTAGGGTGGAGCCACACTGAGGGAAGATTACTTAAGCATGCAGGTGTGAGAGTACAAGCCTCAAGGCTGATACACAGACAAGGTAAGAGACAGACAGGTCATGAAAGTATTACCGCAAGGTCATGACAGTACCCCCCCCTTACGAGGCCTCCCCCTCCCCCGCTTTGAACCAGGCTTGGAGGGGAACTTCAAATGGAACTTCCTCAGAAGACGAGGTACGAAGACTTCAGATGCAGAAATCCAAGATCTCTCCTCAGGACCGAAACCTTTCCAATCAACAAGATATTGAAGGACACCTTTACAGAAGAGAGAATCCAAAATTTGACTAACCTCGTACTCCTGATCATCTCCAGAGACTGGAGCCAAGGTAGGGGGAGGACGAGAGAACTTATTGAAAACTAAAGGCTTCAGAAGGGATACATGAAAGGAGTTTGATATCCTAAAGGCTTTTAGGGATCTTGAGTTTAAAACAACGTCAACCCACATGGAATTGAATGATTCGTGAATGGTAGCCAAAGCTGGGATGTCATAGGAAGAGGGAGCTGAGGATGTCTTCCATAAACAGTGACAAAGGGTGTCCTTCTGAAAACTGACGTTGACATGATTGTTGTGGGAGAACTCTGCTCACGGAAGTAGTGATACCCAATCATCGTGATGAGCCGAGACCAAGGTACGGAGAAAGACCTCCGACTCCTGAATTAACCCTTTCAGTCTGGCCATTGGATTGGGGATGGTAAGAAGAGGTAAAATCCAAGGTAATGTTGAGGGATTTGCAAAAGGCTCTCCAAAAGCGAGAAGTAAACTGAACACCCCTGTCCGAAACGACATAGGAAGGGACAGCATGAAGATGGAAAATCTCTCACCAGGAAGAGGAACAAAATGGGCCATCTTGGAGAATTGATCAATTACCACCCAAATGACCATATTCTTCTCAGAAGGTGGAAGATCAGTGATGAAATCCATGGCTATGTGAGAACAGGGCTCCTTGGGAATGCGCAAGGGCATGAGAAGACCAGCAGGAGCCTGCGTGGTGGCCTTAGACTGGGCACAGACATGACAAGCTTTAACATAGTCTTTGACATCCGAACGGAGAGTAGGCCACCGGTAGTGGCGACTGATGAGGAGGAAGGATCGAAGAAACCCAGCATGACCTGCCACCTTGGAGTCATGTCCCCAACGAAGGATCTTAGCTCTTAGCTCAATGGGGACGAAGGTCTTGCCAGGAGGAATTTTTGACTTCAGGGTGGTAGAATGGGCAAGGATGCATGAAGTAGGGATAGTCGACTCAGGTTCAATGGTAGGCTCCTCCTAAGCGGTGAAGCTGTATTGCTCCAACAGTGGCATGTACTGATTTTATGCCATGTTATTGAATAAAGAAGATTTTATATATCTGCCTATTCCGGAGTGCGACTGTCCAGATTTTTCTCCTGCACACATACAATTGGAATAGCAATTGTCAGCACCTGGAGCTCTCACTTTCTTACACAGTGGAGGACGGGAGATTTAAACCCAAACAGCCTTGAGCGGTGGTAACTATCTTTGTTCAATGGTAGGCTCCTCATCCTGAATGTCAAAAGATATAGAGAGTGCATCAGCCAGACTGTTGCAGGAACCAGGTTTGAACGTAATGGTGAAGTTAATACGGGAAAAGAAGAGACTTCACCTGGCTTGTCTGGGATTCAATCTTTTGGCATTCTGTAAGTACTGCAGATTTTTATGGTCAGTGAAAATTGTTATGGAATGTGGGGAAACCTCCAAGAGATGACGCCAGTCCTCCAACGCCAATTTAATCGCAAGAAGTTCCCGATCACCAATAGCGTAATTCTTCCCCGCCTGATAACATTTTCTAGAGAAAAACGCACATGGTAGACGTTTTTTCCCAAAGGATTGAAGAAGCACAGCTCCCACCCCAGTTGAGGAAGCGTCCACTTCAATATGTGAGTACATTTGCATTATTTGCTCATTAAAATTGAATAACATACCGCACTTAGAGTTGCGCCTCTGTGCTTTTTTCCCTCAATGCATATTTGGCATAGGGTCTTCTTCCAGCCTTCGGGTAGTTTCGCTTTGCATAAAGGGCACTTTCTTTTAGCCACCTGGCCAGAGCTCTGCCATGACATAAAAAAGGAACACTAGACAAAAAAAAACATCCCAGTGAGACAACCGGAGCCTTTTAATATGCTCACCACAGGTGCACAGGGAGAAACAGACGCCTCATGTGCCCAGATAGGCCCCTGCCACCAAGGGGGATACTAGAGAGAGATAGGGAAGTATACACATCTGCCCCTTACCTGGGTCTTATTGGTGCCTGTGCCTGTCCCACTTGCTGCTGCCACCAAATCCATTGTGGTGCTGCCATGCTGTTTGTGGCTAGGGCGCCAGTTCCAGACTCTAATAACCGGCATATATGAACCAGATTCATTCCTCCCTCCTCCCCCTGCATCTTTCAGGGAAATGACACTGCACGCCTGCTCCTTGGACGTCGCCACCAGCAGGGGAGCAGAGTCCAGTTGCCTAGAGGGGGGACCCCTGTTCTGGGGGCCTCTGCCCCTTGGCAGAAGGAAAGAGCCAGAGGAAAAGAGAAAAGCAGCTGAAGCCTCACACCCTTTCAGCCTCAGCTAGGCTCTGACAGGGGAGAAGACAGTGATCTTGTGTTCCTGCAGAGCAGGAACACGGATCTCTGTGTTCACCCAGTCAGTCCATCCCCCACGCAGTTAACAAGCACCCCCTAGGGACACACTTAACCCTTTGTTCGCCCCTGGTGTGTCATTAGTACAGTAACCATGCATATTTTTAGCTCTGATCACTGTAATGTCACTGGTTACCAAAAAAGTGTCAAAAGTGCCAGTTAGGTGTCTGATTTGTTCGCTGCAAGTAAAAAAAATTAATAAATAAAAATGGCATAAAAATATCCCATAGTTTGTAGACACAATAACTTTTGCACAAACCAATCAATATACCCTTATTGGGATTTTCTTTACCAAAAATATGTAGCAGAAGACATATTGGCCTACATTGATGAAGAAACTTGATTTTTTAATATTTTTTTTTATTGGATATGTTTTTCTTTTAAAATTGTCACTCTTTTTGCTTATAGCGTAAAAAATAAAAACCGCAGAGGTGATCAAATACAACCAAAAGAAAGCTCTATTTGTGAGTAAAAAAGGACATCAATTTTATTTGGGTACAGCATCGCACGACCCTGCAATTGCCAGTAAAAATAACAAAATGCTGTTTCGCAAAAAATGGCCTGGTCTTGAAGGGGGTAAAACCTTCCGGGGCTGAAGTGGTTAAAGTATTATTTGGCATGAATGCGCTTGCATATGCTCAATCTTTCATAAAAAAAACAGGCTTGAATTCACATAGCCAAACAACTGCTTCCTTAATTAGTGTTCACCACTATGTGCTCCAATCATCCACATGCATTAGTGATAATCCCCTCATCCGATGTGCCCTAACCTGGGGGATAAGACCAACTAATGGTTAATATCCTCTCTGGGGATCTGTTTTATGCTGTTTCACTCCTTCGCTGGTAATCTTGAGATTGGAATTCTCCTTCTCTTACACTTATCTCCATACATCCAAATCATAAAGAGAGAAAGCTAGACATAGTGCTTTATCTTTTAAAACAACCGGTTATTAAACACTAATGCCGTGTACACAAGATCGCACATTCCAACAACAAAATCCATGTTTTTTTTCCTACGGATGTTGGCTCAAACTTGTCTTACATACACACGGTAACACAAATGTCGGAAATTCCGAATGTCAAGAACGCGGGGTGACGTACAACACGTACGACGAGCCAAGAAAAATTAAGTTCAATAGCCAATGCGGCTCTTCTGCTTGATTCCGAGCTTGCGTGAAATTTTGTGCGTCAAATTGTGTACACACGTTCAGAATTTCCGACGTCAGGTTTTGTTGTCGGAAAATTTGAGATCCAGATCTCAAATTTTGTTTGTCGGAAATTCCGACAGAAAATGTCCGATGGAGCCTACACACGGTCGGGATTTCCGTCAACAAGCTCCCATCGAACATTTGTTGTTGGAAAATCTGGCCGTGTGTACACGGCATAAGTGTGACGACACCCCCATACTACTGAGAAGTATGTCCGCTGTATAGGCTTCCTTTGCCCAGTACCATCACAATCCAAGATCCCTCAGTTCACCCATTTACTTGTCGAGACAGCAGTGTAGGGTGAACAGCATAAGTCTTTATTGAAGAACACACACAAGTATATACCTCTGGAGACAATCCCCACTCCTTGTTGGCATAGAGACAGAGAGTGGGATAAACTTTACATCCAATCACATGAGGCACAGTGTAAAGGGAAAATACCTGAAAGCAAAACTGGCTCCAAATCAATTGTTTTGTTAGCACATATATATATGGAGAACACAACACTATACAGAATGTGTATATGTCAAGAAGTGTCCCACTGATCCTCTAACGCATGTCTTCTTTTATACTCCTTCCATGGTCTGACACACCCAGAGCTTCACATCTGCTTATCTGGTTATCTGTGTCTTCCATCCTCTGTCAGCATGCACTATTATGACCTGACATATTGACATACAAACTACTTACAACATGCATATTGTTATCTAAACTGCTAACAACTCATATTTTTGTTACAAAACATGTTTTTGTTATTTTGCAATGCCAAGTGAGAGAGGTACAGAATATACTTAATTAATTAACACAGCAAACATATAGTGATTCAGCATGATCATAAATCATGCGTACACATTTCCCCCCTTTGATCATTGCTGATCACTAATCTTCATTCTTTTTCACCAGCCTAAAGTGACAGGAGTAAAGGGCGTATGGGATAAAGACCCTCCAAACCATCTATCATCTATCATGCAAAGATATAAGTCCTTGACTCTCACACACTGATCCCACATCCACAGACTTTCTGGTTTAAAAGAAGGTTACAATACTTTAGTTCCTTACTATCCTCCTAAAATATAGACACCGTCCATTCCATCTCCTCCACCAACATCCATGAGCTGGAGTAGCCATACTCATGAACTGGCCAAAAGTTACCCTCAAAGAGCTGGAATTAATGGGACAGAGTCATCAACTATTCACTCAAACAAACTTTAATTTTATTTAGCCAGTGCACACATCAGACATCCATACTCTAACTAAGAATTCACATCCCTCACGAACAGACAAAACTCCACCATCTGTCTCAAACTGAACACAAAAATGCAATTCCCTTCATTACTTAGGTGAACCCCATCATCTCAGAAGAAATCAAGCTGTTCTCCTTCCAATGAATAGTTATGATACATATACCCCTTTTCCTTCCACAAAAACCTTTGTAGAACATTGTTTATTCTCCTTCCCCTCCACTTCGCTCCCCCCGACTCCAACATGATCTGAGAACAATGAAGGAAAATACCAGAATGGTGTCAGGGAAATACTCTGAAATCCACTTCAAATCTCCTTTTATTAAGGAAATCAGTCCAAAATTCCTATTTCTCCCCACGTCATTACCACCTAAGGGGATGATAATGCCGAGAGGAGTAGGAAAATGACCAGCCGCCTCTACAAGAGTGGCTTCAAAGCCCTCTAGCTCATTCCCCTAAGACCACCCCAAATTACTCGTATCTCATTGGGATCACACGCCAAATTCTCCATCCCCACTTGTAATGCCTTCTTCTGTGCCCAATGTACATACGAATGTCCCACAACCCAAAATTCCTGTACAGTCTGTTCACCTTCCAATATTTGAAGTCAATCAGCAGAATAAACAGACTCCTTACTCTCTTCTAAAGGCTCTTCAGGCTTGGGTAGGAAACTGGGTCCAGCAACACAGCTTAATTGTTCTAGTTCAAAGTTTTTGGCATTGAGCGTAGGGAGGTTAAGGGAACCTCCAAATGTGTCTTGGTCATCCAGTTGGGAGACTTCTCAATTTCAGGTTCAAATAACAGTTCAGGCATTTCTCCTCCAGCAGCATAACTGGACAGACAACTACAGGGGCCATCAAAGATGGAGAATAGGTCTGGTATTTCCCTTTCTACCATTTTTCTTCCTTCAAGAAAGCAAAAGAAACATCTGAGATTTTATTATCAGGTTTTATCTTTACCTTACACATTGCTATACATGCAAACATGACTATCTTAGCATAAATACAAACATAGCACAGCTCCCAAGATCACCCCCAGAATTTTCAGTAGTCCTATCAAAAAGGTTTTAAACACTTGTCCTATTCCCAGAACCATGATAGAGGGTTAAGCCAGGACAGCCAGGACAGCCATCCTCCTCCCCATTCTGATAAATCCAATGTATGATTAACAATATTATGCACTTTCCCTTGCAATTTCCCTGCTGCTGCTAAATGCTTTTCTACATAATAGCTATTATCAACTATATAAGTACACCATTCCTGTTCAATAACTTTACACAACCCCCCTTGTGAAGCAAATATGTCTAAACCCATATGAATAGCAAACACCTGTCTTCGTATCTCTATCAGCTCCTCTGTTTCCTCCTTTAGGGCCTCCAAAACACTTCCCAACATTATATTAGTAGCATTAGCGTAATCATTCAACCTATTAATCATTTCATGTCCTCAGCCTTTGAACGAGGGGCATAAGTCCATGTCTTAAATGCCTCCCCGAACAAAGAGTACTTTTTCCCAATTCGTTTCATTTCCTTTTGTGCTGTTGTGATAGAGTACACCTTATCTCCCGTAGATCTCTTAAATCTTTTTCCTTTATGGGCCTCTCATAGTTCTGTAGTATTAATAACTCTAGTGGTATAAATCAGCCTAGCAAGCACACAAGTACCATTTGCCATTTTACTGGTTACCACTTATAGGCCTTTCGGCCACACACATAATAATATGAGGCTGGAAGGACTCTAGCTTCAATGCTTATATGGTGAATTTTCAATTGGGAGTCTACTATTTCCTTCAAAGAGTGATTGTACTCATAATCCCTTTCACATTCATCAATTACATTCAACTCCTTTAATTACTTAGAGCAATCCTTAAGGCACTGACACATAGTTTTGTTTTCTATGTTTAAGCAACCATTCACCACAACCTGAACATTCCCAGGATCCTGATAATAATCAGTAATCCCAATTTCAACCATCTCTGGGTTAACGCTATTTTAAAGATCTAGTCCTATTCCTTTCCCTGATATTCCCTGCACCAACAGCCCTTTTTCTCCCACCAGTTTCCAAGGCTTCTCAGCTAGGCTGTCTTTTTCATCAACAATGCATAAAATAAATCTGTAACTGCTAGAGCTACTATCGGTTTATGCCTCACACTTGGGGGAATCATAGAACGCACCCAACAGAGATTAGAGAGATTGAATTGAGTACTGATCACCTCATGTAATTGGATCATCCTATTCGGATAGGTTTGACCATCCTCAAGCAGACACTCAGCAGCAGCAAACTTTTCCAGGTGATCCTTCATCGGGTACTTAAACACAGCACAACTCCTTGTTATTTATTCCTGTAACGACTAGAGAGATATGATCACATTCTGAGCAGTGTCTTGCTGAGGACACAGAATCCTTAGCAGAGGCGGCTTTCTAATTAGACAAATTAGGCGGCCGCCTAAGGCCTCGCAACTCATAGGGGCCCCGCGGGCTCCTAATTTGCCTAATTGAAGAACTGGCTCTGTAGCAGAGCTCCCTGCTCTATCACACTGGCTGCTATGTTTTGCATGCCCTGTCCTTGGCCAGCTCCTTCGGGTTCCTCTCTCCTGCTTAACGCAGCGCCACCCAGCTCAGTGTCCTCTCCAGCCAGAGTCCCCCCTCCCCAAGTCGGCTGCATCCATCCCTTTCTGCAGTGCTCCGGAGATGCTCTGCACACTTCTCCCGCGCTAAGGAAGTTTGAGGACACATGTTCAGCAGCCCTATGAGAGCCGGAGGATACTGCAGGCTTGTCTGCCAGCCCCCACCTCCTCCCCCCCTCATACACAGATCTCTCTCGCCTTGGAGATATGCTGATCGCCCTGTCTGTGCTGCTGCTGGAGGGAGCCCAGCCAGGCAACCATGGATGAGCTTGGATATGGTATGTGAGCTGACCCCATATCCCCTCACACCATCCCATACCCCACCCCTCCTCCCCTGGGGACAGGGCCTCCCATCATCTCCCCTGGGGTCAGGGGCCCCCCATCATCTCCCCTGGGTACAGGGCCCCCCATCATCTCCCCTGGGGACAGGAACCCCATCTTCCTTGAGGATAGGGCCCCATCATCATCTCCCCTGGGAACGGGCCCCCCATCATCTCCCCTGGGGATAGGGGCTCCCCATCATCTCCCCTGGGGATAGGGGCCCCCCATCATCTCCCCTGGGGACAGGGACCCCATCTTCCTTGAGGACAGGGCCCCCATCATCATCTCCCCTGGGGACAGAGCCCCCACCATCTTTCCTGGGGACGGGAACCCCATCATCTCCCCTGGGGACAGGGGCCCCCCATCATCTCCCCTGAGGACAAGGCCCCCATCATCTCCCCTGGCAACTGGGACCCCTTATTCTCTGGGGACAGGGCCCCCACCATCTTCTCTGGGGACGGAAACCCCATCTCCCCTGCGGTCAGGGACCCCTTCTCACTTGGGGACAGGGCCTCCACCATCTTTCCTGGGGACGGGAACCCCTTCTCACTTGAGGACAGGGTCCTCCTTCTCACTTGGGGACAGGGACCCCTTTCTCACTCTGGGACAGGGCCCCCATCATCTCCCCTGGGGACAGGGACCCCCTTCTTACTAGGGGACAGGGCCCCCATCATCTCCCCTGGGGATGGGGACCTCATCTCCCTTGGGGACAGGGCCCCCATCATCTGCCCTGGGGACAGGGCCCCCGTCATCTCCCCTGGGGGCAGGGTCCCATCATCTCACCTGGGGACAGGGCCCCCATCTCCCTTGAGGACAGTGCCTCCATCATCTCTCCTGGCTATGGGGACCCCTTCTTCCCTGGGGACAGGGCCCCCACCATCTTTCCTGAGGATGGGGATCTCATCTTTCCTGGGGAAGGGACACCTTCTCATATGGGGACAGGGACCCCCTTCTCACTTGGAGACAAGGTCCCTATCATCTCCCCTGGCAACACCAACAGGAACCCCTTCTTCTCTGGGGACAGGGACCCCTTCTCACTTGAAGACAGGGCACCCTTCATCTCTCCTGGCAACAGGGACCCCTTCTTCTCTGGAGGCAGGGCTCCCACCATCTTCCCTGGGAATGGAAAACCCCATCTCCCCTGCGGACAGGGATCCCTTCTTACTTGGGGACAGGGCCCCCATCATCTCCCCTGTGGACAGGGACCCCTTCTTACTTAGGGACAGGGACCCCATCTCACCTGGGGACAGGGACCCCATATCTGTGCACTGAGAAGGAGTGTCATGACACAAGCACTGAGATAGAGAACACTGACACCACCCTTTTTGTTTTGGTGTAGTTCTCAATGCAAACAAAGCTATAGGCAAACCTTGAAGCCAATTTAGTCCTGTCCCAGCTGTAATTTGGCCCAATTTGGTTTTTAGTAACCCATTGTATTTTTCTATCTTACCACTAGCTGTGGGGATGTATGGAGTGTGTAAGCATTGCTCAATGTTGAAGGCTGCAAGTACCTCTTTCATTACCTGCCCAGTAAAGTGACTACCTCTATCTGACCCTAAGGTCTCAAAAATCCAATATCTACACACAACTAACTGTATCAGATTCTTCGCTGTTGCTGTGGCCGTAGCCTTCTGTATAGGCCACGCCTCCAGCCAGCCTGAAAAACAGTCTACACACGTGAGCACAAACTCATATAAACCTACCTTAGGCAACTGTATGTAGTCTATTTGAATCTCTAGAAGGAATACAGAGCCCTTGGAATGTGGCCCTGAGGAGTTTTTAACCTTTTTTCCTGTATTATATTGTGCACAAATTAAGCAAGCCTGACAATACTGCTTAGCCAGTTCTTCAATGCCTGGTGCATACCACAATTTCCATATTAGATCAACCATCCCCCCTTGGCTACATGAAAAGGGAGATATGCCATAGAACAAAGAGAAGGGTACATCGAAGGAGGGGCTAATGGTCTCCCATTCTCATGGAGCCAAACACCTGTAGCCTCATTGTAATGGCATTTGTTCTTTTTCTACTTATTGATTACCGGTACCTCTCAAGATGCCATGCTTTGCAATGGTTGTAGGGTTTGAATGTCCATGTCCCCTTTCAAGAAATACACCCTCTCATCACTCATTACCAGGGAAGCAAGGCAGCTTCCTTAGCTGCCTCATCTGCCCTTTGGTTGCCCATGGCAACAGCATCTGATGCTTTGGTGTGAGCCTTCACCTTGACCACTGCAACTGCAGCGAGCAAAGTAATAGCCTTAAGTAGGGCTTTCACCTGAGCAGAGTTTTTATTAGGCTTGCCCTGTGATGTTAGGAAATTTCTGCCTTTCCAGAGTGCCGCATAATCATGAACAGCTCCGTGGGCATACCGAGAATCAGTGTATATATTCACCGATTGCCCCTCTGTCAATTCATATTCTTTTATCAAGGCCTCCAACTTGGCCACTTGAGCTGAACAATGATTTGGTAGAGCCTTCTGGAAAATGACTTCCTCCTGACATACCACAGCCAAACCAGTGACGGGAGAACCTTTCTCAGTGTAATACCTGGAACCATCTACCCACAGTTCCATTGCTGGGTTCTCCAGGGCAATATCCTGTACCGTCACTGGGAGTTCATAGTAGGCCTCAGTTGTGTGACAACAGTCATGCACCCACTCCACTGGAGTAGGCAGAATGGGTACCAAAGTAGCTGGATTTAAAACATTACACCCTAATGACAATTATACTTGGTGTAAGCAAAGCCAACTCATACTTAGTTAACCTTGCAGCAGATAAGTGTCTCGTGTTAAGATGTCCCAACACTTGCTCCACTGCATGGAGGACCATGAGAATCAGGGTATCCCCCAACACAATGTCAGAAGTTTTCTCCACTAACATGGCTGCTGCTGCCGTGGCTTTCACACAAGGTGCTGCTGTTGAGATTACGGTATCAATATCCCACAGGTTTGTGCTTATCAGCAGATTTTTGTGTTAACACTCCAGATGCTTGATTACCTGATTCATGACAGAACAGGTAATAGTTCTTTTTTATAGTCTGGCAGTGCCAATGCCGAAGATGTCATGATAGCCTCCTTCAATGCCTCCACAGCCTGTATCTCCTCAGCAGACAACTCAAAATGCAAAGCCTTACCTGAGGTCAAAGCATACAATGGTTTAGCTATTTGAGACATATTAGGGCTCAATTGTCTGCAATACCCAACCAAACTCAAAAATGCTCTTAGAGACCTTTGATTTTTAGGAAAGAGGTATGAGCGTATCACCTCTTTCCTTTCTGAGGTTAAGTGTTTACCCCCTTAAAAATACAGTGTCCCAGGAAAACAACTTTGTCCTGGCACCACTGTAGATTATCTTTTGCCACCTTACAATTTTGCTCTGTCAGAAAAATTTAGCAAACTTAAAGATGCCATTTCACACATTTCCCTGGTCACTGCTGCCAAGCATAAGTCATCTATGATAAAAAAGCAAAGTTGGGACCTGGAATGAAGCACCTCGGGGAAAGGGGCGCCTACATCCCTATAATCGGTACAAAGGGGGGAAGGGGTATAGACATGACATAGACATGACATAATATAGTTAATATAGTTCGTGTACTTAGCTATGCTGCTCACCCTATGGCTATTACACACCCAGTACTTGCTTTCAATACCTGTTTCCACACTTATATGGTTATCTACTATGTATGTACCTCAGTTATATTTTTACAGACCCCTTGAAGTCTATATTAGACACCACCAGGCACAACAACATGAGCTTCCTTGTCCCGGTGGGGAGATGTGGTTGTGCTCTGTCCTGGGGGTCCTTCCCGCCTCAGCTCCCAGTGGAGACATTTGTGACACTCCTTGGTCTCTCAGTATCCTGCTGTAATATGTTGAGTCCTCAAGTGAGTAGGGGGATGAACATTTCCCCTCCAATGGCCCCCCCATTTTTTGCTCCTTTACCCTTGACCTCTTCTGTTATTGGGGTTAGTATATGTTCAATGTTTCATATCATTCTTTCATTGAATGGGTAAAGTTGGACCAAAGTAGCGCTGGAACCTTTTTCAAAGTCGGACTACTTGTGTCGGACCAGTTAAGATGGCTCTCAAATGGAGCCATTGATTTGCACACGTCATGCAACATGAGCTCCCAATGTCAGAGCATTTGTCATACAAGTGTGAACCCGGCCTTAAGGCCTCAAGAAATGAAATAGGCCGTCAGCACATCAGGCGTGATCAATTTTCAATGATTGCTACCATAGCTTGTGGACTCTATAACTTTCACACAGACCAAATAATATACACTTATTTGGGTTATTTTTACCAAAGAAATGTAGCAGTATAAATTTTGGTCAAAATTTATGGAGGGAAATTACTTACGGTATATGGAAAATTTTAAAACCGAAACTAAGAAAAATGCATTTTTCTTCAAAATGTTCGATCTTTTTTCATTGGTAGCACAAAAAATAAAAACCCCAGTGGTGTTTAAATACCACCAAAAGAAAGCTCTATATGTGCGAAAAAAAATGATAGAATTAAATTTGGGTACAGTGTTGCATGACTGCCCAATTCTTATTCAAAGTGTGACAGCGCAGAAAGCTGAAACCCGACATGTTTCGCCTTTTATCACACTCATCTTGTTTTGTTTTCTTTCCTGTATTTGTATACAGTTCAAAGACATTTTTGTAATTCATATATACCCTGATAAAGCTACTAGGCAAAACATGTTGGGTTAATATACGAGCATGAATTTTCTGTCTTACTTTGAACATCTGCTTTATGACCACTTCCACCATGAAATGTTGAACATTATTGAACATTTGGCCTTGTTTGGTTTTTAACTAAGGGTCATCTTATTAAACTTATATCTTTTTATATACTGGTTTCCATTATTATTTGTAAGCACTGTGATAATCCCTTCTTCCCTCCCCACTTGAAATACAGAAGACAAATGCTAAACGTCTGCCAAACATAGAAGACCATGTTGAGAAGAGATAGACAAAAGGAAACCAGCAAGGGGGGGGGGGGTAAAAAAATGGGGGGATTTGAGGAGCAAGGGGGATCTAACTCCCCTGAGTACACAATTGACGCATATTCCCTTGAGCTGATAAAGAGTGTGCAATAGAACCATTACGCTCTTTGCCTCAAGGCGAGGCTATGATGCTTTACATTGAGTGAATTTCAGCAATTTTATTAAACCACATGGAGAGCGATGTATATCCTTCTATATTTCCAGAGTAACGGTGTGCAGGCCCAAGCAGCATTTAATAAGTGGACCAACATAGAGTTTTTATGGTGTTTCCTAGAGACATCAGAGTGGTGCAGTAGGTACCTGGCTGGGTCTTCCTTTAAGTCGAAATCCGTCAGATGTTTGATAGTCTCTCTGACTTGGAAAAAACACCTTGTACCAAAGGTACGGTGAGGGACCCCTTAGGGTCGTTAATAGACAGATCAAACCAAAAGTAAAAAAGTATCAATTTTATTACAAAATATCGGTAGTATACTTATACAGACAATACATATAAAGCATAAAAGCCATAACTAATACCCTGAATTAATACAAATGTATAGATAGGTCACCATCCTGGTGCAGAAAGGACTGGCAGCGATCGACACAGTGTATATAACACCTTACATGTTACGGACTGAAAGTTGTTCTTCAGAGGTTATATGTTATTAATTCAGATGGGTAGGGTTTCTACAAGAAAAGAGTATGCAAATAAATTTAACATTAAAAACAGGTAATCATCACCATAATTGTTCAGCTAAACAGCAAACCATGCAGTGTGTTGACATGTCATGTGATACAAAACATGAACCACTTTACTTACATGGCAAACAATTATAGAGCATATATCGAAAGGAATTGACTTGGTCAGAAAAAATTCATTGGTTATTAGGACATGAATCCTCCAAATCCACCAGGCAGCCAAACCACATGGACAAACTGGGGCTTGCTTCACTACGAGGACTCAAAAATGGTGGGGCATAGTACACTCAACCTAAAAGGCTGGACCAATACTGCTATAAATGGTATAAAGGATATATGTGTATCAGAATCAATTGTGAAAATATGTCCAACAATCAATTAAAGATTGAAGCAGTCATTTGCCATTGCATCTCAAAAAGTATTTGTGCAGGGCAAGATGTACTAATACCTATCAAATAAATAGACCAACCTTAAGAGTGGATTATGCTTGCTCATAGCAGACTGCTCCCTCAGCATCTAAAAAGAAGCCTGGGAGCCGGTATAAGAGCACCTGTACGAAGGATAGGGTACAATCATGATGTTAATTGTGATGAAAATCAGCTGGTGCAGAGAATGGGAGGGACCACGTAAAAGCATCACGCGGTTCTTCTCCCTGGAGTCCCCCGACCTCACGGCACGCGGCGCGTGGAATGGAACGCAAACATATGGAGGCCCAGAGATGACTTACTCTGCCAAGAAATGGGTGTCCAGAGCCGCCCCATCCCACGCAATGGGAGGAATGGCCTAGGACCCCTGCGCGCCGGGAGCAAACAAGTCCCGTCCAGGTCCACCACAGGGTAAACAGCAGGATAACATGCCCATAGACCAATGAATAAAAATTACAAAAATTACAAAAAAAGGGGACTTATATTCTGGTATTGATGGTATAGCAGCCAACACAGATAAACAATGGTTGTAAAAAATGCAGGATGAGTAGGATACATTGAAATGCAGGGAAATATACAAATTGAATTTGTTTAAAGATAATAGCATTACCAGGAATTACAATAATAAGCAAGTTAATCACATTTTTTTGGTATACAGAACAACGTACAGGCACTGATTGCTGCTATACAGCAATAATATCAATGCCAACAATTGGTGAGTGAAAAAGGTCCCAGCTGGGGCTTCTCTGTACTACATGAAAAATATGAATCCTTCTTACTGATAGACCTTAAAAAAGATAATTACCAAAAAATAAGCATTGAAGGGATTATCTTACATATCCAATTCACAAACCCCAGACTCAAATCCTGTGAGATAAGGCCTAAAATTAAAGGCCTCATTGAGTCCTGGGGCTGTGATAGCCTTCAGATGAAGAATCCATCTGAGTTCATTCTGCAACAATAATTTGTTATAGTCACGTCCCCGAGATGTGGGGCCAATGGGGTCAAGTGCCAAAAATTAAATTTTTGGACATCTGTCACCGTGTATAAGGGCACTGTGCCTGCCTAAAGGTAGAGCTAAATCTTGTTTTTGAATACGTACTACATGTTGGTAAATGCGACACCAAAACTCTAGTTTGGTCTTACTGACATAAAAACTGCCGCATTCACAGGTGAGTAATACACCACACCTGTGGTGTGGCAGTTTGTATAATATCTAGGTTTGAAATCTTCCCCATTCGGTAGGGTAATATTTTTCTGTGTTTCCATATATTTACAATATTTACATATATTTACAATATCCACAGTGGCCACATGGAAAAGTACTGCAATATTTATTAATATTTTGTTTAATAGTAAGTTCACTGTGCACTAATTTATCCCGAAGTGAGGGAACCCGTCTGAATGTAATTAAAGGCCGTTCACCCAATAATGGTGCCAAAGTGGCATCCGTATGAAGCAAGTGCCATTGTTTTTGTAAATATTCCTAACTCTTTGATGTTCAGAGGTATATTGAGTGACAATTTAGTTGTCAGTCTCAACCTTGTTTTGTGGGAATAATAATTCTGATCGTATTTTATTTTTTGCCTTATGGTAGGCCTTTTTCAAGACTGAGTTAGAGTAACCTCATAATCGGGCTCATAAGCTCACTCTTAAATTGAACACTTCCTCTTCAAAAAGTGCAAAGTAAAACAATTCCCTTTGGCACGTATGTATTGGCCATACGGGATGGAATTGAGCAATGGTATGTGATGGAAGCTTCTAAAATAGTGTTTCCTGCAGTAGGTTTGCGGTAAAGGCTGCTCAATAAGTGTCCATCTTTTTTTTTTTTTTGCCACTTCAGCTAAGTATTTTCTGGGGCTGTAGTTTCAACTTTACAGTTCAATCTCGTCCCTTTACATATTCACATCATTGTGGCATTATCATCAGTCTTTATTAGCCATTTGCTCATAATAATATAAAAATACAAATCAACCCCTTGAAATTGTTTATCCCCAACAACCCTCCTATACCAACCACCCCTCCTCTACCCCAATATCCCCCGCCCTTCCCCCCTAACCTAACCCTCGTTTTGCTTATTTCCTTCCCGGCTCCTCCCCCTATTACCATTACTCCTATCTAATCTGATCCTCATTCTTCACGTTTTCATAGATTAATATTACTCGTCTAGTTTCTATATTTACAGTGGGGCATCGAACTATATTCCCCACACCTCGGCCGCTCGGAGTGAATACTTAAAGTTTACCCAGTCCCTCCATATCTCCTCGAAGACTTCCATTTCCGTCCCTTCACTGTACCTCAAACATTCAAGGCAATACATTTCATTAATCTTGTTGAACCACTCCCGCATTGTAGGTCTCCTTTTATCTTGGCAATATCTAGGAATGAGACTTTTGGCTGCATTAAGGAGGTGTGGTAGTAGCGATTTCAGATATATCTTCGTGGGAATTTTACTCCCATGATGTAAGCACACCCAGGGGTCATCGGGGATGTCAATGCTAGTAATCTCACTAATGGTTCGCATAATCTCCCCCCAGTATTTTTTTATTTCCGGACACTGCCACCATATATGCGCTATTGTCCCAATTTCTTTACAACCCCTCCAACATAATTGCGATGTTTCCTTCTGGATTCTATGTGCTCTATCAGGGGTAATATACATCCTCGCAAGAATCTTGTAATTAATCTCTGAAAGCTTACAGCTAACCGAGGTGGTGTTCACCCTTTTCAGAATCAACCCCGCCTCCCTTTCGCTAATCTTGATGTCCAGTTCCTTCTCCCACTTATCGATATATGGCGGACTCACCACACCCCCTAATTCATTGAGAACTCTGTAGATCTTAGAGACACCCCCCCTCCCTTTTTTCTCCATACATATTTTCTCCAGGGGGAGTAGGCTCTCCATCGACCTAATTGGCTGCGGGAGTGAGTCAACAAAATGTTTCAACTGCTTATACCGCCATAAATCTATGATAAACCATTCATCTTTGGCTTTTAGTTCTTGAAATGTACACATCTTGCCCTGTCTCATGACGTCTTTTAATTGGGCATCATCCTTCAAAATCCACCTCCCAAACAGATCTTCTTTCCCCGGTGCAAAATATTCTGTGTCCTTAAGCGGAATTAGCGGTGAATTAAACTCCCAGTGCTCCTTTTTGTGCAAGTTATCCCAAATATTAAGTGTATGTTTTGTGATCTCCGTTATTTCCGTGATCAGTTTTCTACACTGTGGTGGAATCCATACTATCCTACCCAATTCTACTTCACTCATTTTATTCTCTATTTTCACCCATTGTTTTTCTTTATTATTTTTTACCCAGTCTAATATGCGTGATAAGGCAATCGCCTCATAATATTTTCTAATGTCGGGTGCCCCCCCCACCCCCCCTTCCTCTTATCTTTAGTTAATTGTGTAAAATGTATTCGGGGTTTTCTCCCTCTCCAAATGAACCTTAAGAACATGGTGTGCAGTCTATTAAAATAGATCTAATAGGATTGGGAGCATTTGCATTTTGTAAATGATTTTTGGCAGGATTGTCATCTTGAATAGATTGGTTCTTCCTCCCCATGAAAGTTGGGTTTGTGAGATTCTATTTAATTCAGTCTTGATCTCGTTAAGGAGTGACATAAAGTTAGCCTGGAATAATGACTCTTTAGATATGGTTATTTTAACTCCTAGGTAGTTTAGCTCTTTTATCCCCCATTTGAATGGGAAAGACTTTTGATATGCCTTGCCCCCTGCTTTGCCTTTATTAATGTCTAGCGTTTCTGACTTGGTCGGATTGACCCGGAAATTGGACAGTCTACCATAATCTTTTATGATCGCTAACAGATTCGGAAGAGTAGTCCTCGGGCGGGTGACATAACACAATACGTCATCCGCGAAGGCAGCTAATTTGTACTCTTCTTCACCTATTTTAACCCCACTAATATCCGGACTGAGCCTTATCTTCGCTAGAAGGGGCTCCAATGCCATCACAAACAACAGTGGGGAAAGTGGGCACCTCTGTCTTGTGCCATTGTACATTTTGAATGGTTCAGAGAGAATTCCATTCGTCTTCACTCTCGCTGTGGGGTGTGTATATAAGGCCTTTATCCAGCTAAGCATTCTATCACCCAGTCTAATCTCCCCCAGAGTGTCCCACATGAAGCCCCAGTCTACCCTGTCAAAAGCTTTTTCAGTAGACCTGGGGCTCCACTATCTTTGATTTTCTGGGCTACCAGTAGCGTTTTGATGCCATTATCCCTCCCCTCTCAATCTGGCACAAAACCCACCTGGTCTGGGTGGATAATCTCATTGATTATCCGTTTCATCCTATCGGCTAGAATTTGGGCCTGTAACTCGAGCATATTGTGCTGTCTTTTCCTTCTTTCAATATGATAGCAATACTGGCTTCTAGTGCTTCTTTCCTCATCTCCCATTTCTCACCTATCCCATTCATGTATGAACACATTTTGGGGTTCAATAGGTCCTGAAATTTTTATAATATAGGACAGTCAGCCCGTCGGGCCCAGGGCTTTTGCCAGTTGGAGTTTCCTGAAGGGCTTTCTTGAGCTCCTGTTCTGTTATAGGGGCCTCTAATATGGAAATAAGTATCCATCTTGATGTTTAATTATATTAAGGTCTAAGAATGTTGTTGCTTCCATACTATAATTCATGGTAAATTTTAAGCTGAATTGATTCCTAGAATTGATATAATTTAAAAATTGGTTGAGAAGTGTTACTGAGCTGTCCCAAGTGACAAAATAGTTGTCAATGTAATGATACCATGCAGTTACATGGTCAGTGAGCATTGACTTGGTGTCATCCATAAATAAGTGATGTTCCCCCTCCCCCAGGTACAGATTGGCGTAGGATGGGGAACACGAAGTGCCCATGGGCATGCCCTGTACCTGGAGGAAGTGGGAGTCAAGGAAGGAGAAAAAATTGTGTTTTAATACAAAGTCTCTCTGACTTTGGGAATCAATGTGAGGGGCATTTCATGTTATGATAGCATAGCTAAGTTGTTCTTATCACCTTGCACAAAAAATTTTACATTTAAAAAGGTCCATTCTTGTGACCTCAGCCAAGTGCAAATGAAGCACTCTCTTGGCAGGTTCAAGAAAATCCAAATTCTAAGCACTGGGATTAGTTATAACAACTAGTTTGATCCACTACCTTGCCCTGCAGGGACAGCACTGTAGCGGCCTGATCCTTTTTAACAGCAGTTATTGAGGAGATATAATGACACCTTGTAATGCCTTCAAGAGGTTGTAAACATCAGAAAAAAAATCCCCCCCAAAAAATAACCTATAAGACAAAGGCATAATGAGCTAGTATGCATTGCATACTAGCTCATTATGAAATACTTACCTTAGAATGAAGCCCTGCAGTGCCACCCACACTCTGCTTCCATGGCTGGCATCTTTCCCAGGGTTACCTCTGGGTTTGCGGGCTCTGGCACTGTGATTGGCCGGAGCTGCGATGGCGTCCCTCCCGTGCATGCATGCGGTCACGGCATGGGTCCTGAAGAAACGCACATGTGCCGATGACGTCGGCGGCAGGGGATATAGTAAATATCTCCTGAACGGTGCAAGTTTAGGAGATATTTACAGTAGCCTATAGTAAGGCTTACCTGTAGGTACAATTAAAGAGGAAGACTTTACTTCCTCTTTAAAAGCATTCTATTCAATGTCTGGAGAGGAAGAACCTACAATATTATTCCAATATTCCTGAAAAGCAGGGGGTGTTTTTCCAGAGATTTCCAGGTGGGAGATCCAGTGGGTGCCCAAATGCCACAGGGATCCATTACGATGGGGCCAAGTGCGAAGGACCATCTCTAGGGGACAATGATCAGATAACCCACTGAATACATAATTAGCCTTAAGGACATCCACTAGAAAATTGTCTGCACCTGGGAGAGAGAGGAGGATAATAAAGACCGGGTAGCCACTCTACCAACTTCTCTGGGTATGCAGCATGCCCACTGCCAAAAAAAAAAGGGCACATGCTCTTTGCAACCCAATCCCTGCTTTAGCCTGTGAATCTGCTTGTATCCTGATAGCTGCTTAGAAACAACTTCTGCCATATTTAGCACAACGTTTATGGCCTGGGTGGTCCCATATTAATGTATTCCCATCTGCAATCACTTTTTTTCAGTTACTTTATATATTTACTTGGAAGGCCAACCCTGTCCAGTTTAAGCAAATGTGGGCAGGGGCAACAATTTAAATATTTTAAAAATCCACAAGTGTATATTTGCAGATAAATGTGACCCCTGTAATCTATTCCATTGCATAACATGCAGGGGTAAGAAAATAAAATAGTGCCCCTAAAATTATACATGGCTAAGAACTTGCAAAACAGCCTTTTTTTCTAGTTCTCGGCCTGAGCTGTCCCACATTAACATATTTCTACCTTCTTCATATTTTTCTATGTATTTTCGTTTTGTTAAACATTATTTACATATTTAACCTTTTATAGTTTTTATTGTTTTATTTGGTTTCATTGTAAAGCTGTCCCTGCCCTGTCAAGCAAACACAGACATAGCTGTAAATATATGGGTGTCTAGGATGTTCCAAGTACAGGTGGCCCAATATGTGCTTGAAATAAAGACCTGGCCTCTTGCAAGTATCATTTCAGCTTTCAGTGCAGTGGAAGAAGTTGTGATTCAGAAGCTAACTTTTATTATATTTATTGAGACTTGGTTCGCAAAGGACTACCAAACACCCACTGCATATGCTACTAATAACATCAATACACTTACTGTATTTTATATCCATTAAAAGTGGCTGTAAACTTGATTAATGAAATTTGGCCTGGGCAGATATATCTGTAGTGTTTTCTTTACTCTCTTCAAAGCACTAAGTCCTGTGGGTTTCTCCTGCTCAGTGCTTTGTTATCAGCATAATAACTTCTGACAAGTTCTCCGTCAGCTGTGATAAAACCAGGATGAATTTTGTGTTGGGGAGGTTGCTATAAATAGATTGGCAGAGAGCTAAACTATTCAGAGAACGGCTCAGAGAGTCTCTGCCTATGTGGCGTGGGGGGTGTGTGCTTTTCCTCCAATCAGCTGTCTTGGCTGTATACCCAGAATTCACACTCAGTTCTCAACAGGAAGAGAAAATCTCTAACATGATGTGAACTTTCTAAAGAATATACAGTGGGGACGGAAAGTATTCAGACCTCCTTACATTTTTCACTCTGTTATATTGCAGCCATTTGCTAAAATCATTTAAGTTCATTTTTCCCTCCTCATTAGTGTACACACAGCACCCCATATTGACATAAAAACACAGAATTGTTGACATTTTTGCAGATTTATTAAAAAAGAAAAACTGAAATATCACATGGTCCTAAGTATTCAGACCCTTTGCTGGGACACTCATATATTTAACTCAGGTGCTGTCCATTTCTTCTGATCATTCTTGAGATGGTTCTACACCTTCATTTGAGTCCAGCTGTGTTTGATTATACTGATTGAACTTGATTAGGAAAGCCACACACCTGTCTATATAAGACCTTACAGCTCACAGTGCATGTCAGAGCAAATGAGAATCATGAGGTCAAAGGAACTGCCTGAAGAGCTCAGAGACAGAATTGTGGCAGGGCACAGATCTGGCCAAGGTTATAAAAACATTTCTGCTGCACCTAAGGTTTCTAATTGTACAGTGACCTCCATAATCCTTAAATGGAAGATGTTTGGGACGACCAGAACCCTTCCTAGAGATGGCCGTCCGGCCAAACTGAGCTATCCGGGGAGAAGAGCCTTGGTGAGAAAGGTAAAGACGAACCCAAAGATCACTGTGGCTGAGCTCCAGAGATGCAGTCGGGAGATGGAAGAAAGCTGTAGAAGGTCAACCATCACTGCAGCCCTCCACCAGTCGGGGCTTTATGGCAGAGTGGCCCGACGGAAGCCTCTTCTCAGTGCAAGACACATGAAAGCCCACATGGAGTTTGCTAAAAAAACACCTGAAGGACTCCAAGATGGTGAGAAATAAGATTCTTTGGTCTGATGAGACCAAGATAGAACTGGCCTTAATTCTAAGCTGTATGTGTGGAGAAAACCAGGCACTGCTCACCACCTGTCCAATACAGTCCCAACAGTGAAGCATGGTGGTGGCAGCATCATGCTGAGGGGGTGTTTTTCAGCTGCAGGGACAGGACGACTGGTTGCAATCGACGGAAAGATGAATGTGGCCAGGTACAGGCATATCCTGGACAAAAACCTGCTCCAGAGTGCTCAGGACCTCAGACTGGGCCGAAGGTTTACCTTCCAACAAGACAATGACCCTAAGCACACAGCTAAAATAACGAAGGAGTGGCTTCACAACAACTCCATGACTGTTCTTGAATGGCCCAGCCAGAGCCCTGACTTAAACCCAATTGAGCATCTCTGGAGAGTTCTAAAAATGGCTGTCCACCAACGTTTACCATCCAACCTGACAGAACTGTAGAGGATCTGCAAGGAGGAATGGCAGAGGATCCCCAAATCCAGGTGTGAAAAACATGTTGCATCTTTCCCAAAAAGACTCATGGCTGTATTAGATCAAAAGGGTGCTTCTAGCAAAGGGTCTGAATACTTAGGACCATGTGATATTTCAGTTTTTCTTTTTAATAAATCTGCAAAAATGTCAACAATTCTGTGTTTTTCTGTCAATATGGGGTGCTGTGTGTACATTAATGAGGAAAAAAAAATGAACATAAATGATTTTAGCAAATGGCTGCAATATAACAGAGTGAAAAATTTAAGGGGGTCTGAATACTTTCCGTCCCCACTGTATAAAGCTGAAGATAACAGATATACATGTAAAGCTTATGTAGGGAGATTTGTTTAATCTCTGTGTATCATCTGAGGCTGTTCACTTCACTGGGTATATGTGAGGGTTTACATCCACTGTAACTAAGAAAAGACCACAAAATGTTTACTGCTTATTCTCACTGTTGGTACTAAAATTGCTGATGCCAGCATTTCTGCCTCTTGGCACTTTGTTTTCTTCTTCCCTTTCCCTTGCCCTTTTTGCTCTTTAAATCTAAAAAATGTATGAAGCAGTCTTTTTTTTTAAATAACTCCCCGTGCCTCCTTTTTAACATCTAAGCCTTACTAGATTCAGGTTAGTGCATGTTGTTTTGAAAATGTGGTGCCAGAGTTGCCATTTTGCAAGAATTGAAGCGTGACTCCTAAGCTGTGGTCCTCTGGTATTTTTTTCACCCGTGTGATTGTGAAGGGCTGTTTTCATCCACGCTGTACAGACCCATGCAGGCAGCCTTTTCAAATCAATGACAGCGTCCATTTGCATGGACCTGAACAGCTCTCTAGGTGCATCTGTGTACAGAGTGTACATCTGTGTAGGTCTAATGCACAGATCAGAACACAGACTACATCCTGTTCGTTTATCAGACCCGAACAGATGTACACTCATGCATATGTTTGGAGATCCATGCAAGTCCATGTAGCTGGCTGGCTGTCATTGATTGGAACAGGCTGCCTGCACTAGTCTGCATGGAACACCTGTGCATCACATGCAGCCCCCATAGGGCTGAATAAGAGAAATCTTAGTGTATAGGACCAGGTTTACTTTGCTTCCACTGACCATATTTTCATCCATTACTGAAAAGCTTTTTGTTTTTGTGTTTGTTACAGCTGAAAGAGTTACTTCTCTTAATAAAGACTGGCATAGACCATGCCTAAAATGTGAGAAATGTGGAAAGACTCTGAGTCCTGGTGGTCATGCTGAGGTATAGTGTACTTATTATTACTATTATTATTACTTGTTATTGTAGTTGTACAGCATACAGTAGCTATCTATCCTTTCACAGTTTTTAAAACACTTTCAATATTCTAGTTAAAGGTTTTAAAGCCGTACCCCATACAAGTCAGCTAAATACATATCTGAAATATATTTTTCTGAACATACTGTGTATTTAGGGTAGCACTAATTGTCCCTGCTTACTGCTTACTCTAGAGAACAATACAGTCAATAGTCAAAACCTGATCCTTCCATGTCAGTTTTTAGGCCTCATAGGTAAACTGAGCCAATACATCAGACCTGTTATCTAGAGATCCCTTGCCAAGTGTCCCACTTTACTGGCCCTGTGATAGGGCCCTTTACAAACCATATACAAATCTGACAGCTAGTTACTCAGATAATGGTTATGGGAAATATATTAACAGGTGTTAATAAATATATTAACCTTAAGGTATTGAGGTAGGTGGGTGAGCATAGGTGTGCACGGCTTTGAGCTTTGATGTGCACATTATTATGCAATAGGCATTAGGTTGTGCACACCAAAGCTCAAAGCTGCGATGAATGTGGCCAAACTGTGGTTACAGTGGGAGGGGCTTAAAGGGATGTGGTTAAATAAAACAAAATCTTTCCTGTACCCATGAAATGTGCTTTTGGTCCTCCCTCCACCCAGTAGGGTGCTTTCACACTAATGTGGTGTGGTTTTCCCGCACCATGGGTGCAGTGCAGTGTACCTACGGGCTTTGTGTGGGTTAGCTGAGGTTTGCCATAAACTTCTATTATGTCTCACAGTTTTGGTGTGCTTTCTGAAACAAAAATCTGAAAGCATGATTTTGGTGCACTTTCAAAAAGTTAACATTTGTTAACAACGTAAACATTAAATTCATTCTCAGTGGAGATGCGACGCTTGAGGGGGGACATCATAGCGATCTACAAATACATCAATGGGGATCCCAGCATAGGAAAAAAAAAACTATTCAGTCCCAGCGAGTGTATGAGGACACGGGGCCACATTGAGAATGGAGGAGAAGCAGTTTAACCTTAAACTGTGCAGAGGGTTCTTCACTGTCAGGGCAATAAGGATGTGGAACTCTTCTCCACAATTGGTGGTGGCTGCAGGGAGTATTGATATTTTTAAAAGACTCTTGGATGTATAGCTTAAAAAACAAAACATACAGGGATATGAGAAATTATTATAGACACTAGGTTATATATATTATTATAGACACTGACACATATACACATACACAGGTTGTACTGGATGGACTATTGTCTTTTTTCAGCCTTACCTACTATGTAACTATGTAAAAATCATAGGACATAATAAAAGTCTATTGCAAAGTGCAGCTAACCTAGATAAAAACCACAAGTACACTGTGCTGCACCTATGGTGTGGGAAAACTGCACTGCATTAATCTGAGAGCCAAGCTGACTGTTAACTGCTACTGAACCTGGAACTCTGCATCACTTACTACTGACCTCTGAGTCACTTCTGAGCTCTACCAAAATATAGTACTAGGGGTCCGAGGTCAGTGCTAGGTGAGGCAGAGTTCAGGCATAAGTGATAGAGAGTTCAGAGGTCAGTGCTAAGTGATTCAGAGTTCAGAGGTTAGTGCTAGGTGAGGCATAGGTTAGGGGTCAGTACTAAGTGAGGCAGAGGTCAGAGCTAAGTGAGACTGAGTTTAGAGGTCAGTACTAAGTGATGGAGGGTTCAGAGCTAAGTGAGAAGTACAGAGGTCAGTGCTAAGTGAGGCAGAGGTTAAGGATCAGTACTAAGTGAGGCAGAGGTTAGCTAAGTAAGGCAGAGTTCAGAGGTCAGTGCTAAGTGAGACAAAGGTCAGTTCAGGTGCAGTAGTGACTGTCTCACCTCTGCGCTGTTTACTTTTATCCTCCTTCTCCCTGGACTCTTCAAAGTACTCAGGATACTGCAGCTCCAACTCTTTTCCTCCTTCTCCTATTCCCTAGTCAGTAGGCGGAGCTAAATTACAGCTACTCATAGCCCCACCCACTGGACCAGGGAATAGGAGAAGAAGGGAGAAAAGCCAAAGCTGCACCACCTCGAGTACTGTGAAGAGTCCAGGGAGAAGAACAGACATAGGTGAATCCTCTTTCTGTGTCTCCCCTACAGTTGTGCTTGTTACAGGCAGCTACAGAGGAGACGCTGTTTGATTATGCCAGGGAGGGGGCAGGTGGTAAAGTGAGTAAGGGGCAGGGCTATGCTTTCCCCACCCCCACTGCCATGCACCTGCCCCCTCCACATACAAAGCAAATCGCTCTCAATCACAGCCCCACCTCCCTACTCCTTGTAAAGAAGAAAGAAATGGCTGCACATCCAGAATATCTGATTGCCTTTTATTTTGTTTCACAAAGATAACACCAAAGACACCAAACTGTGGTCACGTAGATGCGTTTCACACATACATCTTGTGATTAATCATTACCCTACTCCTTGTGCCGGCCCTTTACTATCCGCCCCCTCCCTGGAATGAACAAGCATTGTTTCTTCTGTAGCTGTCTGTGACCAGCGCAGCTGCAGGAGTCGAATGCCAGAACAACACTGCGATTCAGCATGAATTGGCAGGACATCGACATTGACAGGATTTAATTGAAATCTCAGGATGGTCTGGCCCAATCCAGGGCACTTGGGAGGTATGCTCAGGGGATGATTAGGGTGTGCCCAGGCACAGCCGGCAAACCCCCTGTGCACACCTATGTGGATGAGTTTATAGTGAGCAAAATGTGTCTCATTTTATTAGAGTAACTTTAACCTTTCCTTAGAGTAACTCCTAAGATTAGGACTCCTATGAGCTATCCACCCTCACAAAATTACAATGCAACTTTTGATGGATGGTTGCCTCTTGTATGATCAAGGATGCTAGGTTTAAAAGTGGAAGCCCTAGTTTAACTATTTGTGTTTTAGAACTACACACTCAAACTGGGTGCTTGCAAAATGAGGAATGGGGCACACACAACACCAGGAGTGATTACTGTATCCCACCGTCACTGAAATCATCAGACATTAGTTGGTTCTTGATGAGGCAAGTGGCTTGCTCTATCAATTGGAGTAGCAGGGCCACAGACTCGACAAATTACTTGTAAAGATCTATATGTCAGCCAGCAAATTGGAGATATTGAGCACTGACTCTAATATTAGAGCTGTGTGAATTTATCTAACTGGAAAAGAGAATATTCAAATATTCAATATACATTCCTGAAAAAGTGTTCTTAATTATGTTTATTTTACTCCAATCTCCAGCATGATGGCAAGCCCTACTGCAATCAACCTTGCTATGCAGCATTGTTTGGACCGAAAGGTAGGGAATAATATCTGAATGTGCATCTGTCCTAAAGATCTAGGCACATGTTGATTGTTTTGTAAATTACTTTAATTGCATTTCTCTAAAAGTATATGCTAAAAAAGCTTATATTTTGATATTTAGGTTTTGGACGAGGTGGAACAGAAAGCCACACTTTCAAATAAGTAAGTCAACTTATACTCCGCATGGTTTATATAAATTCAGTTTGGAAAGTTTTTATAGTTTTCATTTAGGTTACCACAGTTGCCAGCTAACAAAATTACTATGCCATTGATTTATACAAGAGGTTTAAATAAAAGATCAGATACATGGCCAAAACTTTAAAAAGAAGTAGCTGATATTTATAAACCAAAGTTTAGACTAAGAAAAAAAACAAAAAACAATTTTTCTTGTATAGTATGCTGGTCTATCTGCTATGGTATACTCAATACACTTCAGGTTGTTGGATATGAACGTGTGACTCAGAGTTCTCAGTAGAGATACAACAGTTGCAGCTCAGCTTTCTTTTGTAACAGTGAATTGGCAACCTTCTAATATGGAAATACAGGTGGTGCTAAGCTGTTGAAAAAACGACTACAACCTAACTTGCTTTTCTGCTTTGAACCTTAAGCCAAAACTTTTCTTTTCCATTTTGTATAGACTAGGGGTCAACCCCTGTCAAGATTTTTTTTTCTTCACTAACTGTGTCCCATTGGGGAGATTTCCCTTTACTTCATGTCTTGGAGCTGCAAAGGTCAGTTAGAGTTTTTTAAAAAGCAAACACACAGCCAGAAAAGGAATAGAGGTCCTATAATCATGGTCTAAGGTGGGTGTCCCTTACTTTGGAGAGGTTTCAGCTTACTTCATGTTTAGTCTACAGGACATGCAGTGAAGGGAACTCCCTAATAGGACACTGTAAGGGGAACTCCCCACATTGTTCATTGTAATTGACGTGGACCAGCATTGCTGGATGTCATGATGGATGTACATCGTTGGTGGAACTTTTTTTTTTTTACTAAAGGACTTGTCAAACATTTGGGTGTGGCTTTTTTTTTTTTTTTTAGGGTGATATGGGGTGATGGTATCTGAAGGCCCTCTTAATGTTAAAGGATTTCAATAAAGCCTCTACACATGGACCCCCGCAACCACTGCACAAAGGATGTAGGGAAAAGTCCCCTGGCCTCATCAACATATGGGCAAGGTGCTTTGCCAGGGAGTCCCCCCTGGCATGGTACTCCCCCCCCTTCCCATTTTGGTATGGATTTGGGGGGTTCACATTTTTTTTTCATTTTTTTTTACCTGAGAATCCCCCTATAAATTTTACCAGACTAGTAGGAACGTTTAGGGGGACCTCATGCTGTCTTTTTTTTCTTATTATCCCCTCTGTTTACATTCACCTATCAATCACAGATCCCTGGCTGACAAGGATGGGCAAGGATGAATCACTAGTTGTTAGGACATCAGTGGGTATCGGCTCCCTAACCACCAGGAGGAAACTGTCACATTTAGCAGTGATAATTCCACTGCTAAAAGTTTGACTCACTCTGTGGCTGGAGGTTTGTTCAGCCAAACACTCATTCATCAGCTGTTTGCACAAGATTCTCCATAGACTGCACACGGTGCAGAAGTCTCTCATAGCATGTTCCTTCTGTTTGAATGTTCTTCCCTTATTAAAGTGGTTGCGGGGGTGGCAAAAAAGCTGCCCCCCACACGAAAAAAAGCCCACACCTCCTCCCAAGTCCCAACGGCCGCACAAATACTGTCTCCCATAAAGCGCCGTTGAATTGACTGGCAGGGGCAGTCTCCACTCGGCGGGGGTGGTCTCGGCTCACCTCGGCTGGGCTCGACTGTGTTCGGGCGGGGGGTGGCCTCAGCTCACCTTGGTCGGGCGCGGGCAGGGGGGCAGTATCGGCTCACCTCTGCTGGGCTCGGCTATACTTGGGCGGGGGGCAGTGTCAGCTCACCTCGGCTGTGCTCGTGCAGGGGGGCGGTCTCAGATCACCTCAGCTGTGCTCGGGCAGGGGGGCGGTCTCAGCTCACCTCAGCTGGGCTCGTGCAGGGGGGCGGTCTCAGATCACCTTGGCTGGGCTCGGCTATGCTCGGGTGGGGGGGCAGAGTCAGCTCACCTCTGCTGTGCTCGGGCAGGGGGGCAGTCTCAGATCACCTCGGCTGTGCTCGGGCAGGGGGGTGGTCTCAGCTCACCTCAGCTGGGCTCGGCTGTGCTTGGGCAGGGGGACGGTCTCAGCTCATTGGGAGTCGGAAAGCTCATTAAGGTAGGCATCAGAATACACAAAATATTTCCGCGGCCTCCAGGTTTCGGTACACAACTCTTCCGTGTTGCGCAGTGTGGCTGTAAGTTCTTCCATGTCCTGTAAGTTGTTAAATTTATCGAACCAAAGAGCTTTCGTAGGGGGGTCAGTATCTCTCCAGTGAAGCGGAATACAGGCCTTGGCATTGTTTAGGAGTTGCATTGTGAGAGAGGATTTGTATTTTTTAACGGGTCGCTCCATCAAATGCAATTAGCAGGCCGCAGGGTTAGCATGCTGTTCAATAGCCGTAAGTTGTTTAATGACAGCAGTTAGATCTTGCTAGAACTGTTGAATTTTAGGACATTTCCAGAAAATGTGGAGCATGGTCCCACCAGCTGCACCACAGCGCCAACAGAGTCTGGGACCTCAGGAATTTATGGTAAAGTTTGTTGGGGAACCTGTACCATCTGGTGAGGATTTTATAACTAGTCTCCTGTATCCTCGTAGCAATGGATGACTTTTGAGCATAATGGAGAATCTTTTTTCTTTAAACGGGGGTAAGGCTCAGACCCAGATCGGAACATGGTCCTCCTCAGGGTGATTCAGAGAGGCATATAGCAAGGAGAGAGAATGACGTATTGGTTCCCCTCTGTGGCATAAGGATTCAAAGCAGGTAAGCAGATGAATAATGCCTGAGGTATGGGACCGATGTCGAGAAAGTAGCACAACTGAAATCCACCCCAAAATTCCAGGGGAAGGTCAGTAAGGCGGGCCAGATTGGAGGAAATCAAAGTCCCTGCTGATGTGAGGAAGTCTGACAGGTGAGTATAGCCATGAGTTTTGAGACGATGAAACTACCCACCATGAAGGCTGGAGTGAATTTGGGATTACCTAAGATGGCAATCATAGGTGAGGGAAGTGGAGAAATTGAGGAGCTTTGAAATGCTTCCCATGCGACCTGTAAGGTACTACCAAGGGTAGGATGCACGCACAGCTCCCTAGGTATGGGGGAAGATATCCAAGGCCAATTCAAAGCAGTACCCTGAGAGTCTTCCAGTTCCATGGAGACCCAAAGCTTAGCTTCACCATGGCAATGCCAATCAACAGTCCTGGTGAGATGTATGGCTCAATAATAAGCCCGAATATCTGAAAGGGCGAGGCCCCCAGAGACCTTAGGTAGAGATAAACTCTGCAATGTCTGACATGGTTTCTTATATAACCAGACAAAGTTTCAGAACTGGGAGCCAATAGTTGCGAAAGAGGGGAGGCGGGAGATGTCTGGGAAGGGTTTGTATTAGAAAGAAGACTCTTTGAGAGCACTGCAACAGCTAAACCATGTTAAGGAATGCCAGTGCATTTAGGCCCCTTTCACACTGGGGCGGTGGGGGTGTCGGCGGTACAACAGCGCTATTTTTAGCGCTGCTGTACCATCGTTCTTGCAGCTAAATTCTTGGGTTAAAATCACTCGTACAGCGCGGCTATAGCCGTGGTATTACCGCGGTATAGCCGCGCTGTCCCATTGATTTCAATGGGCAGGAGCGGTTTAGGAGCGGTGAATACACCGCTCCTTCACCGCTCCAAAGAAGCGGTTTGCAGGACTTTTTTCACCGTCCTGCCAGCGCACCGCTTCAGTGTGAAAGCCCTTGGGCTTTCACACTGAACAAACAGCGGAGGCTGTTTAGGGGCGGTTTGCAGGCTCTATTTTTAGCGCAATACCGCCTGCAAACCGCCCCAGTGTGAAAGGGGTCTAAGTCTTCTTTCAACTTGAGAAGAAGTGGCTCAAAATTGGTTCCATACAACTTGGACTAGTCAGAAGTGATATTGGTGCATAGTAATCTGATCGCCTCAGAAGCCCATCGAAAGGGAAAAGTAGGCCGGAGACTTCAGATTACGTCAGGGTCCACAGAGATGTTAAAGTGGATGTAAAACCTCACATATAACCAGTGAAGTGAACAGCCTCAGATGATACACAGGGATGAAACAAATCTCCCTGCATAAGTTTAATATATATCAGCTGTCTTCAGCTTTGTAAAAGCCACCACCTTATGGTCTCCCGAGGGTTTATGATAACCGGCAATATTGGGGTCACCACAAACCATGCAGATGAAGGGTTCCAATGTCAGTATGAATTTAAGGGGGGAAATGTGAAAGAAGTCAGATCTGGTCTCGTTAACTTTTACAGCCACAGAAGGTTGTGACTTTAAAGCAGAAACCCATTAAACATTCACAGTGCTGGAGAAAAAAGTAAGCAAGCCCTTAGCGTTGATAGCTGGTCGAACCTCGGTTGGCAGCAATGACTTCAATCAAGTACATTCGGTAGCTCTGGATCAGACCTGCACAATGTTTAGGAGGAATTTTGGACAATTTCTCCTTACAAAACTGCTTCAGCTCAGACATATTTGTAGGATGTCTGGTGTGAACAGATCTCTTGAGATCATTCCACAGTATCTCTATGGGGTTAAGATCTGGGCCCTGACTGGGCCACTCTAAAAAGCATATTTTTTTTATTCTGAAGCCAGTCTGTGGTGGTTTTAATTTGATGCTTAGGGTCATTGTCTGGCTGCATCACCCAACTTCTACTAAGCATCAGCTGGCAAACAGCCACTCTGACATTATCCTGTAAGATATTTTGGTAAACTTGAGAATGCCTTTTCCCCTCATTGGCAAGTGGTCTAGTCCCTGAGACAGCGAAGTAAGCCCAGATCATGATGTTCCCTCCATCATACTCCACCATTAGATGATATTTTGATATTGGTAAGCTGTGCCCTTTTTGCGCCATACATAGTATTCATCCTAAACAATTCAACTTTTATTTAATCAGTCCACAAAACCTTTTTCCAGCAGCGTTGCAGTTTGCCAATGTGCTCTTTAGCAAACTTCAGGCTTGCAGCTTGTTTTTTTTGTTGTTTTTTTTTATGGAGAGCAGCAGCTTCCTCTGTGTTGTTCTGCCATGAACACCTTGCCTTTTAAAAGACTTACTGAAGACTCATGACCTGGGATGTTTGCCAGTTCCAGTGATGTCTTCAAGCCTTTAGCTATTACTTGTTATTTCTTCTTTACCTCATTGAGGATTCTATGTTGTGCCTTGGGACTCATCTTGGCTAGGCACTCATTTCTAGGAAGAGTAGCCACTGTACTAAACTGTCTCCATTTATAGACAATTTGTCTAACTGTCTCCTAATGGATGCCTAATTTGAGATTGCTTTATATCCCTTTCCAGCCTTATGCAGATCAACTTCTCAGTCTAACCTCCTCCGTTGACCTGAAGCAATGGATACATGCTTCAACTTATTCTGAAGGCAATACACTTGACCTTGTTTTCTCTCACCTTTTGCACTCTGTGCAACCTCTCCAACTATCCTTACCCTTTCTCTGATCACTACCTTATTAGTTTCACTCTCTCCCTCTCCTCCACTTCCTCTCCCTCTAACTGCATAGCAGTTACATGTAGAAACCTACGCCATCTCAAACCTTCTCTTCTCTACTCTGCTACTGACCACCTCTATGACAAAATCGCACCCCTGTCCTGCACCAACCTAGCCACTTCTGTCTACAAGACTTCACCTCTAGCCTCACTGGACACACTGGTTCCCCTCACTACAAACAGAATCAGGCCCTGTCTCCTTCAACCTTGGAAAACAGGTGACACTAGAAGTCTGAAAAAACACAGCCGTGCTCTTGAGTGCCTGTGGCATAGGACAAAATCTCAGAAAGATTTCAACCAGTATAAATCTGCCCTCCAAAAATAAAATTCCTGCCTCCTCACTGCCAAGCAGACCTATTTTATCTCTCTCATTAACACCTTATCATCCTGTCCCTGTCAACTCCTCTCTACCTTCAACTCTCTACTTCGTCCTCCATTGCCTCCACCCACCAACTCACTCACTGCCCAGGAGATCGCCAATCACTTCAAACAGAAGATTGATGCAATTTGCGAAGAGATCTCTACTGTTCAGATATCCTCCACACTTTACACTTCATGCACACATGTACAATCATTACTTCCCTTTTTCAACCCCACCACTATAGCCAAGGCTGCTAAACTACTTGCTAACGTCCATCCACCTGCCCTCTGGATCTTGTTCCCTCGCAAATGCTACATTCACCCTCTGGCTCTATTCTATACTCTTTAACCCACATCTTCAATCTCTCCCTCTCTTCTGGCATCTTCCCCAATTCTCTAAAACATGCACTTGTCAGCCTGATACTTAAAAAGCCCTCACTAGACCCATCCAATCTTAACAACCTATGCGCCATCTCCTTGCTCCCCTTTTTATCCAAACTCCTTGAACGTCTGGTCTACAACCAACTGAGCGACCACATTGCTGATAATAGCCTTCTTGATCCCCTTCAGTTTGGATTTTGTCCTCAACACTCCACAGAAACTGCTTTCCTAAAACTAACAAACGATCTACTAATGGCCAAAACCAATGGACACTATTCTGTACTCCTACTCCTGGACCGCTCTGCTGCCTTTGATCCCTCCTCCTCAAAATATTCCACTCCTTTGATCTTTTCACTGGTTCTCTTCCTACTTATCCAACCACACCTTTAGTGTTACTTACAATTCTACTTCCTCCTCTCCTCTTCCTTTCTCTGTTGGGGTCCCCCAAGGTTCTGTTCTTGGACCTCTCCTATTTTCAATCTACACCTCTTCCCTGGGTCAACTGATAGCCTCCCATGGCTTCCAATACCACCTCTACGCTGATGACACCCAAATCTATTTCTCTACCCCTCAGCTCACTCCTTCAATCTCCTCACGTACCACTAATTTACTATTAGATATATCAGTCTGGATGTCACACCACTTCCTCAAACCTAATCTATCCAAAACCGAACTTATCATTTTTCCTCCCTCACATGCCTCTTCCCCTGATTTCTCTGTCAAATCCGATGGAACAACCATAAGTCCATCCCCGCTGTCAGAAACCATGAATCAGATCGAGACAGAAGTACAGTTAATCCCACTTGTTTAATAATAATAATAAAAAGGTAAACAGAGTAAGCGTAGTCAATACATAGCCAGAGTTCAGTAACCAGATCGGGTAGTCAGCCAATGCCAATGTCAGAGAGCCAGAGATCAACATAGTAGTATAGCAAGCAGGATCAGGAGCCAGAAGGGACGCCAGCCGAGCAGGTCTTCAACAGGAACGCAGGAGAAAGTCTCTGAGATGTGACCAAAGGCAGAGATGAAGTGAGCTGAACGGCTTTAAGTAGCCAGGACTGATGAGCAGATCATCAACAGCTGAGTCACTGTAAAGAGAAAGGAGCTGGCAATTAACCAACAGCTGAGCGGCCAGCTCAGAGAAGGAAGGGCTGAGCCCTGCCCTGACACCCGCTTGCCAAGGTCCTAGGTGTAGTCCTGGATTCTGAACTCTCCTTTAAGCCCCACATCCAATCACTGTCCAAATCTTGCCGCCTTAATATCGCAACATCTCCAAAATACGCCCCTTTCTAATCTAACTAATGACACAACAAAGCTCTTAATTCACTCCCTGGTCATCTCTCGCCTCGACTACTGCAATCCCCTCCTTATTGGCTTACCTCTACATAGTCTATCCCCCCTTCAACTCATTATGAATGCTGCTGCCAGACTCTTCCACCTTACCAACAGCTCTGTGTCTGCTACCCCTCTCTGTCAATCCCTCCATTGGCTTTCGTTCACCCAATTAAATTCAAAATACTAACAACTACTTACAAAGTCATCCACAACTCTGCTCCCAGCTACATCACTGACCTAGTCTCAAAATACCAACCTAATCGCTCTCTTTGTTCTTCTCAAGACCTCCTGCTCTCTAGCTCGCTCATCACCTCCACCCATGCTTGCCTCAAGGACTTTTCCAGAGCCTCTCCAATCCTATGGAACTCCTTACCCCAATCTGTCCGATTACCTACTCTATTAGCTTTTATACAATCCCTGAAAACCCTCCTCTTCAGAGAAGCCTATCCTGCCCACACATAACAACTATATTTTCATTTTCTCCATCTGATCATCCCCCACAGCTATTACCTTTTGTTCCACTTAACCCTCCCTTCTAGATTGTAAGCTCTAACGAGCAGGGCCCTCTGATCCCTCCTGCATTGAATTGTATTGTAACTGTACTGTCTTCCCCATGTTGTAAAGCGCTGCACAAACTGTTGGCGCTATATAAATCCTGTATAATAATATAATAACAATTGTTTGTAGCACTTACCCCTGGAGGGGCCACTGAGGATATGCTTAGGTCTCCCTTGCTAGTACAGAGGCCACCAGTCACATGTACAGTGGGGACGGAAAGTATTCAGACCCCCTTAAATTTTTCACTCTTTGTTATATTGCAGCCATTTGCTAAAATCATTTAAGTTCATTTTTTTCCACAGCACCCCATATTGACAGAAAAACACAGAATTGTTGACATTTTTGCAGATTTATTAAAAAAAGAAAAACTGAAATATCACATGGTCCTGAGTATTCAGACCCTTTGCTCAGTATTTAGTAGAAGCACACAGCCATGAGTCTTTTTGGGAAAGATGCAACAAGTTTTTCACACCTGGATTTGGGGATCCTCTGCCATTCCTCCTTGCAGATCCTTTCCAGTTCTGTCAGGTTGGATGGTAAACGTTGGTGGGCAGCCATTTTTAGGTCTCTCCAGAGATGCTCAATTGGGTTTAAGTCAGGGCTCTGGCTGGGCCATTCAAGAACAGTCACTGAGTTGTTGTGAAGCCACTCCTTCGTTATTTTAGCTGCGTGCTTAGGGTCATTGTCTTGTTGGAAGTTAAACCTTCGGCCCAATCTGAGGTCCTGAGCAGGTTTTCGTCCAGGATATGCCTGTACTTGGCCGCATTCATCTTTCCCTCGATTGCAGCCAGTCGTCCTGTCCCTGCAGCTGAAAAACACCCCCACAGCATGATGCTGCCACCACCATGCTTCACTGTTGGGACTGTATTGGACAGGTGATGAGCAGTGCCTGGTTTTCTCCACACGTACCGCTTAGAATTAAGGCCAAAAAGTTCTATCTTGGTCTCATCAGACCAGAGAATCTTATTTTTCACCATCTTGGAGTCCTTCAGGTGTTTTTTAGCAAACTCCATGCGGGCTTTCATGTTTCTTGCACTGAGGAGAGGATTCCGTCGGGCCACTCTGCCATAAAGCCCCGACTGGTGGAGGGCTGCAGTGATGGTTCACTTTCTAAAACTTTCTCCCATCTCCCGACTGCATCTCTGGAGCTCAGCCACAGTGATCTTTTGGTTCTTCTTTACCTCTCTCACCAAGGCTCTTCTCCCCGATAGCTCAGTTTGGCCGGACGGCCAGCTCTAGGAAGGGTTCTGGTTGTCCCAAACGTCTTTCATTTAAGGATTATGGAGGCCACTGTGCTCTTAGGAAGTGCAGCAGAAATTTTTTTGTAACCGTGGCAAGGTCTGTGCCTTGCCACAATTCTGTCTCTGAGCTCTTCAGGCAGTTCCTTTGACCTCATGATTCTCATTTGCTCTGACATGCACTGTGAGCTGTAAGGTCTTAAATAGACAGGTGTGTGGCTTTCCTAATCAAGTCCAATCAGCATAATCAAACACAGCTGGACTCAAATAAAGGTGTAGAACCATCTCAAGGATGATCAGAAGAAATGGACAGCACCTGCGTTAAATATATGAGTGTCACAGCAAAGGGTCTGAATACTTAGGACCATATGATATTTCTGTTTTTCTTTTTTAATAAATCTGCAAAAATGTCAACAATTCTGTGTTTTTCTGTCCATATGGGGTGCTGTGTGTACATTAATGAGGAAAAAAAATGAACTTAAATGATTTTAGCAAATGGCTGCAATATAACAAAGAGTGAAAAATTTAAGGGGGTCTGAATACTTTCTGTCCCCACTGTACACCTACAATAATGGCTCCATTATTTATTGCTGAAGATCTTGAACAGAAGATGGGTTTATTGTTACAGGATACTCCAAAACAATAATAGCAATTATTGGGAGGACAAACTTCTTAGCAGAAAATCCTTATAAGAGCAGGTACACAAGAGAGTCCCAAATCGGGTCTTACTCCGAAAACAGCTGGTAAAACCTGCGGTGGCGATGTCACCTATAGGCTTCAATGGCCCATTCATTGTCAGCATGTCCTCTTCTTTTCTGCTGACACAAAGGATTGTGATCAAGTGACCTGACTGGTGTGACCTGAAAATAGGCAACTATATGTATCATTCTTACACAGGTATTAATAAGCTAGGATGGGGAATGGGACAGTTTTAATGCTAGTTAGGGTGCAAGCTGGAATGCCACCTTAATTTGTATTCAGTTTTAGTTGAGGTGGAGGTTTGAAGTGGAGAAGTACCAACTATGAGTCTTTCGGAAGCAGCATACACTAAAATCTACAAACAATATAATGAATAGTGCTGCGAAGAATTAAAAAAATGTTAATGAACTTATATATTGCTACAGATCATATATCCATAAAAAAAAGAATCAACTGTGCAAGTCCACAATAATTATGAAATACAACCTTCAGTTATCAAAGTGTGTCCATTATCATTTTCTGTCACTTGTGCCATAAATACTGCTACCTTTTTGTGAATCGCTCCAATTTGTATTATGCAAAACCCATCACCAACATTCCAATAGATACTCCCACCTTTTGGTTTGACCTAATAAAAATCAGGTCTCATGCGCTTTCCCTTTTAAACATGGTATGATACTGTATACCAGAAGTGTTGTTTCCTTTTGCTGTATTCGAATGTCATTCAAGCCATCTCCATTCACAGGAAATTTTCAGTGGCTGTGTATAGGAATCTTAAAGGATATATACCTGTATGGTGCTTCCGTATATTTAAGATTATTTTTATTAAAAATAAAGCCCAAGATTAAAAACTTAACTGAAAAAGTGCACATTTGCTGGTGCACGTCAGATTGCATGCAAATATATAGGAATGTCTCTTGCAAGATAGCGACCCGCACACTTCCTGTTTGCAGCATGAGCTCATAGGCTCCTCCCAATTCATATAGTCAGAGTCTCGTGACTCCCTCAGGGGAGGAGCATACACTCAAATCTTAAACTGATTTAAGATGCCCAAGTATTGTATACCGACTCTTGTTTATGCAATAAGAAGCACTGTGAAAAGAAAGACAAGGAAATCATTGTGAAATTTCTCAGTGGCAGTGCTTCACAAAAACTACTTTACAAATAATTTAAAAAGAAATATTACAGTGTTAAATATTTTTCTGTGTAGTACACTAATTATATTCGTATCACCTAATTTATAGGTCTGTTGGTTTACAATCTGGAGGAATACAGAATCTACTAGAAATCCATTCATCTCCTACTGCATGATGATATAACGATGATTACATTTCAATTACAAACACATGCTAAAAATGGTGGTCTTGTGCTTTTTCCTCTAGTTAACCAATGTTAATATCACAATATAATGAAATCAAAATGCCCTGTTTCTGTAATACCACTGAAAAATGACTATTGTTCATAAACCATAAACATTATACAAGTGTACATGGTTGATACAAAATAAAATGATTTTAAAAAAATGCCAGACTTATTTATTGTGTTATTTATTATTTAAAGATAGAAATATGACTCCGTAACTAATGTTTTTAAATGTATGTGCTGGTTAAATTTCCATTGATAGCTGTAAGCGTACATAAGATAAGACGAGGGGCTATTGAAAAGCACTTTCTGCCAATCTTACATTTCTTATTGAGAGCTGGGGTGAGCCATGTTTATATTGGGTCACATTTAAACAAGTAAAATACTGTGGGGGTCATTTACTATAGCGCTGCATGCTAATTACCGCTAATTAGCGCTCAAATTACTGCGATCACGTTAATTAGCGCCCAAACAGAATAGCGCTGGTGCAAAAATGCTCCAAAACCAAATTTACTATGGCACCCAAACCTTTACTCTGCTAGAACCTGGAGTATTGCACATGGAAATAATGTTTAGAGCATGATATGATCACCTAAATGGTACTTAAATATGTGGTATATTGTTTAAAGATAATCTGCTTTTAAACTGTGTTAAAAAATGATATATACACCAAAATATCTTTAAAAGTCTGAGAAGGGATAAATTCTCCGTCTCTTTACAACTAGGTGTCAGCATGCTCAGACATGCAAACTACTCTCATTTTAACTCCCATGCCTTTTTTTAGTAAGAGGTATAGTAAGTACCAAAATGAGCGTTGGGTTAAAAAGCATTTTTTGAGAGTGAAAATGAGAGTTATGTAGCCCAATGCAAGTTTCAGCAATTGATTCTAATGGTACATTTGTATTTTCCCCAAATAAATACTTTTAATTTTGAGATGAGATGAACAGTATCTTTCTCTCAAATAAATGGTCATTGAAACAATGTTGCTTCTTCTTTATCTATTTTTTTTTAAAGAATGCAAGAAAGTGTAATGTTTTCATGTTTTGGTAAAATATATTTTTCTCTTTATCTCTCACTTGTTACTGTCAATCTAACAAAAATCTTTACCCAAACTCACACAGGTGTCTTTAAAAACCTCAAACAATACCATTGCTGATGCAAATTTAAAATGAGTCACAATTTTGTGTGTTTTTTTTTATTTCCAAATGATCATAATTTGAGCCCAAAAAATGTGATATGTGTACCAACATCAGAAATCAAAATGTCAGTCCCAAAAATCAGAGGCTAACATCACTATTCTACACTTGCACAACAAGAACCACCAAATATCACAGAATAAATCAAGAAGAATAACTCCTGACTAATATAATTCCACCACCTATTTGTTCCAAAGAAATGCAGTATTTATGTGTATTTATGTATAGGAGGGTTCAACATGTGGCAGCACAGTGGCTAACAGGGTAGCACTTCTGCCTAGCAGCACTGAGGTTCTTGGTTTTGAATCCCAAATATGCCACTTCATGTAGAGAAGTTGTCTGTTTTCCCTATGTTATTAAACATAATTCCTGACTCAGGTTTTTACATAAATTATGTCTAAATGTAGTATTTATGTGTAGGAGGGTTCCACCACCATTGTAAATTGTGTCATATGTTTTTCATGGGCAAGGACTATAATCAGCCTTAACATTTCCCCACCAGCACAAATTGCAGCCTCTTACCAAGCCAAAACCCACAAAATGACAGCTGTTTATCTCTCAGCATGCTGACAGTAATCAGACATAACCAGCCTTCAAAACAGATGGCATGTGCAAGAAACATGTTGTTCAATGTCTCTCTGGCTTTCCACAGTACATCTGCATTGATTAACTTCTTGCACCCCTGGGACTTAGGACAGTTTGACACCACAAAGATGCAGCCTACAAACATGAAGCAGCACGGTGGCTAACAGGTTAGCACTTCTGCCTAGCAGCATTGAGGTTCTTAGTTTGGCGGCACAGTGGTGTAGTGGGTAGCACTCTCACCTAGCACTAAGAAGGGTCGCTGGTTCAAATCCCAACCACGACACTACCTGCCTGGAGTTTGCATGTTCTCCCTGTGTCTGCGTGGGTTTCCTCCGGGTACTCCGGTTTCCTCCCACACTCCAAAGACATGCTGGTAGGTTAATTGGATCCTGTCTAAATTGGCCCTAGTATGTATGAATGTGAGTTAGGGACCTTAGATTGTAAGCTCCTTGTGGGTGTAGGGACTGATGTGAATGTATAATGTATATGTAAAGCGCTGCGTAAACTGACGGCGCTATATAAGTACCTGAAATAAATAAAAATAAATAAATAGTTTGAATTACAATCTAGCTACCTGGCTAGAGGTTTCCGTGTTCTTCCTCTGTTGTGCTAAAAAAGTTTATTTTTCACCAGTGATGACATTTTTGATGGGTTTCACATAATGGAACCCCAAGAAATCACATTATAAATCAAACAAGTGTGCGTTTGCACCACATCTAGAACTGGGGTGATTTGTCCCAGGTATGGATGTATAAGTCTGGTGTGATCCTGCACACATTTTTTAATGTTGTATGCTGATGATGAATGATGAATGCGCTTTGTCACCAATTTGTGTGAAGCAGCCCCCACAAAGTTGTCATATCCTGTTTTGGACCCTCCACATGCCCAACAGCGTACAAGTTTAATTTTGGAGATTTTTGGGATCACTGATCATGGACAGAGCCTTGGACATTTGTTATTTTGAGGTTTACCCTGCACAGATATCTATGCTGATGCATTTTTTCATTTGTAAGGTAAGTGTGTGTTCCTGATGCACAGGTGTGAGCATTTGAGGCCTACATGAAGAGACAGAATCAATTACACTGGTGGGTGTATCCTTTACTGGGTGGGTGTGTTAGCAATCCTAGCTAGGTTATTTAAAGGCCTGCATTTGTGGTGGGTGTTTGGCCTAAGAACAGGCCAGAATCTTTCTTTGCAGTGTGTATATTGGGTTACCAATAGATATGTTTTTTGTGTCTTTTTGGGGTGCGTGTATAATTCCTGACCCACACCTCACTAAGGCTTTTGTTTGCTTGCATCTAAATCTCACATGTTAGACTTACAACTGCTATGTACAGGCAGTCCTTGAGTTACGAACACAATAAGGACTGTAGGTTTGTTCATAAGTCGAAGTTGTTCGTAAGTTGCAACACTGAATTTGTAATGCCGCGTACACACGGTCGGACTTTTCGTCTACAAAAGTCCGACAGCCTGTCCGACAGACTTCCTGCGGACTTTCGGCGGACTTGCAGCAGACTTTCTAACGAACGGACTTGCCTACACACAACCACACAAAAGTCCGACGGATTCGTACGTGATGACGTACACCGGACTAAAATAAGGAAGTTCATAGCCAGTAGCCAATAGCTGCCCTAGCATGGGTTTTTGTCCGTCGGACTAGCACACAGACGAGCGGATTTCGGGGTCCGTCGTAGTTACGACGTAAAGATTTGAAGCATGTTTCAAATCTAAAGTCCGTCGGATTTGAGGCTGAAAAAGTCTGCTGAAAGTCCGGAGAAGCCCACACACGATCGGATTACCAGCCAGCTTTAGTCCGTCGGCGTCCGTTGGACTTTTGTAGACGAAAAGTCCGACCGTGTGTACGCGGCATTAGTGTAACTTCCGGTCAGAACACTGCATTCGTAAGTGTTCGTAAGTGTGCATGGATGTGGGATGTTTCAGGTGCTTGTTATGTTATCTGGGGTATAGTATGGCAGTGTGGGATGTGTCCGGAGGTGCTCAAAAGGTATCCAGGGCCAGCGTGCAGCACAAGTGGCCGGCATTTGAGGCTGTTCGTAAGTAGGAGTCGTTCGTAACTCGGGGACTTCCTGGTTTAGATGAAAAGGAAGGTTCCTGCTAATTTATTCCTGCTGTGTGTGTCAATGTAGTTTGTGTGCTGCCTTTTTGGCTTTTGTATTAATTTTGTCTGTTTTTGCTTATGATAATCCTGCCATTTAACTTTTTAGAGGTTTAGGGAGAGAACTTCTGATCACCACAAAGGTTTGTCATGGTTGTTATTAGCTTGATTTGTATCCCTGCTTTTATAATGTGATTTGCTTAATGTGTCAAATTTTTAGTGTCCTAGATTGTAAGCTCCTTTGAGCAGGGCCATTCAGACTATATTGTCAAATGCTGGAACATCATTTCCATGCCTTTTATTTTTTGGCCCAAGTACATTAATGTAACAAATATTTATACTAATGTTGAAATAAAAAAATTGATTGATTTTTGCTTCATGTTTGACTTTTGCAGACCCAAAATATATATTTTATAAGTGCAAACTATTCATACCCCTTCAAAGCTGTAATAAATCTAGTTACATACAAAAAATGTGGTTGTTCACACACGCTTGTCCTTGATTAGAAAGTGTAATGGGAGGGGGAAGGAACCCACCCCCCCCCAAAAATCCCTGCTCCAAAGCAACAATTTTAAAAAAAAACCCCCACAAAAACAATAGTTTAAACAAAATTTGGCGTGGGGTCCCCCCAAAATCCATACCAACCCCTTCGAGCCTGGCAAAGATTTTAAGGGGAATGCCTCGCCCAAATTTAAAAATAAATTAGCGTGGGGTCCCAAAATTCATACCAGACCCTTGTCCGAGCATGCAGCCTGGAGGTCAGGATAGGGGGGGTGAGCAAGTGCCCCCCCTCCTAAACCGTACCAGGCCACATGCCCTCAACATGGAGAGGGTGCTTTGGGGTCCCCCCAAAGCACCTTGTCCCCATGTTGATGGGGACAAGGGCCTCTTCCCGACAACACTGGCCAGTGGTTTCGGGTTCTACGGACAAGGGGCTTATCAGAATATGGAAGCCTCCTTTAACAAGTGGGCCCCCAGCTCCCGGCCCTATGTGAATGGGTATCGGGTACATCATACCCCTACCCATTCACCCCAAAAAGCAGTGAAATGTAAAAAAAACAAGAGCCGGTTTTTGACAAGTCCGTGATTGTAAAATAGCTCTGAGCTGTCTTCTCCCTGAGCCGTCTTCTCCTGCCGCCGTCTCTCCTGCTGCTGTCTCTTCTGCCACCATCTTCTGCCGCTGTCTCTCCTGCCGCCATCTCTCACGCTGCTGTGTTCTCGCTGCCGGTTACTCACTAAAAAGAAACCACAGGGGCGGGCTCTATGGGTGACATCATTGGATGGCCACGCCCCATGGCTAGATAAGAGATGCCAGACAGCGGGTGACAACACAATGGAGGAAGACAGCCACAGAAGAAGAGCGGCTTTTTTTATTTTTATTTAGCATGTAACCGGTGGCCAGGAAGAACACAGAGAGATGGCGGCAGGAGAAGGCTGTGGCTGGAGAGGCAGCACCAGGAGAGACAGCGGCAGTAGAAGATGACGGCGGGAGCGATGGCACCAGGAGAGACAGCGGCGGAAGAGATGGCACCTGGGAAAGACAGCGGCAGGAGAAGACGGCTCGGGGAGAAGACAGCTCAGAGCTATTTTACAATAAAGGACTTTTATTGTAACCGGCTCTTGTTTTATTTTTACATTTGGAGTGAATGGGCAGGGGTACGATGTACCCGATACCCATTCACATAGCGGGGGGCGAGATCTGGGGGCCCCCTTGATAATCCCCCCGCCCGCAGACCCCGACAACCACTGCCCAGTGTTGTCAGGAAGAGGCCCTTGTCCCCATCAACATGGGGACAAGGTGCCTTGGGTGTGGGGGGACCCCAAAGCACCCTCCCCATGTTGAGGGCATGCAGCCTGGTACGGTTCAGGAGGGGGGCCACACACTTGTCCCCTTCTTTCCTGACCTCCAGGCTGCATGCTCGGATAAGAGTCTGGTATGGATTTTTGGATATTTCAATTTTTTTTTTAATTTTGGCGTGGGGTTCCCCTTAAAATCCATAGCTATCATAGCTTATCCAGCCATGAGTAAGCACCAGTAGTTATGGTGTGAAACATGTCAGCTTTGGATTTCATCTTTTGCTGTATGGTTTTTAATCAATGAAGAAATCGTTGTTGGAGTGCGGCCATCCAGATTGTATTCTTTTCTATATCCCCTTAAAATCCATACCAGACACGAAGGGCCTGATATGTACTTGGGGGGACCCCACACTGTTTGTTAAATTTTTGTTTACATCTATATTGCCCGGAACCAGCAATACATTACAGCCACAAGCAAGTTTATATTACTTTTTTCCTTTAGAATGTCATTATTGCTGCGGCATGTTCTACACATCCAACAGATACGCTACTTTACAGGCAGACTAAGGGGTCCCCCCAGGCATGACATTTAGAGGTAAATATATTTTTATTATTTGTTTCCATCAAAAGAAGCAAAATTACAATATAATAAAGTGTTATACCCAAAACACTACAATTTTGTGAAAGCAATAATATTGGGGTCCGTAGCAATAGATTCACCTATGGCATAGTGTAAAATGGATAACCATTTCACGCACTTTATAACATAGTACAAAAACAGAAAACATGTACGACCATATAATATCAATGAACATTGTGAAGTAAGGAGGAGGAAAAAACTGAAAGTAAAAAAAAGAAAAAAGGCCTAAGGAGGCCCGAGAAGGAAGAGAAAGAAAGAGCTTGAGCACCCCCATGACCGGGTAATAAAAATTTATTAAAAAAAGATTTGTTAGAATTTGAAAAAGTATGATAATTGACAGATCATATCAAATCTTTAAGCGTGGCAGAGGTGGAGAAGTCAAGCTATACATACCATAGAATTTTGAATTTCTCGAAAGTACCATTATTCAGCGCAAGCATCTCCTCCATCCGCATGATATCATTAACGGTAGAAACCCACTGGGATAATGGAGGGGGCTTATCTGTTTTCCAAAACAAAGGAATCAAATGTCGTGCTGCGGAGAGGAAGAAGCGCTTTGTTTCTGAGACGCTACCGAACTTGAGAGCATGGACAGGAGTGCTACCTCTGGGGTAGGTGACAGGGACTCCTGGTTAGGGATGAGCTTCAAGTTCGAGTTGAACTCATGTTCGACTAGAACATCGGCTGTTTGGGGTGCTCGCGGCAAATTTGAATGCCGCGAAACACCCTGTAAAAGTCTATGGGAGAAATCAAAAGTGCTATTTTTAAAGGCTTATATGCATGGTATTGTCATAAAAAGTGTTTGGGGACCTGGGTCCTGCCCCAGGGGACATGGATCAATGCAAAAAAAAAGTTTTAAAAACAGCAGTTTTTTTGGGAGCAGTGATTTTAAGAAATGCTTAAAGTGAAACAATAAAAGTGTAATATTCCTTTAAATTTCGTACCTGGGGGGTGTCTATAGTATGCCTGTAAAGGGGTGCATGTTTCCCGTGTTTAGAACAGTCTGACAGCAAAATGACATTTCAAAGGAAAAAAAGTCATTTAAAACTACTCGCGGCTGGATGCGGAGCAGCCCAAGAAGAAGAAGGGAAGAAGACGCCGCGGAGGAAGATGCCGGACGACAACACCAGAGGAAGAACCAGAAGAACCAGAAGAAGAAGATGATGGAGGAAGAAAACGAAGGAAGATAGAAGATAGAAGAAAGAAGAAGCATTTAAATAAAATAATTGTCAAAAACTGTCTCTTGTCATTTTTAACATTTTTTGACAGTTTTTTTGTGAAATGATAGGGGTACATGTGTACCCCCTTACCATTTCACACAGGGGGGAGGGCCGGGATCTGGCAGTCCCCTTGTTAAAGGGGGCTTCCAGATTCCAATAAGCCCCCCGCCCGCAGACCCCCACATCCACCGGGCAAGGGTTGTGGGGATGAGGCCCTTGTCCCCATCAACATGGGGACAAGGTGTTTTGGGGGGCTACCCCAAAGCACCCTCCCAATGTTGAGGGCATGTGGCCTGGTACGTTTCAGGAGGGGGGGCGCTCTCTCATCCCCCCCTTTTTTCCTGCGGCCTGCCAGGTTGCGTGTTCGGATAAGGGTCTGGTATGGATTTTTGGGGGGACCCAACGCCATTTTTTTTTTTTTTTGGCACGGGGGTTCCCCTTAAAATCCATATCAGACCTGAAGGGTCTGGTATAGATTTTGAGGGGGACCCCACGTCATTTTTTTTTAAATTTTGGCCAGGGTTCCCCTTAATATCCTTACCAGACCTGAAGGGCCTGATATGGAATTTAGGGGGACCCCCCACGTCATTATTTTTTTTAATTTTGGTTCAGGGTTCCCCTGTGGGGAATTCCCATGCCATTTTTATCAATGAACTTCTATGTGTATTGTCGGACCAGCAATTCATTAATAGCCACGAGTAGTTTTAGATGACTTTTTTCCTTTGAAATGTCAATTTGCTGTCAGACTGTTCTAAACACGGGAAACATGCACCCCTTTACAGGCATACTATAGACACCCCCCAGCTACAAAATTTAAAGGGATATTACACTTTTATTGTTTCACTTTAAGCATTATTAAAATCACTGCTCCCGAAAAAACGGCCGTTTTTAAAACTTTTTTTGCATTGATACATGTCCCCTGGGGCAGGACCCAGGTCCCCAAACACTTTTTATGACAATACCATGCATATAAGCCTTTAAAATTAGCACTTTTAATTTCTCCCATAGACTTTTAAAGGGTGTTCCTCGGCATTCGAATTTGCCGCAAACACCCCAAATTGTTCGCTGTTGGGTGAACTTGCGAACAGCCGATGTTCGAGTCGAACATGAGTTCGACTCGAAGCCTATCCCTACATATAAGCCTTTAAAATTAGCACTTTTGATTATTCATGTTCTTGTCCCAGAGACTTTAACGGTGTTCGTGTGTTCGAACACATTTTTTGCCTGTTCGCAAGTTCTAGTGCGAACCGAACAGGGGGGTGTTCGGCTCATCCCTAATTGCCCTAGACCCTTGACCGACATTTCATTATAGCCGCGAGTAGTTTTAAATAACTTTTATTCCTTAAGGGCCAGTTCACACCACATGCAGTCCAGTGCGTTTTTTATCTGCATCAAAAATGCACGGAAAGTAGGTTATATGGTTTTCAATGGCATAGTTCACACCAGTGCTTGCAGTTCCAGTGCGTTTCCAGTTCCCCAAAAAAAAAAGTCGAACATGCTGCATTTTTTTATGCACTGGACTGTACTGGAACGCTGTAAAATGCATCAAAAACACACTGGAACGCACCTAAATGCACCAAAAACGCACTGCAATACACTTGTCCTTATTTAGGCCTGATTCACACCTCTGCATTTTTAGTGCTTTTTGCATTTTGCAGATTTGCACTACAGAACGTGTTCCATAGGAAACCATGTTAAATGGACTGTAGTGCAGATCTGCAAAATGCAAAAAGCACTAAATATGCATAGGTGTGAATCAAGCCTTAAGGTTAAGAAAAAAGAGGGGGGGAAGCACTGGACTGCATCAAAAATGCACCAAAAACGCACTGGAACGCATTAAAAACGTGCATGCAGAAAAGCACCTGGAACGCGTCCGGACTGCGTTTCTATGGTGTGATCTTGCCCTTAGGGCTCTTAGGGCCAGTTCACACCACAGAGACGCAGTCCAGACGTGTTCCAGGTGCTTTTCTGCATGCACGTATTTGATGCGTTCCAGTGTGTTTTTGGTGCGTTTTTGATGCAGTCCAGTGCTTTTTTTACCCCTCTTTTTTCTTAACCTTAAATAAGGACAAGTGCGTTCCATTGCGTTTTTGATGCGTTTTACAGCTTTTCAATACAGTCCAGTGCAGAAAAAATGCAGCATGTTCTACTTTTTTTTCTGGAACTGAACGCACTGGAATGGCAAGCACTGGTGTGAACTATGCCATTGCACACAATATAACCGAATTTCCATGCATTTTTGATGCATAAAATATGCACTGGACTGCATTAGTGTGAACTGGCCCTTAAGCAATTTGGCCTATTTAAAGGCATTTCTCCTTGTTTCGTTTTTGGGGTTGTCCAATTGGTGACATTGATATATGTCCCTTAGGGTGGGACCTGGGCCCCATACTCATTTTAAGGCCAATAACTAGAAGATAAGCCAGCCAAGTGGGGACTAGTAAAATTGCCAAGTCAGTTCCCTTAGACTGCAATGGTATTTGTTGTATAACTTTTGCACATGTTAGGCTCTATAGTTGCCCCCCTGGATTGGGGGGTGTTTTGTCCTATCTGTAATTTTGGTGCATGCTGGATGATGTGCTTAATTTTGGACAGTGGGGTGGCTTATTTTGTGCTAGCTGCATTTGGGTTGTTCTGAGAATGCTCAGGGACTTTGGTTTTTTTTGGTGGTGCTTTTTGTGTGTGAACAGCACTTGAATGTTTCTGGGCATGCTCAGAGTGTGTTTTTGGGGTTAGTAATTTAAGGACATCCTTAACAGGTGTACCCACTTTGAAGTTCTCTCTACATTGGGTGAACTTGCATTTTGTGTGTTTAATGGACTGTCCATGTGTTTGCAATTGCCTCATTAGCAGACAAACCTATGTTATATAAAGCTTGCAGATAGCAATCTTTACTTTGCCCTGAAAAGAGCCAAGATTGTGTGTGTGGGGGGCTGGCAAGAGAGTACATTTGGGTGTCCTTATCGAGTTTCTAACACATGTATTTTCTGTTTGTATTTTGTTTGTTATGTTGTTGCAAAACAGATGTGTTTTTATGCAATTTATTTGTTACTTTGGTTTGCTGTTTTTTTTTTTTTTGGGTGGTGGTTATTTTACCATGAAATCTTTTTTATGTTGGCAATTTTTGTTTTTACGTTGTTCACTTTGATTTAACTGTCTGTGCTGCCTTATTTTTAAAATTCTTTCTCAAGATGTTGTGCCTAATGTTGTTTTAGATGTCCATTTGTGGGTGCACTCCTTTTAACTCCTGTTAATTTACACTGCAAAAGTCAAACCTATTCTGTTAGTGTCTCAAATTAACATACATGTGTGTATTTTGCTTTCCTTGCTTCTTTTCCAAGTCCGTTTTTTTTTTTTTTGGACCAATAAAATTGTTTCAAATTGTTTGTTTTATGTGTGTTCTTTTCATGCATCGGATTTCCCAGCTGCAACTTAACTAGGCTGATTGGCATGTCTTGGACAAATCCCTTTTTCATTTTTTTTATTTTTAAGTTACTTTCCTGGTGCCTTCATGGTAGCACATGCATGGATTGTGCATATGCTGCCATGGATAGTGACCAGGAAAGTAACATTTCAGAGTGGTAAGTATTCAATTTTCTTTTTGAGCAGTGGTTTTCAGCCTCAGTCCTCAAGTACCCCCCTGACAGGACATGTTTAGGAAATTTTATCTTCTCTAAGGCCCCTTTCACACGAGGCGGACTCCATTTCCACGGAGCCCGCCTCGGTCCGCCGGCTCATTGGGAGATCAGTCCGTTGATCTCCGCTGAGCCGGCGGATGACAGGTCCCTCTCTGCTCACTGAGCAGGGAGGAGCTTGTCAGGCGCCGCTGCCGCCTATGGAGGGATCAGACGAAAATGGACAGCATGTCCGTTTTCATCAGATCTCACCCAATCCTATCCGTCAGCGATGGCCCTGGACGTAGGGCCATCCGTCTGCTTTTAGTGGATCGGACGGGGTCGGATGTCAGCGGACATGTCTCCTTTTGGGGGTTACTTGAGGACAGGGTGGAGAAGCACTGATTTAGGCTCGATTCACACCTATGCATGTTGCTTTTGAGCGTTTTTGGAGGTTTTTTTTTCATGCTTGCCGCGTTTTTGAGCCGCGTTTTAGCGGCGTTTTTGCCGCGTTTTTGCCGCGATTTGCGTTTTTTTTTTTTTTTTTTTCATTTTTTTTTTACAGTCTTACAAAAAAATTACAAAAAAAAAAAAAAAATAAAAAAAAAAAAAAAAAAAAACGGCAAAAACGCACCAAAAACGCATCAAAAACGCTGCAAAAAAGGTGCACTTGCGTTTTTGATGCTTGTCCATTGAAAACCATTACATGCAAAACGCTGCATTTTGCATGAGAAAAAGTCCCCGACCCTTTCCAAAAACGCGGAGATACAAAAAAGCATTGATGTGAACATGTTCCATAGGAACCCATGTTAAAAAATTCCCGTGCATTTCTGCAAAATGCAAAATGCATCAAAAAACGCGCTAGTGTGAATGGGGCCTTAGAGCACTGAACTAAAATCAAGCTGAAGCCAATCCTTTTCCAATTGTGGACATTTGAGGGAAATCAAGATTTTTTATTTATTTTTTTATTTTTTTTTAAAGGTTGGGCTTTGTCCCTTTTCTTAAAAATCACTTCCTGTCATAGCCAAACAGGAAGTGAGAGTAAAACCCTAATTTTTCCTTGGGGACACGCAGGTCAATCTAACTAGTGCCCCTATTATGCAAATTGCACTCTAGCACTTTGTTGTGTACACCCCAAATTATTAGGTATTTTGGGGTTTATTAAAGGCAAATCCTTTCTGCAAAACAAGTGTAGTTGATGAAAATCAGAAGGGTAGCACTGGTGATTTTATCATCCAATCATGTAGAGGCAAAGATGTTGTTTTTTTTCTTTTCCTTGCATGTTCCCCTCGGATCTCCAGCAACTGAACTTAGTGCACTTCTGGTGCAAAGTGGATTTACCTTTTAGTAAATAAACCCCAAGATACATAATAACTTGGGATGTACATGGCAAAATGCTAGAGTGCAATTTCCCAAATGGGGAAACTATTTAGATTGATCTGTGTATCCCCAAGGACATACATTGGTAGGGTTTTACCCTCACTTCCTGTTTGGCTATGTGACAGGAAGTGAATAATTTTGAGTGCGAAATTGGCAAAATTTGGTAGGTGTCTTCACCCTATCAGGGGTGTAGACATCCCCCAAAACTTATAATCCCTCTGCAGTCTATCCCCAAGCAAAAATAAGAAAGGATTTGAATGAGTTTAACTTTGCAAAGACACATTCCTAAGTTCAATTGTGATGCATGTTAATGGCCCATTTAGACCTTTAATAGAAAGTCATCAGTTGCGTTTGACTCTAAACATTATTTTTGGCCAGTCCTAGAAATCTGCATCTGTTTTTCTATTAACCACTTGGTTAACGACGGCCACAGCGTGGACTTGAATTTCTGGGAGGCTGTCATAGGACGTAGTCACTGAAACTAGTAGTCACAGATCGAAGTAAGGGCCGATCTGTTTATTTTTTCTACTCACGCTGACAGCATGAGGATAAACATAAAAGCTGATCTCCGGCTTAGGTGCAAGGGACATTGGTCCCGAAGAGGCAATTCTTGTCTCATCTATGCCCACCAGTACCCCCTTCCAGTGCCACCTATCAATGCCCACCAGTGATCCCAAGCAGTGCTGACTATCAGTGTAACCAATCAGTGCCGCCTCATCAGCGTACATCAATGAAGGAGAAAAATTAGCTGTTTGCAAAATTTAATATCAAAATATCCAAAAATATACCAAATTATTTTAAAAAAATCTGTCTTTTCTTTTGTTTGAACAAAAGAAAACAACCACACAGGTGATCAAACACCACCCAAAGAATGCTCTATTTGTGGGAACTTAAAAAAAACCAAAACATTTGGCTAAGTATGACTGCGCAATTGTCATTCAAAATGGATCAGCGCTGAAAATTGGTCAGGACAGCAAGGAGTTTAACCTCCCTGACAGTATTCCCGAGTGTGGCTCGGGGTTAAATTTCAGTCCCATTAGCGGTAACCCCGAGCCACACTCGGGATTACATTGCAGGATCCTGGTGCGGCGTTACTTACCTTGTCCCCAGGATCCTGCGATGTCCCCCACTGTGTCTGCGGGCTCTGTCTCCTCCGAAGCATCTCCGTGTCAGGCTCCGTGCCAGTCGCGACGCACGGGGGCGGAGCCTGGTGGCAAATGCAAAAAAAATGTACAAACCATAACACATACAGTACTGTAATCTTACAGATTACAGTACTGTATGAAATCATTTCACATCCCTTTTGTCCCCAATGCTTTGGCCCATGCCCTGCATGCAATTTTATATGATATATACTGTTCTTTCTGCCTGGAAACTGGAGATTGTCCATAGCAACCAAAAAGTTCCCTTTATGTCAAAAGTGGCTTTAGACCAGCTAGAAAACAGCGATAATAAATTAGAACACTTGCAGAATTGAGCGATAGTGAATCGTGGGGAAATTTATTTTATTATTATTATATTATTTTTTTTTTTATTATTTATATTTATTTATTATATTATAATTTATGTTTTTGTGTTTCAAACTTCATCATACCCAGGATATTTACTAGTCTCTTGTTTGGACAGATTTAAGTGTGTTATTGTTAAGAATTACAGGCCTACAATATAAAACGCCAAATTTCCATGCAAAATAATTGTACCGCTTTCAGCACCTAAAATCCGAAATAATCATACCGCCAGGGAGGTTAAGTGCCCAGTAAGCAAGTGGTTAATTTCCATGCCAACTATGGATTTCTGTAATAAAGATGTGTGCCCGCTGTGTATATGGCATGTGTGTAAGCAAGTCGCACACATATGAACGGTACTTGTGATGCAACTTTTCAGTCCCAAGTGGCCTTAAGCTCTCTTTCCACTACTGCGAGTTGTTGTGCGACTTGGCACATGTGAAGTCACAGGACAAGTCAAAACGCATGTATTTCAATGTTCCCCCGTTCTAATTGGTGCAACTCCAAAAAAAGTTCTTGCACTACTTTGTTCCAACTTCAGTGCGACTTTTTCTCAGATGTTTTGAATTAGTCGCGTGGCATTAAGGCTCGGTTTCCACTATTGAAAGCCCAAAGTTGCGTGCTTTTTGCAGCGAGTTTCCCCCAACTTTTTGCCAAAACTTGAAGCAATGCCTGTGTATTTTTGAGGTCTATGGACCTCAAGTCGCATTAAAGTGGGACCAAAATAGTGCAGGGACTACTTTGAAGTTGCTGCGACTTTAAGTCGCAGACATCTGAACGGTACTCATTGAAAATCATAGGGTAGAACTTGTGATGCAACTTTTCAGTCCCTAGTGGCATGACAAGTTGCAATAGTGGAAAACAAACCGAAAAAGCACATTGTAAATCACGCAACTTTGGTGTTGAAATAGTGGAAAGAGAGCATTAGGCTAAAGCGGTAATAGGAAGATGCACTGTAAGAATTACTTCTAATTGTAGAAAATCAAACCGGCTCTTGCACTGAATCTAATTTATGGAAGATCTAACTGATTGGCCAGTATATGGTGACCTTTAAAGATATGAAAACTTGAATTTCTGGTGTTTAAGCCTCATACACACGATGGGACTTTGTACCCAGTGTACGGTGCCCGCTGTGCTCAGCGGGGGATTGCTCCGTCAATACCCGCTGGGCAGGCAGATGACAGGTCTGTCTCTGCACACTGTGCAGGGACAGACCTGTCAGAGTGCCGCTTTCCTCTATGGGGGATCGGATGATGACGGACCGTAGAGTCCGTCGTCACCCGATCCGATCCGCAGATGGATGGAAAAATAGGTTTTTCCTCCGTTACACTTTTTAGGATTGGAGTGGGTCGGATGTCAGCGGACATGTCATCACTGACATCCGACCCTCCATAGAGGTCTATGGAGTGTCCGTTCAGGTCCGAGGTGGACCTGAAAGGTTCGTCCTTGTGAGGGGGGCCTTAGGCCCCTTTTACACTGGGGCGGTGCGGGCAGCAGCGCTAAAATGGCGCTATTTTTCGCGCTGCTTTACCGGCTGGATTCGGCCGCTATCGGTTTTAACCCCTACTAGCGGCCGAAAAGGGGTTAAACCCGCACACAAAACACCACTGTAGCGGCGTTTTGCCGGCGGTATAGCCGCGCTGTCCCATTGATTTCAATGGGCAGGAGCGGTTTATACACCACTCCAAAGATGCTGCTAGCAGGATTTTTTTTAGGCCCCTTTTGACTGGGGCGTTTTTAGGTGCTACGGCACTAAAAATAGCGCCTGAAAAACGCCCTAAAGAAGCGGCTCCATTCACTCCAGTGAGGGCTTTCACACTGGAGTGGTGAGCTGGCAGGGCGTCACAAAAAGTCCTGCCAGCATCTTTTTTGGAGCGGTGAACTCACTGCTCCTCCCCATTAAAATCAATGGGGCAGCGCTGTGATACCACCGGCAAAATGCCGATCCAGCGGCATTTTGCGGGCGGATTTAACCCCTTTTTGGCCGCTAGCAGAGGGGTTAAAACCGCCCCGTGGGGGGTTAAAACCGCCCCGCTAGCAGCCGAATAACGCCGCTAAAACGACAGTAAAGCGGCACTAAAAATAGTACAGCTTTACCGCAGACGCCCCCACCGCCCCAGTGTGAAAGGGGCCTTAGGCAAAATTCACACTAATGCATTTTTTGATGCATTTTGCATTTTGCAGAAATGCATGGGAATTTTTTAACATGGGTTCCTATGGAACATGTTCACATCAATGCATTTTTGTGCCTCTGCGTTTTTGGAAAGGGTCAGGGACTTTTTTTCCCGCAAAATGCAGCGTTTTGCTTGTAATAGATTTCACTGGACCTGCATCCAAAACGCAAGTACCGCGTTTTTACTGCGATTTGCGTTTTTTTTTATTTCTTTTTTTATGCTGTATATAGCTGGTTGCTAAGAAGGGGGCCGGGAAGCCGGCCGCCGCGTCCTTAACCACCTCCCGCCCGCTGTATGCAGAATGACATCCGGGAAGTGGTTCTGTTATCCTGACTGGGCGTCAATCTGACACCCCGCATCTCCGATCGTGATAAGAAGCCTCTGTCAGCTGTGACCAATCACAGCTGATCATCGCGAGAACCAGGAAGTGCCAGTAAACGGCATTTCTTGGTTCGCGCTGACAGGGAGAGCCGATCGGCGGCTCAACATCACCCAGTGACCACGCCCCCTAAAACGTCACAGTTCCAGCATGCCCAGGGACTGTGACGGCATAAGGGGGCAGGGTCACCGCCTATATAAGTCAGAGCGGAGCGCTCAGAGAGCATTCTAGCCAGAGAGAGCGTCGTGTCAACATTTTATTTGACATAGAGAAAGATAGACCCACTAATGTTGCCAAACATTGGAATTCAATTAATTTCAAAGATACATCTAGCCTCTCCATACAAGGCATTGAAAAAATCGTTACACCAAAAAGAGGAGGTGATAGATTCAGGATGCTCTGCAAACGCAAAGTATTCTGGATCTCCACACCAGAATTCCATTTGGGCTTAACTTTGAGTGGGATGTGTCCCACTATTACGATTGAATTTTCTCCTTGTCTGTTTATTAGCTCCATATATTTATCTATTTAATTTTACTGCCTGTTTAGTATATCACATCCTGTTCGGTTTAATACATTGTACCTATTGGTGACACGATCTGAGTCACCATATTAGATCGGCTAGATCAACGTGATTCACATTGTCTGACCAATAGCAGACCAGTCAGCTTACCACTGCCATGACCAGGGTTTTTCACATACATCTCCTGTTGTCGATCCCCCCCTCCCCCCTCTTTCCTTCCCCCTCCCTCCCCCCCCCCCCCCCCCGATACTTTTCACAAATTATTATGAATCATGACGATACAATGTAGATGTGGAATGTTTAATCAAATTTTGATACTTTTAACAAGACCTTCATGAATTATGTTGACACTATGTATGTATATTTATATATCTTTTACACATGGATGAACACTCTGCGTGCTCATCCTTCAATTTATGTGATGTGTCATTTGCCTACAACCGACATCGTCATATGTATGAGGTTATCACTTAGTAATTTATAATTACTGCATTTAATTATTTTCACATTTCTTTTGTCACATATATATATATATTTTTTTTCACATACATTGTTTCTTTTCACTTTTATCATAATAATTTTTACTCTATAACATTGATTACCACCAATATTCGTTTCGTTACATTGCACTCACCATTTTTCACTTATAATTCTACATTCACATCATGATTTTCCTATAGTTATTTATATGCACTTTGCACATGATTGCATTATTTATCTTTTTACTCCTTGTTTTATTATCATTATTTTTCACTTGACACACACACACACACACACACACATATATATATATATTTTTTTTTTTTTAAATTACATATATACAATAACATTTTTTTACACACATAGAATGTTAAAATTCATTCATTCATATTTATATATACATTTTTTCACACACATTTTTCACATCCATCTATCCATTCACCACTCACTTTTTTATGCATAACATTTTTTTTTTCCTTACACCACATACACTATTTTTATTATTTCACACACCTTTTTACACATTCACGTAGATCATATACAATAATTCCGGTGTGTATTACTCACATATCCATTCTCAATACTTTTCCATTACAATCATTTACACTAAATTGTTTTTTACTTTTTTCTTTATTAATGGGTGCCTGTAGTGGTTAATTACAGATTTGTTTCACACTTGTGTTAATTGAGTATTAGAATCACCACTCATCCACTTAGTCACATGTGTTTTCAACATCAAGCAATAGTATTTATTTGGTTTCTTGTCATATGATTGTTAGCTATGAGTAAGCATTGACGCCAGTGCGAAATGTCAGCTCGTTTTTGTCTGCTGTGATCTTTTGAATTTTGATGTGTATTCTTCAATAAACAAGGCTTTTATTTGAGTGCGGCTGTCCAGAATCCATTCATCTCTTTTTAGAGAGCTGGACCCCCGGGATCCAGTGCTTTGGTGTTTTCAGCCATAAAGTTTTTACTGGCGGGTTGCTTTATGGGTCCAGGAGTGTGGGTTCCCCGAGGGTCCCCGGTTCCTGAAGGTTTTGTAACGGAGCCCACCGTGAGGGGTGAAGATTGGGTCTATTGGTTTTACCACAGAAATCCCTGCAACGGGAAAGGTAAGTGGAGGTTTCTAAGGAATTTTTAAATTTTCTTATGAAATGCCTCCTTTTGTCATGCCTAAGAGTCACCACTGGGGGCTGTATAGAGCACGTACCTTGACATGCTTTCCTCAAAGATCACGCTGTGTCAGCAGAAGCAGCAGGCTTCCCTCCGCCGAGCAGCTCAGACCTTCGGTAAGATTGGGGGGGATTTTTTTCCACTAAAAACCCTCCCACCTGCACAAAGCTCTCCCCCTCTCCCTGGATAGGGGGAAGCCAAAACGATTGGCGATGCTGCTCCGTTTTTTTTAACCACCCCTGCGTGGTGGCTTCTCACAGGTCTGCTCCTCGCCACCCCCCCCACCACATGCATGCCGATCCCGTCGGATCAGAGGCTCGTGCTCGCGCGGGAAAACCCTCTTTTGAAAAGAGAGGTGGGGTGCGATGTGACGGAAGGGGCGGGGCTTAGCGTGGCGCTGGCGTGCAGTAACATCCAGCGTGGGAGTATATTTAAAAGCTCCATTTTTGCTGGCTGCAGATGTCGGAGGGACACAAGAGCAAAAAGGGGCATGTAAGAGGTTGGTGACACAGGCATTCCCTTGGCACCAGGCATCAAGCTGAGCGTTAATAGCATCAGGCTGAGCATTAATAGCAGTGGCATTTGCTGGACTATTGCTCAAGCAGTGGATGAGATTTCTTCTGGTTGTACATCTGCATTTATGCATCGGGCTATGGTCAGAAGGGGGGGCTGAAATACCCCCAAAAAAGGCATAAAAGGGTCTCCCTCAAGCTCTGGAAAGCCTGCTCATCTCTACAATGGCGTCCTCCCCTGAGAGGGGGAAGCTGGTCAGACTGAGCATCGGGGCCATGAAATGTTTGCAACTGTTTTCAGTACTGCAGCCCCTGTCTATATTACTAAAGATGTCTTTTTCCTCAGCCATGATAGGATTGTAAAAAAGGTTAGCGGCTTTAATCGCATCCCAGTGTAGGACGAAATGCGACAGGTATCCTTCCATTACCTAGGACCCTCAAACTGAGGAAATGGGGGCGGGAGAAGATGAATTCCCTCAGGGGACCGTGGTGAGGCTGATGACTCCTCTTCTGAGCGGTCAAATGCGGGGGGGGGGGGAGATCAGCTTCACAATCTGTAAGATTGATGGTGCAATTTCTTACTGAATGGTCCGCTCCACATTTATGCTACCCTTAACTGAGTGTTTGGGTTCGCTAAAGCCTCCTCAAGCTGTGCATGCCTTTCCTGTCCATTCATTACTGGAAAAGCTTTTTGTATCTGAGTGGAATCACCCAGATAAGCATTTTTTCCCTCCTAAAAAGTTTTTTCACACTTTATCCTATGGGGAAAAAAAATGTACTAAAGGTGGGGATATCAGCAATTGATGCTGCTATATCCTCTGTGAATAAAAAGTTTGACTTGTCCGGCAGACAATGCTCAAATGCTTAGCGATCCAACGGATAAAAAGTTGGAATTCCTATTAAAAAACACTTTTTTCCCTGCCAGGTTGAGTGTTTCAGCCTGCGCTGACAGTAATTGGTCAATCCTTGAGAGACCAGTTAAACAGGTGCTCCAGGTTATCCTGTGGCGGCACAGTGGTGTAGTGGGTAGCACTTTCGCCTAGCAGTAAGAAGGGTCACTGGTTCGAATCCCAACCACGACACTACCTGCTTAGAGTTTGTATGTTCTCCCTGTGCCTGCGTGGGTTTCTTCCGGGTACTCCGGTTTCCTCCCACACTCCAAAGACATGCTGGTAGGTTAATTGGATCCTGTCTAAATTGTCCCTAGTATGTATGAATGTGTTAGGGACCTTAGATTGTAAGCTCCTTGAGGGTAGGGACTGATGTGAATGTACAATGTATATGTAAAGCGCTGCGTAAATTGATGGCGCTATATAAGTAACTGAAATAAATAAAAAAAATAAAATAAAATAAATCCTGTTCAGCAGGCCCAGGATCTGGCAAGCTACTAGCAGCTTTATGTTTGCAATAGTCGCTATGAGAGATTCTATCTTTCAGGCCTCGCGCCTTTTGCTAAGCGCCATGCAAGAAGCTCCTGGCTAGTCTTCCTTTTTGCAGTGAAACGGCTGTTTGGGGATGATTTGGGGAATACATCCAAAGAATTTCTAGTGGAAAAAGTACCCCTTTGCCATTTAAGAAAAGGAGTAAATGTATTTCATTTAAACAAGCTCCTTCTCCAGTGCCAGAGGCATCAGTCTCCAGGGAGTCACGATGGCCTCCGCCGTCAGGTTCAAGAGGTAATCCTCAGGGTCAACCCCAGGGACAAAAGAAGTCTTGGGGGAGGAAACCTACAAAATACTAAAGCCTCCTTATGAGGAGGCGCCCCCGCTCACTCGAGTAGGGGGAATACTTCTGCAGTTCTCAAGGGTCTAGCAGGAAGAGTGTCGAGACAGATGGGGGACTTCCTCAATAGCTCCAGGTTACAAACTGGAGTTCCAAGAGTTCCCGTCTCCTTGTTTTCTCAGATCAAACTTTCGTAAGGATCCAGAGAAAAAGAAGTCTTTCTTTCAAGCATTGGACCATCTTTTGGCAAAAAAGTGATCATGGTGGTCCCCATGAAAGAGCGGGGGGTTGGGGTTGGGGTTTTGTTCAAACCTTTTTTTCACGGTGCTAAAACCGAATGGAGATGTCAAACCCATTCTGGATCTCAAAGATCTAAACCGGTTCCTGAATATCCGCTCTTTTTTCGCATGGAGTCAATCCAATCAGTTGTCTCCATCCTACAAGGAGGAGAACTTCTGGCGCCAATTGACATCAAGGATGCATACCTCCATGTGCCTATTCCCTGCTCACCAGTAATATCTACTTTTCAAGGTAGAAAATCATCATTTCCAGTTTGTAGCTCTGCTTTTCGGTCTAGCTACTGCACCTTGAGTGTTTACAAAGCTTCTGGCCCCTCCTCTAGCCAGATTAAGGGCCCAAGGTATAACAATTATAGTTTACCTAGATGATCTGCTCTTGATAGACCAGTCAGTAGCCCGCTTAGACCAAAGTATGTTCAGGTAACCACATTCAACTACCTGGAATACCTAGGTTGTATTCTCAACCTAAAGAAATCTTCCTTAAAACCATCAAGTAGGCTAGAATACTTAGGTTTGATCGTAGATACATCCAGAAAAGGGTATTCTTGCCCCAGGCAAAGATCAGCACCATAAAGGAACTGATTCAGGTGGTCGAAGCAAAGAAGAATCCTTCTATTCAGCTTTGCATGAGGTTGTTGGGAAAGATGGTGGCTTCATTTGAGGCCGTTCCTTATGCTCAGTTTCGTTCGAGGCTGCTGTAAAACAGTATCCTATTGGCTTGGAACAAGAAGGTCCAAGCTTTAGATTTCCCAATGTGTCTGACTCCAAAGGTGTGCCGGAGCCTCAGTTTATGATTAATAACCAAAAATCTGCAAAGGGGAAAATCCTTCCTACAGTTACCTGGGAAGTGGAAATAACATGCCAACCATTTTTAGGTTGGGGAGCAGTCCTGGAACTGGAAGAGGCAACTGTCCAAGAGAAGTGGTCCAGATCAGAAATGACCTTGCCCATTAACTTTCTAGAGATTCGGGCAGAGCACTTGGCCCTGAGGGCCTGAACGTTCAGTCTACGGAATTGTCCTGTCAGGATCCAATCTGACAATGCCACAGCAATGGCCTAATATCAATCACCAAGGGGGCACAAGAAGTTGTGCGGCCCAGAGAGAGGTGATTTATATCCTATCTTGGGCAGAAAACAATGTACTTTGCCTATCGGCAGTCTTCATTCTAGGAATAGAAAATTGGCTGGCGGACTACTTGAGTCGCCAGCAGTTGTTCCCGGGAGAATGGTTCCTTCACCCCAATATCTTCCTGTCAATATGTCAAAGATGGGGGATCCCAGACGTAGACCTATTTGCGTCCAGGTTCAACAAAGAAATTGACAACTTTCTGTGAAAAGGACAAACGATCCGCTAGCATGTGGAACAGATGCCTTGGTGTTCCCGTGGAATCAGTTTTCACTGATTTATGCCTATTCTGCCTGCGTCTAGGACTTCTTTGCAGGATCAAGCAGGAAGGGAAGTCAGTGATTCTTGTGGCCCCCAGCGTGGCCCATGAGATCTTGGTATGCAAAGATCATAAGGATGGTGGTAGGGGTCCCATGGACCCTACCACCACGTCCAGACCTTCTCCTGCCATGTCTGGTATTCCATCCTACCTTACAAATGCTAAATTTAACAGGTTGGCTATTGAGGCCAACATTCTGAAGAAACGTGGGCTGTCAAGTTCAGTGGTATCTACCTTGGTTAATGCAAGTATGCCGACCTCCAGAATCACATATTATAGAGTCTGGAAGGCAAATGTCTCCTGGGATTAATCCAGGGGTTGACACCCCAGGTAGTATGTCATAGGTAGAATCCTTGACTTTCTGCAGATGGGGTTAGAAATGATGCTGGCCTTGAGTACTTCCAAAGGCCAGGTCTCGACCTTATCAGTATTGTTTCAATGACCACTTGCTTCGCATTCTTTGGTTCGTAGTTTTTTTCAGGGGGTAATGCGGCTTAATCCCCCAGTTAGGTCACCCCTGAACCCTTGGGACTCGAATTCATTACAAAAACAGCCTTTTTGAGCCGATACGACATATTCCCGGGCAGCACATTCAGGGGGGCGGCAAACTCCTGCCCGCTAGCCATCCCGTTTCGTCGGCACCGCTGCTTATTTCACGGGGACCGATCGGGCTTGTGTACTCCCACTTCCTGGTGACTGGAACACGTGATAGGGTGGACGTGATCATCAGCTCGAAATGATGGCTGCGTTGCCTCCTATGTCTTGCATCATTTCCGGCTGATGACATCACGTCCGCCCTATCGTGCGTTCCAGCGCAACCAGGAAGTAGGAGTACACAAGCCCGATCGGTCCCCTTGAAATAAGCAGTGGACAGGCGCAGTGTATCTCTCTCTCCTCCCCTGTCCACAGAGTCCCTTCTTGGTCCAGACATGACAGCCACTACAGTGGGCATCAGGGCCGCTGTTAGAAATCATGGGGCCCTGTACATCCTACCTGACGGGGCCCCCTTTGACCCGGTGGCAGGCGACGTGGCAGGTGACTCACTGCATCCACTGACAAGTGAAGTGGCAAGTGACAAGCTGCATCTGCTGACAAGTAAGTAAAAAGTGTACTAAAGCGCTGATATGAACTAGTAAATAAATAAATAAGTGACAAATACTAGAAGATGACCAAATAATATAGCTGCAATTATTGTGTATGTGAACTGATATCACACAAAAAGTGTTGTATATATTCGGAATGTATAATGTACTAATATTAACCTCCCAATATAACACGGTGTAACCTCCTAATGGTTAATCAGTGAATCATGTGCAAAATAATCAAATAGAGGCAACATAAATAACATAACATCCTTCACCATAACAAAATACTATAACTAAATATCAATGTGATAATAAATTATTGAACACAATAAAAAAGAAAGAAAGAAAGATGAGATATATTAATGTGATGAACCACAGTGCACAGATATCTCAATAGGACAGCATACCGCTGTGAAGAAATATAACGTCTTTGGTGATTGATGAATATAGACAGGTTTCAATGAGTAATCCCCAGTGATAGATGGCTTGCTCATATATTCAGCTGCTCATTAGCATGGGCTGGCTTCTGGCTTTCAAAGAACTTTTGCAGTATGAAACAACAAAAAAAGAGACCATTGCACAGGTAGTATAATATATATTCCCTATAAGTTAAGGGTAAACTTCGCTCACACTTTTCAGCAGAAATATATTTCTTCACAGCGGTATGCTGTCCTATTGAGATATCTGTGCACTGTGGTTCATCACATTAATAGATCTCATCTTTCTTTCTTTCTTTTTTATTGTGTTCATTAATTTATTATCACATTGATATTTAGTTATAGAATTTTTTACATAGTTAGTTAGTAACTATTTGTTATTTGTTATGGTGAAGGATGTTATGTTATTTATAATAGGCTTCATTTGATTATTTTGCACATGATTCACTGATTAACCATTAGGAGGTTACACCATGTTATATTGGGAGGTTAATATTAGCGCATTATACATTCTGCATATATACACATCTGCTGACAAGTGACATGGCAAGTGACAAGCTGCATCTGCTGACAAGTGACGTGGCAAGTGACTCACTGCATCTGCTGACAAGTGACGTGGCAAGTGACATACTGCACCTGCTGACAAGTGACAAGGCAAATGACAAGCTGCATCTGCTGACAAGTGACATGCTGCATCTGGTGGCAGGAGACAGTGACACGCTGCAGCTGCTGACAAGTGACATGGCAAGTGACAAGCTGTATTGGTAGAAGACGGTGGCAAGTGACACACTATGGGCTGCCACTGATTCTTCATTATGGTGAGTTGAACAATTAAATTTGATATTACAATGTAATAATAGAAATAATGTGCTTCAATCATCCTGACACCATAACAACCATGGTGCCAGGATGATTGAAGCGCTAACACCAGGTGTTTGGAATAAAGTGGGCCAGTCTAGATGAAGTCCAGAGCCACATTTTTGTCCCAGTCCAGCCCTGGGCAGAACACTCGCTGTCATACCCACACAGTGGACTGCCCACCTATCCTCTCCGCAGCTCCCCCCCCATTGCTGCAGTAAATGGACAAGAGGCAGAAACTGCAGGAGAAAGTCAGCTGTCGAGTGTGAAGGGGGAGGAGCTTTCTGCTGCGAGCAGAGACACCATGTTGGAAAAGGCATCGCTGGAGGCACGAAGACACTGTAAGCAAGTAAGTGCCAGCACCCATTGATTCGATCCCCACCACCACATCTGCCTCTGACTGACCCCCCCACATCACCACCACTGTCTCTGACTGAACCCCCCCCACCACCACCATCACTGCTGCCTCTGTCTGAACCCCCCTACCACCGCCTCCTCTGTCTGAACCCCCCTTACCACCACAGCTGCATTGGACAGAACCCCCCCCACCACCACCACCACCACTGTTGCATGTAAATCTGACTACCTGATACATTTAATTTTAACATGATATAAAATAATGGATATGGGGCCTTTTGGTGGGCGTGATTATATTTTTTTGGGGGGACAGCATTTCTTTCTTGGTCCCAGGCAGCACAATGTCTTGGGCCGGCCCTGGCAAGAAGGGAATCAGAGTTGGCTGCTCTTTCTTGTAAAGAGCCATATTATTATTGCGTCCTCATCCTAACTTTCTACCGAAGGTAGTGTCAGGTTTTTTTTTTATCTAAACCAGGATATTGTTCTACCTTCATTTTCCAGAACCCTGTTCTATGGAAGAAAAATCACTGCATTCTCTTGATGTGGTGAGAGCAGTCAAGGTCTACTTAAAGGCGACTGCTCAGATTTGGAAAACTGATGTTTTGTTTGTGTTGCCTGAAGGTCCTAAAAGAGGACAGGCAGCATCGAAATCTACTATTTCTAAATGGATTTGCCAAGTCATCATTCTAGCTTATGGTGTAAAGAGGTAGATTCCACCCTCTCAAATCAAAGCGCACTCATCCAGGGCTGTTAGTGCTTCGTGGGCAGTGCATCACCAAGCCTCCATGGCTCAAATCTGCAAGGCCGCAACTTGGTCTTCAGTCTATACATTTACCAGATTCTATCAGGTGGATGTAAAAAGACATGAGGATTTCACCTTTGGGCGCAGTGTGCTGCAGGCAGCAGTAGAAGTCCTCTGATCTCATGTTGCCCTACTTTGGTTGTGTCTCTCTCCCCTCAGTTGGCATTGCTCTGGGACATCCCACATAGTAATTACTATGGCTCTGTGTCCCGTGATGTACGATTAAGAAAATAGGATTTTTATAACAGCTTACCAGTAAAATCCTTTTCTTTGAGGTACATCACGGAACACAGAGGTCCCTCCCCTCTTTCTGGTATACACATGTATTGCTTTGCTACAAAAACTGAGGTACTTCCAGTAGTGGGAGGGGTTATATAGGGAGGCAACTTCCTGTTTAGGATGTGCCACTGTCCATCACCTGAAGGTGGCCTATAACCCACATAGTAATTACTATGGCTCTATGTCCCGTGATGTACTTCAAAGAAAAGGATTCTATGCTACTTTGCTATTATGTACTATGTTATGAAACTAAAGTTTCCTTGTTTTTCTATATCATATTGTATGTATTGTGGTATTATGCAAGCTATATGGTCAATCCACCAGACATCATCATTAGTATTATGTTGTGTTGCCTCCCTGGCTGCATGCTTCACATAAAGTCCCAAACCTTTTTTCTTATATATCCTTTACAAAAGGAAGACAGGTGGATGGCAGTGAGCCAGTCACTGCCACTCGGGGGGAGCAACTGGTTGCCCAGTATCGGTATGTATAAAAGAGTGCACTACCGACCAAAATGATTGTGTCATGTTGCATGGGGGCGAGGGTCAGAGGGGACAAGTATTGAAGCCTATGAAGGTCTCGCTTGTAGTCCCATAGAAGAGCCCTAAGGTCAACAGAAGAAAGGTCCTGTTCAACCATTATAGAGGCCTTGGGAAAAGGTCAAGAGAACCATTCCTACACTCGTGCCAGAACAGTGGCTCTGTAGTACAGTTCAAAGTCCGGGAGTCCTACCCTGCCCTGAAGCTTTGGGAAAGTGAGCAATTTATAGTGAATGCGTGATAGGCCTCTATTCCAGATAAAGCGTATGGACAAGGTACGCAAAGAAATAAAAAACTGCTCGGGCACTAATATAGGAACAGTCTGGAAGAAGTAAAACAATTTTGGGTGAGTGTCCATTTTTAATGCTTTAATGTGTCCAAACCAGGGTAGAGAAGACAAATTCCAAGAGTCTAAATCCTTTTGAATAAGTGCTAACATCGGAGGGTAATTCAGAGAATATATGTTGGAAAGGTTAGCAGGGATAATGACACCTAAATAGGAAATACCCTTAGGCGCCCACTGAAAAGAAAAATTAGAGCGTAGTTGAGAGATAGGGAGTCAGGAAGCGAGATATTAAGGGCGTCTGTTTTGGACATATTTAGTTTGAAGTCACTAAACTCCCCGAAGTGGCGGAATTCATGCAAAGGGCACAGTAGGGATACATGGGGTTGTTGTAAATGCGCTAATAAGTCATCAGCATAAAGAGAAAGCTTGTTGTGGGAGGAAGGAGTTTGGATACCAACAATGTAGTCATTCTGGCAAATAGCATGGGCGAGTTGTAAATAGTTCCTACGGCTTGACTAATAAACCCTTAAAGGGGAAATGCCAATTTCATCATATATCAAACAGTAACATATAGACAGGGCTGGACTGGTAATAAAAACCAGCCCTGAAAAAAAAGTCATACCAGCATTATTATACCAGCCCAACATCATAACGTCAAAATGTTCTTATTCATGAAAGGGAAAACCATGTATTTTAAAGCACATTGGAAGAGTGTACTATATATAGAGAAGACAGATATGAAAGCACATAGGGCTTATATATATATATTCCAGTTAAAAGTGGTCAATCATCAGGGGGGACACCAGGAACTCTGGGAATGTAAAGGGGACTCTGGTGACCAGAGACCACCTTCCCCAGAAAGAATACACTACATTAGTGACCCCCCTCAGACCCCCCTCAGACTGCCCTGGCGGCACTGTCACTGACCTCCTCTTAGGTGCACCGTGCAGTCGGCTCCAGCTTGGTGGCTCTGGTTTTAACCCATAGTCTCCTCTCCACAGTCCACACACGTCTGACTTCTCCCATGACCCCTATCCTGTCAGCGCTTCCATTCTTGACACTTCGGTAGGCTCTCCCCCAGAAACTGCAGACATGCTATAAGACAAGAGATGGTCAGAGACTGCGGACATGATACAAGAGATGGTCAGAGACTGTGGACCTGGTACAAGAGATGGTCAGAGACTGCGGACATGGTACAAGAGATCAATGCAGCCTCATCAGTTCCCATCAAATGCAGCCTCACTGTGCCCAACAATGAAGCCTCAGTGTGCCCATAAAATGCAGCTTTACGGTGCCCAACAATGCAGCCTTACTGTGCCCATCAAATGCAGCTTTACGGTGCCCATGAATGCAGCCTCACTGTGCCCATCATCGCAGCCTCACTGTGCCCATCATCCCAGCCTCACTGTGCCCATCAAATGCAGCTTTACAGTGCCCATGCATGCAGCCTCACTGTGACCATGAATGCAGCCTCACTGTGCCCATCAGTGCACTCTTACTGTGCCCATCATTGCACCCTCACTGTGCCCATCATCACAGCCCACTGTGCCCATCATTGCAGCCTAACTGTGTCCATCATTGCAGCCTAACTGTGCCCATGAATGCAGCCTCACTGTGCCCATCATTGCAGCCTCACTGTGCCCATCATTGAAGCCTCGCTGTACCCATCATTGCAGCCTAACTGTGCCCATGAATACAGCCTAACTGTGCCCATGAATACAGCCTAACTGTGCACATCATTGCAGCCTAACTGTGCCCATCATTGCAGCTTCACTGTGCCCATCAGTGCAGCCTCACTGTGCCCACCATTGCAGCCTCACTGTGCCCATCATTGCAGCCAGCCACAGATCAAGGCGACCCCAGGACAGGCAGCCTACTGGGAAATTCCCCGGTATCCAGTCCGGCCCTGCATATAGAGGGTTAGTTAATTTCAAACTGAAGTGGGTCACTTCAACTCCAATGTTTAGAAAATCTATCAAAAAAGTGCTCAAATTGCTTTGAACCCTGGATTATACGGTTGGTCACTGCGACATGTTTTAAACCACTTTCACTTTGTATATGTTTTTTATCTTTGTCTTAGTCTTTTTTCATTGATATTTTGTCAACCAATAAAATTTAAATTTTTTTATATAATGAAAAATATGCCTGCAAAGTCCATTTTTTCTACTCGTTATTTTTGCTAATAGGTGTCCCTCGTTCACCTCTAAAAAAGTTGGGAAGTATGTATGTACTGCCATTACTATGGTAATGTCAGATTCTTACATACCTGACTGATGAGCCCAATGGAGCAGAGGAAGGTCTCCCTTACGTGTCTGACTTGCTGCCCCTGGTAGAGCAGACATGGGGCATGGGAGTGCAGAGAGGTATGAGAGCCTGGTGGGTCAGTTGCAGCAAGGGCGGCTCTGGGGTCCCAGATGCAGTAGAGATGGTCACCAACTGGACAGTAGGTAGGCAGGCAGGTGCACAGGCAGATGATGCAGGAGCAGGAGCAGGGTGAACAGGTCAGGCCACGGGCAGGGTCGACAACAGGCAGGCAATGAGGTACCAGAGGAGCAGGCAGGTTTCAGAGTCAAAGGCAGGCCGTGGTCAGGTGCAGGTGGAAAACAAGGAGAGTCCAAAGGTCAAGCCGGGTCGTCAGGAGATCAAACGTACAAAGGCAGGTAACCAGGAGCAGGAGTAACAGGGAGCTGCAGATCAGACTGCACCGATACAGAGTGCAATTCCAGTTTAAATAGGCCAATTGGCGCCAAGCGCCGTGCACGCACACGCACCAGAGCGCACCGGCACGCACAGGACACGTGCCAGACCGGCCAGTACTGCTTCTTCCACGGGGACTTTCCTGACATTGCCCCCTCCTAAAGGGTAGCCTCCGGATGCCCAATTGGGCCAGTTGTGTGGCATGGGATCTCTTGAAAGACTGCATAAGCTCTTTAGCATGTATATTGCTCTCAGACTCCCAGGAATTATCTTCCGGCCAATACCCCCTCCATTTTATCAGGTACTGGATCTGGTTGTACCTTCTTCTATAATCCAGAATTGTTTCCACCTCAAATTCCTCCTCACGATTAACTATTACAGGCTCTGGTGGACCAGTACTTCGGTCAGCAAAGGGGTTAGGAACAACAGGCTTCAGTAACGTCACATGGAAGCCTGGATAGACCTTAAGCGTATCAGTCAACTCAAACTCATAAGCTACATCATTGATCTTCGTCTTTACAGGGAAAGGGCCCACGAACTTAGGGCCCAATTTCCTTGAGGGGCAAGCCATTTTCAAGTTCATCGTGGATAACCATACCTAAGAAAGAAGTCCATTGTCTCGGAGACCGCAGGAATAGAACACTCAGGTATTGTACAGGGCAGGAAGGATGGCTGGAAGCCGTAATTGGTGAAAAATGGGGTCTGCTTAAATGAATGAAGAGAGTTAATTGTAAGCAAACTCAGCAATAGGCAGTAATGAGACCCAGTCATCTTGTAAAAAGGAAGAGAAGCAACGGAGGTACCGTTCTAAGGTTTGATTGGTTCTTTCCATTTGCCCATTCATCTGGGGGTGGTAAGCAGAGGAAAATGCCAACTCAATCTCAAGGGAACCACATAGAGCCTTCCAGAACCTGGAGGTGAACTGGACACCCCGATCAGACACAATGTTGGCTGGGACTCCATGCAGCCTCACAATTTCTCTGATAAAGATCTTCGCAGTCTCCACAGGCAAGGGCGTTCCTTTCATAGGCAGAAAGTGAGCCATTTTGGACAGCCTGTCCACCACCACGAAAATAGTAGAAAAACCTTCTTCCGCGGGAAGTTCCATGTTGAAATCCATCAAGATCATCTTCCAAGGTCTCTCTGAGATGGGTAATGGCTTCAATAGACCCCAGGCTCTTGCCCAGCTATTCTTGCCTCGGGAGTAGGTGTTACATGACTCCACGTAACTTTTGCAGTTGCCTACCAGTTGAGGCCACCAAAACGTGCGCTGTATCAATTAGGCCGTTTTCAGAGCACCGAAGTGTCCGGCCAACTTATGGTCATGGCAGAGCTCCAACACTGCTACCCTTAGGTTCTCAGGTACCACAATTTTGCCCTCGTGCCAAATCAAACCATCCTGTGCCCTTACGCTGGTTTCAGAAGACGGGGCCAACTTAGCAGAGGCTTGTTTAATTCGGGATATGAGATCCCCTTGAAGTAAAAGGAAGTTTCCCGAAGGGAGGATGGTGTCTGGGAGTGTAGATTTCTCAGGGTCATTGAACATACGGGAAAGTGCATCTGGTTTAAGGAAAAAAGGGGAAAAGGCGGGACTTTGAATAAGGAGTGCAGTCAATAGTGAGGGGTCAAGAAATTGTATATTTATTGTATAAAAAGATTCCATACAGATTGGTACATGGGTCACAGTAATTCATCTATATTACATATATCTGTGTTACATTGGTATTACACATTGCATATACAGAGGCTCTACGCGTTTCATGGAGTATTTGTATCCACTCTTCAGGAGCAACAATGTGTATATCTGAAATAGAACATATTAGGTTTCAAGGTCAATGCTTTTAAAGAAAAATGGAAAAAATGTAACTGGGGATAAACCCTGGTTATAAAAATACTCACAACTACCATGCGATGGAAGTGCAACAATGAAAGCTGGAGGCTCCCCGAAGGGAATCTTTTCCGGGAGCTGTGGAGGCATCCGGCGCGTGCAGGACCCCTACATGACAACACTGGGGGCGGACAACACTACAAAGGGTGGTGATCCCTGGAGTGTTGTATGTGAGTGAGGACATCTTAGGGTGTTGCTGGAAAAAATGTGAAGGTGAGTGAGATGATATGTGAGAAAAAAAAATATATAAAGTAAAAATAATTAGAGTGAAAGTATATATGTAAAATTGAAAGTGTAATCAAAAAAGGCAGGGTAATGGACCTGTGACAGTGCTAATGTCAGTGAAAAACAAAACCATGAATCAAAAATGGGGAAAATGTGTGTACTAACCGAATCCAAAAGAAAGTGCATCTGGTTTAATATCCTTTGACCCTGGTCTGTACGTGATGTGGAACAGGAATCTTGGAAGAAAAAGTGCCCACCTTGCCTGCCTGTGGTTTCAATCTCTTGGCTGTTCTCAGATATTCCAAGTTTTTATGGTCCGTATAGACCAAAATGGCCTGTGCAGCACCCTCAAGTACATAAGCCACTCTTCTAATGCGGCCTTGATGGCCAAAAGCTCACGATTTCCCACGTCATAATTCCTTTCCGCTGTTGATAATTTGTGAGAGAAGAAAGTAACCGGGTAGAGAAGGGCCCCTACTGCTACTTCGGAGGCATCATCTTCAAGGACAAACGGTAAGGCAGGGTCAGGGTGCTTCAGGATGGAAGTGAATAATTCTTTAAGTGTTTCAAAGGTGGTTTGTGCCTTAGGGGACCAGAAGAATCGGGTTCCTTGTCTAGTCAGTTTGGTAATAGGAGCGATTATAGCAGAAAACCCCCTGATAAACGTCTGATAAAAATTGCCGAAACCAATAAAGCGCTGAACCCCTTTCTTATCCGAGGGGGAAGGCCAGTCCAAGACGGAGTTAACTTTCTGGGGATCCATCTTGATGCCTTTCGACAGAGATGATTAGCCCTAAAAACTGGATACACTGAAGTTCAAATTCACACTTCTCCGGTTTGGCATAAAGGCCATGCTGCCTGAATCGTATTAGAACATTTCGGACATTTCTGTGATAATCATCTACTGAGGAGGTGAAGATCAAGATGTCATCCAGTTATACGATGACGTACAAGTCCAGGTAGTCATGGAAGATGTCGTTAACAAAGTGTTGGAAAGTGGCCGGTGCATTACATAATCCAAATGGCATAACAAGGTACTCGAACTGCTCAAATCGTGTACGGAAGGCCGTTTTCCACTCATCTCCTTCTCGAAAACGAATTAAGTTGTAGGCTCCCCCGAAGATCCAACTTGGTAAAAAATGACTGCAGACCCCAGCCTTTGGAATAGTTCAGGCACAAGAGGCAGTGGATAACGATTTTTGACAGTGATTTTGTTCAATTCCCGATAGTCAATACAGGGACGTAGTGAATGATCTTTTTTTCAACCAAAAAGATGCCTGCGCCAGCCGGAGAGGTAGAGGGACAAATAAAACCCTTCTTTAGGTTATCGTCAATATAGTCCTTTAGTGTGCCCAAATCCTGCTGGGTTAAAGGAAAGATTCTCCCAAATGAAACTTCAGCTCCTGGTAGCAGTTCAATAGGGCAGTCGTAAGACATATGAAGGGGAAGGGTTTCTGCCCTCTTCTTACTGAACACATTTAGAAAGTCATGGTATGCCACTGGGATTGACTGCCACAATTCAGTGTCTGTGTCAAGGTAGAGTAGTTGTGAGGGTTTAACTGAAGCTCCTTGCAGACAATGCTTCTGGCAGTAGCTAGAAAGTAATTTGATCTCTCCGGTGGCCCTGTTGATGCTGGAGTTATGGGCTTGCAGCCAGGGCATACCTGTTCTGTCTCTGGGACAGACAGCTAAACCATCTTATTCCAATAACTTCAGATACCATATTTCTTTGATCTCAGTTTTATTAGAACAAGCCAGGTGAAACTACAAATAACAGAAATAGACTTCAATAAGTACAATATTGCGTACAATACAGCATACATTGCAGAAACAATGATATACAGTACAAGATGAGATAATAAAAACTTACTTTTTAAGTTCTCTAAGGGGTGATGAGGATAGATTGAGAAAGACATGTCTTGCTTCCTGCAATGTCTTGTAAAGAATGGTGGCTGGTTCACTTCCTGTTAAGATTCTACCCAGAATTCCCTGCTTCATGAGCACAACATCACCAGGTTTAAGATTAGGCTTTTCAGTGTGCCACTTTCTCCTTATTTGTAGAGTAGATATATATTGTTCCCTCCACCGGTTCCAAAAGGTATTGGCAAGGGTTTGTACTTGTCTCCATTGACATTTGTCGTTCTCACAAAACTCTCCAGCTGGAGCACCGGCAAGACTAGTCTTTTGCGTGAGTAACATGGCAAGTGTGAGGACCACTGGATCTTCAGAGTCACTTGAAATGGATGTCAAAGGTCTGGCGTTAATGATAGCTGTAACCTCTGCCATAAATGTCACTAAACATTCGTGAATAAGCCTTGCAGTTCCTACTTGTAGGAACATAGAGTCAAGAATTCTGCGGGCTATGCCTATCATCCTCTCCCAAACACCTCCCATGTGAGAAGAGTGAGGTGGGTTGAAGATCCATGTGCAGTCTTGTTCACTCAAGTATCTTTCTACTCTGAGAACGTCCAAGTTAGAATAATTTGAAGTTCTTTTACTACTCCTATAAAGTTAGACCCTATGTGGCATTGTCCTTTAGTGTCTATGGTTTTCAGGTAAACTACAGCAGCAATTGCTTTAACAGAAGCATCTGAAAACACACAAAGTCTTTGTATCTGAACATCAGCAGATGACAGAGGAGCATATGGTCGTGGAATTTTAAGGTTGGATAGAGCTGTTAGTGAGTCCTTCCACTCTAGCCATAGTTTCTTCTTGTCGGTGGGGAGAGGGAGGTCCCAATCTAACGACTCACAGGTTAAGTCTCTCAGTAGTGCTTTACCCTGGATGGTGACAGGTGCTGCAAAGCCTAAGGGAGCATACAGGCTGTTTATGGTAGACAGGACACCTCTACGGGTAAAGGGTTTTTCTTCTGTGTTTACTTGGAAAGTAAATGTGTCAGATCTTAAGTCCCAAAGCGTTGCGTGGGAAGTGAGTCTGTGCCTAGATCTAAGTCCTTTAACTCGTTAGAATGATCTTGGACAGGAAAGGCTTCTAAAACTTTTCTACTGTTGGAAGCAATCTTGTGGAATCTTAAGTTGGAACAAGCAAGCATTGCCGGAGTTCTTTTGAGGAGACTGATTGCGGCTTTATTTGTGGGTAGGGATTTCAAGCCATCGTCTACATGGAAATCCTTGTCCACAAACTGTCTGACATCTGACCCATACGCTGACTCTCCCACTCTAGCAGAGTGTCTGAGGCCATATATAGCAACTGCAGGGGAAGGACTGTTGCCAAATATGTGCACCCTCATGTGGTATTCTGTGATGTCTCCAGAGGGGTTGCTGACCCTGAACCAGAGAAACCTCAGAAAGTTTTGGTGTTCTTCTTTAACAAGAAAGAAATAGAACATTTGCTGTATGTCTGCCAGGAATGTGACTGAATCCTTGCGAAAGCGGAGAAGTACTCCTAATAGTCTGTTGTTAAGGTCAGGGCCAGAGAGAAGGACATCATTTAGAGAGATACCCTCATGTTTGGTGCTGGAATCGAACACCACTCTAATCTGTCCTGGCTTCTTATGCCCTGTACACACGGTCAGACATTGATCGGACATTCTGACAACAAAATTCATGGATTTTTTCCAACGGATGTTGGCTCAAACTTGTCTTGCATACACATGGTCACACAAAGTTGTCAGAAAATCCGATTGTTCTAAACGCGGTGACGTAAAACACGTACGTCGGGATTATAAACGGGGCAGTAGCCAATAGCTTTTGTCTCTTAATTTATTCTGAGCATGCATGGCACTTTGTGCGTCGGATTTGTGTACACACGATCGGAATTTCCGACAATGGATTTTGTTGTCGGAAAAATTTATAGCAAGCTCTCAAACTGTGTGTCGGAAATTCCGATGGAAAATGTGTGATGGAGCCTACACACGGTCGGAATTTCCGACAACACGCTCCGATTGCACATTTTCCATCAGAAAATCCGACCGTGTGTACAGGGCATAAGGGTGATAGACCCAAATATAGGTAAGCACCAGAATTCCTCTGAGTCTTTGAGGTTTGGGGCTATCTCAGCATGACCATTCTGGAATATTTTCTCCATGAAGGAAAGGAAATGTTCCTTCATCTCTGGTTTCCTTTGAAGATTGTGTCTTAGGAAAGTGAGACGTTTATATGCTAATTCTCTATTGTTAGGCAAATGTCGTCTTTGTGGTCTAAAGGGAAGAGGTGCAACCCAGCTATTAGTCCCGTCTTTCTCAAGACTCTTTTCCATTACTTCTAGGAAGAGCCTATCCTCAATGGACATTGCTACCTGGTTATCTTCGTTTGTTCTCTTGAACACTGTGCTTCCCAAGTCGCTTTGGTCGTCGTCATAGGTATTGCTGTCACAGAGGGGACTTAGGAAGGGAAGAGGTACAGGGTTGTTGTGTGGTAGCTCCTTTATGAGGATGTGATGTTGACAGGGTTGGAAAAGAGAAGGACGACCATTTTCGAGGGTACTAGTGAACAGGTTATTAACAGATGTGTGCACCTCCCAGGCAAACATCACCTATAATGACCCACCCGAGGTCCAGTTTTTGGGCATACGGGGCATTTTGAGGGCCGTTGATCAGTTGTCTTACTTTGTAAACTTGCAAGATATCTCTCCCTAGAAGTAAGATTATCTGAGCCTAAGCATCTAGTTCTGGTATGAGATGTGCTATGTGGTTCAAGTGAGTCTGGTGAGCTGCTGCGTCTGGTGTGGGGATCTCTGATCTGTTGTCTGGCATCTGGTTGCACTCTATTATGGTCGGTAAGGGTAAGCATGTCTTGCCATCCATAGATTCAACTTGTAGGCCGTCAGCTCTTCTCCCCGCCGTTTCCACTGTACCTGCACAAGTCCTAAGGAAGTAAGGACTTCTTGGGCCTTTAAGGTTTAGAATGTCAAAAAACATAGATCTAGCTAGTGACTTGTTACTCTGATCATCCAAGATGACGTAGAGCTTGACTGCTTTGTCCCTGCGTCCTTTTGGGTAAACTCACAAGACAGATTTTAGAGCAGGATCTGCCACCTGTACTTCCTTTGCAGACTTCAGTGCACTGTGAAGTGATTGCTATGGCGTCTGTTCTAGAGTCTTTGGTCTCCCTGCCTTGCTCCTTGTCCCTATGAACAGGTGGGAAAGTTCTTGGAGTAGGCCTTGGGTGTAGAGCTGTGTTGTGCTCTGTGCTGTCACATTCTGTACATTTGACACTGACCTTACAGTCCTTGGCGAAATGTGTGGACGAAGAGCAGCACTTGTAACAGATGTTGTTCTCTTTGAGGAAAGCTTTGCAATCCTAGATGGTCTTTGTCCTGAAGGCTCTGCATTCCAGAAGAGGATGTGGCATCTTATGTAGAGGGCAGAACTTAGTAAGGTCCCTGTCTTGATCCTCTGGCTGAGACTCTGCAAATCTGTGGGAAGAAATGTTAGTTTTGTGCACTGCTACTGGAGCTCTGAGTTGTTTAGGACCAGAAGAAGTGATATAAAAAAATGAAATGGAATGGAAAAATGGAAAAATGAAGCTGGGGTCATCTTTCATTCCTGCTTGTCTGTCTACAAAGTCCACAAACTCACTAAAGGGTGGAAAAGGCACATTGTGTTTTCATTTGTAGTTACAGCCATGAGTAATCCATCTTTCGTGTAACTCACAAGGAAGTTTTTGTGCTAAGGAGTTTATACCTCTAGCAGAGTCAAGATAAGAAAGGGCAGGTAAGTCCCCTTCTGCTTTAGCCACTTGTAACTCCATACACAGGTCACAGTAACTGAGTCTTTGGTAACCTCTGTTAGGTATTTTTGGGAAGTCTATTCTTTTAAACAGTGTACTCTCTATAGCCTCTGGTGAGCCATAACATCTATCCAGTCTGTTCCAGATGTTTGTAAGACCTATCTCAGGGTGGTTTATGTTAATGTCTCTGATCCTTTTGGCATGTTCAACAGAATCATTGCAAAGCCACTTTACGAGGAGGTCCATCTGGTCCCTGCAGGATAGATCTAAAGCTTGAATGGCACTCTGGAAAGAGGATTACCACGCCCTGTAGTGTTGGGGGCGATCACTGAATTTTAGAAGTCCTTGGGTAATTAACTCTCTTATGGCCAAGGAACTTGGCAAAGTGTACAGTAGCCTGATTGGCATTGGGGTAGGCTGCTGGAGTATTGTGGTGCGGTGTAAAGGCATACCTGGTATGGTAAAAGTCTCTTCTTTAGGCGCACTGGGTTCAAACTTGCATAAGATTGGCAGTTCGTACCGGCTCGTTGCATACATCTTTGAAGTGAAGACTGGTGTTTGATGTTTGTATGAAGGCTGGGTACCTTGTGGAGTAGAAGGTTTGGTTGGAACTGGAAAGTCTGGAACTCTGTCAGATTTTTCTTGCTTGTAGCACTGGGGTCCCAGGTCATCTTGTTGCTGCTTTATTTGATGTGACTCACTGGCGTCATGTTTAATTTCTTGTGGGATGCTGTTTGGGTCACAGTGGTGGTAGAAATAATCTGACATGCTTTGCGAAGAATCTCATTGGTCCTCCTCTAGACCCGGTATGCTTCTGCCTACTCTTGGCTCATCGTAGACGGCTGCTTCTAAAGCTTCTGCAATGGCGGCAGCAGCGTCTCGGTCCACTGCCAGCTTCTCCATGTTAGCTTCTAAGATAGCTTGCTACAATTTCAGAGATGCTTCCTGCTGGGCTAGCTCTTCCTCTAGGCGTATTCTTTCCTTCTCTCTCTCTTGTTCCTGTCTTACCTTTTCTGCATCAAGATGGGCCTTTTCTTTTTTCATCTGTAGCTCTTGGTCTGCAAATGCGGCCCTGGCTTTTGCTTCTTCGGCTTTTGAATGGGCGATAGCTGCTGAATTTGTGACAGATGACCTAGATGAGCTTATTCGTGAACGTGTTTTGTAGGAAAATGTCCCCACTGTGAGACATGGCTGCGCGGAAGAAGCTCTCTTGCTGTATAGAGACCGTTCTAGTGTCGATGCTGCTTGACAGAGCGGGTCTCTGTGTAAAGTGGCTGCTTGCTTCGCCTGCCGCAGACCTGTATCTTTAAGGCTTCTGACTGTATGGGTACTGCGTAGCCCCGGGCTGTACAGACTTCTGAAGTCAGCTTATCTTCCTTCAGAGGTCAGCTTAAAAATTTCACTGTTCTGTCTCTGGGACAGATAGCTATACTTTCTTATCCCAATAACTTCAGATACCATATTTCTTTGATCTCAGTTTTATTAAAACAAGCCAGGTGAAACTACAAATAACAGCAATAGACTTCAATAAGTACAATATTGCGTACAATACAGCATACATTGCTGAAACAATGATATACAGTACAAGATGAGATAATAAAAACTTACTTTTTAAGTTCTCTAAGGGGTGATGAGGATAGATTGAGAAAGACATGTCTTGCTTCCTGCAATGTCTTGTAAAGAATGGTGGCTGGTTCACTTCCTGTTAAGATTCTACCCAGAATTCCCTGCTTGCTGACAACTTCCTTAACTACACATACAATAAAACAAATAAACAGAACTGCAGCAATACCAAAAAGGAATGCTAGATGGAGCCTGCACACCACATATCATTGTCTTAAATAAATTACACATTTTGCATGTAAATTTAACAACACAGGCACAAATAAGGTACAAATAATCAGCAAGACGTCTGGTGGACAGAAAAATTCCCAAGATGATGGTAAACAGTGGTGAAGAGATGGCATTCAGGCGTAAAAGTCTCCTGTGTGACTGGGCTGGATTTAATGATTCAGCCATCAGCAAGGTGTATGGCTAGTACCCGGGTCTTTGGTTGGAGAGGGATGTGGTGGTTGGCTGCAATGGTCTATGAAACAACTGTATGCTCTGGAATCAATTATGACAGAGACTGGGATATTCTTTCCTGGGAGCTGCAACATGATGGAAAGAGCAAGGTGAGAAGCTGGGTTAGGTAAAACAGGTACACACATTGAAGAGATTGGATGGCACTTACGCAATTTTGTAGGGGCAAGACCTTACGTAGTGCCCGGGTTCCCCACAGTACATACAGAGGTTGTTGAGCTGTCTGCGCTGTCGTTCTTCCAGGGTGAGGGAAGGACAAAGTAGGCCCAACTGCATGGGCTCGGAGGTATCAGAAACCGGAGTAGCTGGAGCAGGTGGGATCTGGCTGGAAAAGCTGGGAACTTTGGGAAGCATCCAGGTAGGCCAAAGATTGGGTTATCCTGACCCGTGCTAGTTCATCCTTCAGTGGGTCAGATACTCCCATCCGGAATTAGAAACAAAGGGCTGCGCTCTTCCAGTTAGTATCGGAACTCCAACGTCTGAAGTCTGCCATGTAGTCTTCCGCCGCTCTGCAACCTTGTTGTGGAGCATATAGTGCGGCTTCAGCAGTAGCAGTCTGCTGAGGATCCTCGTAGAGTTGAGACATAGCGGCAAAAAACGCGGTAAGGTTATTCAATGATTCTGCCTTTTGCTCCAGGAAACGGTGGGCCTGGGTTTGGGGTTCACCGGACAATAAGGAAATGACGAAGCCCACTTTGGTTGCTTCTAAGGCAAAGGTGCAGGGTTGCAGAGCAAAATAAAGTTCGCAAGCATTACGGAAAGTCCGGTATTTTCTACGTTCACCCGCAAACCTTTCAGGCGTGGGGAACCTGGGCTCTGGAGGTAGCATTACTACTGAGGCTGCAGGTGAGAATCCAGCTGAAGCAATGCCTTGACAGGACATGAACTTGTTCTTTCAGTTTTGTATAACCCTCCTGAAGATCCTTCACAGCCTGTGTCAAACCCACCAGGTGTCTACACAGCTCCTGCATAGGGGAGGTTCCTCGCTCGGGCTCAGACATGGTTGTCTGATACTGTCAGATTCTCACGTACCTGACTGATGAGCCCAATGGAGCAGAGGAAGGTCTCCCTTACATGTCTGACTCGCGGCAGACAGGAGGCACTGGAGTGCAGAGTGGTATGAGAGCCTGGCGGGTCAGTTGCAGGAAGGGCGGCTCTGGGGTCCCAGATGCAGTAGAGATGGTCACCAACTGGACAGCAGGTAGGCAGGCAGGTGCACAGGCAGATGATGCTGGAGCAGGAGCAGGGCAAACAGGTCAGGTCACAGGCAGGGTGGACAACAGGCGGGCAATGAGGTACCAGAGCAGCAGGCAGGTTTCAGAGTCAAAGGCAGGCTGAGGTCAGGTGCAGGCGAAAAAAAAAGGAGAATCCAAAGGTCAAGACGGGTCGTCAGGAGATCAAATGTACAAAGGCAGGTAAACAGGAGCAGGGTTAACAGGGAGCTGCAGACCAGACAGCGCTGATACAGAGTGCACTTCCAGTTTAAATAGGCTGATTGGCGCCAAGCACGCACGCGCACCAGCGCACACAGGCGCATGCCAGAACGGCCAGTACTGCGTCTTCCATGGGGACTTTCCTGACAGGTAAACGGGGGAGGGGACAAACCAATATGGGAGGTCCCTAAAAGAAACACAATGTTGGGTCATGGGGGAGCTCAAGACAGAAAGCTCAGGAAGAAATAAGGAGAGATGGCAGAGCAGAAAAAAAAGGTAGAGAAAAAAGACAAAGAGCAGATAGGTGGTACCCCTTATCCCAATGACCGGGCAAGACAAGATGTAAACATATGAGAAAGGGAGACCACCAGAAATTGAAATAAAACAGGCCTCTAGGTGGCCCAATAGCACTCAAAATCAAGAGTAAATAAATCCAAAAATTGCAAAACTGTCTAATCAGTAAACAGTGCATCACAGGGCACTGTAAAGCCCAAGGGGTGTTGTAAAGGTGCATAAAACAGCTCCCGATCCCAGCTAACCACAGGATAATAATAAAACAAAGTGAAAAAAATGAGAGAACCTCGAAAACATTCATTCAGTTATATTTTGGGAGAATATACACTTATATATATAGAAAATAGTACTATATAAAACTATACTTTCCTAAATTAGTGTCCTGCAAGACCACTATGACAGTATGGCAGGAAAAAATAAGAAATACACACATTATCAAATACATCAAAAAGTATAGATAAAACAAAAACAGGAATAAACAATTATAGAAAAATAACCATTATTTGCATCCAAGGAGACCCAGGACAAAAATCCAACAGGGTCGCATGTGTAGAGCATAAACCCTAGGGTAGGAGAAGTTCCAAGCCTGAAAAGGCACCCAAAGTACGTGGAAAGGAATATGAGTTGCAGAGGCATCAGTCATCAGGGGACCTTCGCGATGATGATCTTGGGCGCATCTTCCTGCCTTGTTGTTGCCATTGAGGAAGGAAGGGAAGGCCTGGAGTTGCTGGGGAAAATGGTCAATCGGGTAGAGATACTTGAGGCAGTTCCAGTGTGCTGAGAAAATTCGGTAAGTCCCCCAGCATGCGGAATAGAGCCGTCTTACCCTCATGATGTACCCGGAGTTGGAAGGGGAACCTCCACTGATATTTTATATGATGTTCCTGGAGCAACTGCATGAGTGGTTTCAGGGCTCGCTGCATGGCCAGAGTCTGATGAGACAGGTCTGGTAAGAGCATGACCGGAACATCATTGAAGAGGATGGAGTCTTGCGTGCTGGCAACTCGCATAATTTCTTCCTTCATTTTGTAAAATTGCACCCTGCGTAAGGTGTCACGCACAAAGGAAGAGTCAGGATTTCTCAGGCCCGAGGTCCTGTGTACTCTGTCTAGCTCCAAAGGTGCATCGTTAGGTTTCTGCAGTAGCTGATTAAAAATAATTGTCACCGCCGCAGCAAGATCTTTATGGTAAACTGATTCAGGAATACCCCAGATGCTGATGTTATTGTATCAATTCCTGTTTTCAATGTCATCCTGCTGGTACATAATCTGTTGGATCATGCTAGTGTGGGAGTTTAGGGTCTCTTCATGGGATTGCAGAGCATTGCAGAGGCCATCTGTGGTGTTCTCAATATCCTCCATGCGGACACCCAGATCGTTCTTGAGCTCATTGATCTCCTGCCTATAGGTCTTTTTAATGAGAGTAACACAATGTTCAAAATCAGACTTGGTGGGCAGGGATCTGATATAGGAATGCAGGGATCGCATTTGTGTCTCTACGTCCCAGCCATCACCCAGGCAAAGGGATACTTGTGAGATACTGTGGAATCGACTTGTGTGCTGCTCAGAGCCTCCTGGGGAGGGGAAACGATCGTGGGAGCTCACCTGCATGTGAGCCATATAATCAGACCGGGAAGGGGACGATGGTGCCGGCGCCATCTTGGAAGCTTGCTTGCTCTGGGATGCGGCTGAAGAGTGGGTGAAAAAATGTCCCAGGTTGCCGTCCGAATGTCCCCCTCCGGTCTTTTTAGGACCCTTGGGCTTTGGGTTACCCATCTGTGTGGCTGTGAGGAGGTTCAAGCCATGTAGAAATCCTGTGGGTGTCTCAGGGACCGGGAGCTGTGCTGAGACACGTCTCACTGCTCCATGCGCCAAGCCACTCCCCCAGGCACGATAATTAAAGGAATATTTCATTTTTATTGTTTCACTTTAAGCATCATTAAAATCACTGCTTCTGAAAAAACAATTGTTTTAAAAACTTATTTTTGCATTGGTACAGGTCCCCCAGAGCAGTACCCAGATCCCCATACACTTTTTATGGCCAACAATTTGCATAGAAGCCTTCAATGAGGACTTTCGATTTTGCATGTTCAAGCCCCATTGACTTTAACAATTCCCACATATGCTGATGTGACAGGCATGTTCCCCACCAATAGCGCTTTTTCCATTTGCAAATCCGCCCAGTTGAAGTCTTGATTGACTTTAAGTACTTTCCGGAAATCTTAGTAAATCAACCCCTGTATATGTAAAAAAGGTTATCAACTCTTTAACAATGTGATTCTAACATTGTCCAATACATTGGAAACAATAATGCTAATAATGTATTATGAATGTGACCCTTGTAGAACATATGCTGTAATAACCATAAAATATTAAAAGCATTTGAATTATTTAATAAAATATTTCACTATTGTAACTATATTATCATCCACTTTTTATATTATATGTTTATATTACAATATTAATCTTCTCTCTCTTAGAAACAGTACATTGAGTTTTGACAGAAAATCACATATATACAGTACATCAAGAGAACATTTAATTTTAAAATCATTATGTTAATGCATATATTGATTTTTACCAATGGCCATTTTAAAGTACATAAAAGTTTCTCTAATTATTGGCTCTAGCCAGGAATAGTAACTGCAATTTAACCACTTCAATACAGGGCACTTTTACCTCCTTCCTGCATAGGCCAATTTTCAGCTTTTAGTGCTCTCACACTTTAAATGACAAATACTCAGTCATGTGTTAATTGATTCTGCGCTATGGTAGTTGTGTTGTTTTAATTGGACTGCTGCTGCGGTAAAAAGGTAGAATATCTTTCATTCTAATTAGTATATGTATCCCCAGCGCTGTCTCTAACTATGAAATTGTACTATAACTTATCTTAAACCAAGTGCATAAAAGTTTTATATGTAAACAAGTGCAACATAAATTTCTATGATTCCACTCAAGTCCATAAAAAAGTGCCAGCAGTCTTCAGAAAGTGCAATCCCTGCTTGGCATAAAATTGTGTCAATTTTTGACAATGGTGGACAAAAGATATGTGCTGTTCTGTACTCTCCTCCTCATGCGTCCCTACTCACCAGCTCCTGGTGGTTCAATTGCCTATTTTGTATATGGAGAGGTCTTCTGGATACTTAGTGGAAAATTTGCTTCTTTATATTTCCCAGCAGGGCAGTGTGTATCTCGGATGGGTTTATGTAAAAGAGATCAAATGGTGTCCATAGCGTAATTCAATTTTTTTATTGTTAAAACATGTTAAAATACATATTTTATTTATTTATTTTTTTTTCATAAAATATACTTTTATTTCTATTACCTTATCACGTCACGTTCTATTAATTTCATTATTTTTCCCATCACGATATCACTACTCACTGAACACACTGAGTGTTAATAGTCATTGATATATTATTTTCATATTTATACATATTCATTTATTCATTTAAAGATCACATCTCTTGCTGCGCAGATTTGAGTTTATGTTATTGCACACTGTGCTTTCCCATTGTTGTCAATACAGAGTTTAACTGACGTCACTGGGTTGATTATTATCAGAATGAGGCTTGATCTGCTGTTTACTTCCAGCCGCCCATGTGATGGGTAGTTACGTGCCTTCGCCCCGTCCGACGTGGTGACGCACGCTCTATTGCCAGGTGGATACACACCAAAACGAGGCTTGAACCGCTGTTTACCTTAACGGTCCATGTGAAGGGAAGTGACGCGCTCGTCCCGTCCGAATGGGTGACGCACATCCGGCTACTCGTTCTTCCCCATCTCGGACCACACTCTCCACTACGGAATGGAGAGTGGTAATAACTGTTTTATATTGGGGACATCCCCACAAGGAAGTGGTCTTTATTCTTAGTTTATCCCTACACTCATAATCTCATTACACTCTATAATAACATCCCAGTACAATGCTGGAACGCATATACACACACCAAATAGAGGCGTGGAACGCACGCGGGTCCGCCATCTTGGCTAAACCCGGAAGTGCCTTAGAAATTTAGACATGAGCTGTATCCACATTAAGGGGGCTAAGATATCTATATTAAGGGGTATGGCAGCAGTGGGTGAGTACCCCAGATGAAGTCTTTTAAGACGAAACGCGTCGGGAGACTCCACTGCCTGCCATAATTTTACTTGAAGCGCTTTTTTTACTACCGAAATGTAAGTTGTTTACTTATTTTAATAAATCTGTTTTTCCAAACGGTATTATGCTATGTGGCCCCCCTTCTTTATTCTTATATGGACTATCCATATGAGATGATCCGTGGGAAGGTTTGCCATCCATTTTAAAGTTCCGTCAGGAGTCTGGATATGTTCTGAAGTTTTACTGCCATCCAATCGTGAGGTTCCTCCTTTTGATTGCCTGTTGTGGTTACAAGCTTGATTGACTCATTGAACGTACGTTCTTATGAGTTCAATCCTTCTGGTAAGCCTTCACTTTTTCTCTATGTGGAGGGTCCATCACACCTTTGCATGCGTTATCCATGTGGTGAATAAGGAACTATACATACTTTTGGACTAACATCAGTCCCTTTCAGTCCTTAAAACATCCGAAGAACATCAGAGACTTTATTTGTTTATTTGTTAAGCTGTCATATTTTGCAATTTTTGCTGTTTGACATAGACGTTTTCTTTATTCTTATATCTATATAAGTTTTTTAAACCTACAGCGCTACACTTGTCTATGCATGTTAAAATACATAGGTGATTCACTCACAGGTAAAAATTACATAACAAGCATTAAAACGCCAGTTTAAAAACCTGTGCTCACAGTTTGCTTTCTAATTGCGCTCCAAGGACCAGATATGATGTCACCAGAAGTCCTGCCTAATGCATTTCGCTGCTCCCCATCAGAAGTTCTTATTCATTACAAAATGAATCACGTAAGAATTAGCAAACAAAAGAAAAAATAGGCATGAAAGATAATAAATGGTTTGAGAAATTATACAACATAATAGCATTGTAACTGAACCCGTGCCAAGTATGCTCCATTGCCAGCTCCATTGTGGATAGTTCCGATGTGCAGGAATTGAAGCTTAGCCATTACTCCTATATTCCTCAACGATTGTACCAGATTCCGATTTATTTTTTATTTCTTTCTGTACTGCTCTCCCCGTGACAGTGTGTCACTCACTAGATGAGTCACACTCCATTCAACTTGTGAACCAGATGCATTGAAAGTGCCAGAAATGTGTCACGGGAGAGAAAAACAGGGGGGCACAACATCCAATACTATCCTGGAGCCCCAAACCTTTAGGACAGCCACGGAGAACCTGCTGACGCTATAAGGGCATGCAGGGGGCATGGGGGGCAGCTTTTAGCGTTCTCACACTTTGATCTTTCTTTTTGTGGTATTTAATCACCACTGGGTTTTTTATTTTTTGCGATATAAGTGAAAAAAGAGCAGAAATTTTGAAAAATAAACCCCACTTTTTTAAATCTCTATTATAAAATTCATAAATTTGGGCCAAAATTAATACTGCTACATATATTTGGTAAAAATAACCCAAATTAGTGTATAATTTAGTCTGTGTGAAAGTTATAGAGTCTACAAGCTATGGTAACAATAATTGAAAATTGATCACACCTGATGTACTGACCAGGGATGAGCCGAACAACCCTCCTGTTCGGTTCGCAGCAGGTGCGAACACGCAAACACCGTTAAAGTCTATGGGACGAAAACGTGAAAAATACAAAGTGATAATTTTAAAGGCTTATTTCCATTAAAAAAAATGTTTGGGAACCCGGGTCCCCGGGGACATGTTTCAATGCAAAAAAAAAAGTTTTAAAAATGGCAGTTTTTTCAGGAGCAGTGATTTTAATAATGCTTAAAGTAAAACAATAAAAATGAATTATTGCCTGGGTGGTCTCCTTAGTCTGCCTGTAAAGTAGCGCATACTTCCCATGTTTATAACAGTACCACAGCAAAATGACATTTCCTAAGAAAAAAATGTAATTTAAAACTGCGGCTGTAATGTATTGTGGGATCCTGGCAATATAGATAAAAATCATTGAAATTAATTTCACTTACCAGGCCCTTTGGGTCTGGTATGAATATTAAGGGGAACCCCGTGCCAAAAATACAAAAAAAAAAAATGGTGTGGATGTCCCCCCCAAATCCATACCAGGCCCTTCAGGTCTGGTATGGATATTAAGGGGAACCCCCGCACCAAAATTTTAGAAAGAATGGCGTTGGGGTCCCGCAGGCACTACATACTCTGAACAGCAGTATATACTAAACGGACTGCACTATATACTCTGCAAAAAAATTGGGCCTTAGGTGTTGATGGTGCCAGAACACTGTAAGCCCTCACAGTTACTCTTGTTGAGCGCAGGAACGGGCCCTGCTTAACTATTATTTAAAAAACTGTAATTACGTGCCCCTGTTAAACAGGGGCAAAAAAATTGGGCCTTTGGTTTTGGTGGTGCTAGAACACTGTACGCCCTCACAGTTACTCTTGTTGGGAGCAGAAACTGGCCCTGCTGTGAAATATTATATCAAAAATCGTAATTACATGCCCCTGTTAAACAGGGGCAGACAAATTGAGCCTTGGGGGGTGGTGGTTTCACAACACTGTAACCCCTCAAAGATACTCTTGTTGGGCGCAGGAATGGACCCTGCTGTGAAATATTATATAAAAAATTGTAATTACATGTCCCTGTTAAACGGGGGCAGAAAAATTGTGCCTTGGGTGGTGTTGGTGCCACAACACTGTAACCCCTCACAGATACTCTTGTTGGGCGCAGGAACGGGCCCTGCTGTGAAATATTATATCAAAAATTGTAATTATATGCCCCTGTTAACCACTTAAGCCCCGGACCTTTTGGTTGCCTAAAGACCAGAGGACTTTTTACAATTTGGCACTGAGCTGTTTTAACTGGTAATTGCACGTCCTTTTTTTCCCACAAGTAGAGCTTTCTTTTGATGGTATTTGATTGCCTCTGCAATTTTTATTTTTTGCGATATAAACAGAAAAAGACCGAAAATTTTGAAAAAAAATGATATTTTCCACTTTTTGTTATAAAAAAAAATATCCAATAAACTCAATTTTAGTCATACATTTATTCCAAAATGTATTCAGCCACATGTCTTTGGTAAAAAAAATGTCACTAAGCGTATATTTATTGGTTTGCGCAAAAGTTATAGTGTCTACAAACTATGGTACATTTTCTGGAATTTACACAGCTTTTACTTTATGACTGCCTATCTCATTTCTTGAGGTGCTAAAATGGCAGGACATCCCCCCCCCCAAATGACCCCATTTTGGAAAGTAGACACCCCAAGGAAATTGCTGAGAGGCATGTTGAACCCATTGAATATTTATTTTTTTTGTCCCAAGTGATTCAATAATGACAAAAAAAAAATTTTTTTTTACAAAAAGTTGCCACTAAATGCTATATTGCTCACACATGCCATGGTTATATGTGGAATTGCACCCCAAAATACATTTTGCTGCTTCTCCTAAATATGGGGATACCACATATGTGGGACTTTTTGGGAGCCTAGCCGCGTACCGGGCCCTGAAAACCAAGCACCGCCTTCAGGATTTCTAAGGGCGTAATTTTTGATTGCACTCCTCACTATCTATCACAGTTTTGAAGACCATAAAATGCCAAGATGGTACAAACCCCCCAAATGACCTAATTTTGGAAAGTAGACACCCCAAGCTAGTTGCTGAGAGGCATGTTGAGTCCATGGAATATTTTATATTTTACCACAAGTTGCGGGAAAATGACAAACTTTTTTTTTTGCAGAAAATTCTCACTAAACGATATATTGCTCACACATGCCATCAGCGAATGTGGAATTACACCCCAAAATACATTCTGCTGCTTCTCCCGAGTACGGGGATACCACATGTGTGGGACTTTTTGGGAGCCTAGTATGGGGCCCTGAAAACCAAGCACCGCCTTCAGTATTTCTAAGGGCATAAATTTTTGATTTCACTCCTCACTACCTATCACAGTTTCGAAGGCCATAAAATGTCAAGATAGCACAACCCCCCCCCCCCATTTTGGAAAGTAGACACCCCAAGCTATTTGCTGAAAGGCATGGTGAGTATTTTGCAGCTCTCATTTGTTTTTGAAAATGAAGAAAGAAAAGAAAAATGTATTTTGTTTTCTTTTTTCAATTTTCAAAACTTTGTGACAAAAAGTGAGGTCTGCAAAATACTCACCATACCTCTCAGCAAATAGCTTGGGATGTCTATAGAGTGTATATATATAATTATATGTGATCATGCGCATAACCTTATTAGCTAAAGTAGCTATACAAAAACAATATTTGACTAGGAAGAAAAGCTAATAATAATAATGATGAAAAATCAATTAAATAAACCACGTGTATATGAGACCAAAAACAGGTTGATATAGAACTTCCCACCGATAGCAAACTAATGCAAGAAAGTGCTACAATGTGCAAAAATATTCCATAAAAGGTGCAAAATTGTTCAAAAAATAATATTCAAAAAAGTGTTCAAGTTGCAGCAAAGTGTATCAAATAGGTGTACAAGTTGGAAGTGTATCAAATATGATACCAAAGTTCAACATAAAAATCCAATGTGCAAAAGGTTCAGGAATCTTCACCTTCAGATAGAAGAAAACATAGCATGTTGACTGTGATTCAGATGATAACAACACCCCTTCAAAGTGCTCTCAATGCTCTTACCTCGAGGGCATAAATAAATGCCTTAGTCCATTGCTAGGACGATCACCTCGATGTCGGGGGCCCAGACTCAATCAGGGTAGGGGATGGGTACTTGATTGAAAGAGTAATGGTCACCTCCAACCCGGTATCCGAATCTACATGGGAAAAAAATGCCTCCAATAGTGTATTACCACAAAAAACACAGTTTATTGAAATAAAAAATGTGCTTACATCAAAAAGAGGGAGGATAAGCCAAACAAAGACCACAAACAGCGGTTTTCCGCCACCTCATACGTCACTTCCGGTCCGCAGTAACAACTTCCGGTTCGCTGTAAACTTCCAGTTCGCTGTAAACGACTTCCGGTTACGTTTTTGCATCCTACGCGTTACGCGTTAGTAGCTTGGAGTGTCTACTTTCCAAAATGGGGTCATTTGGGGGGTTTTGTGCCATCTGGGCATTCCATGACCTCCGAAACTGTGATAGGCAGTGAGGAGTGAAATCAAACATTTATGCCGCGTACACACGAGCGGACTTTACGGCAGACTTTGCCCGGTGGACTTTTCAACGGACTTTACGACGGACTTTCTGAATGAACGGACTTGCCTACACACAATCAACCAAAGTCCGTCGAATTCGTACGTGATGACGTACGACCGGACTAAAATAAGGAAGTTCATAGCCAGTAGCAAATAGCTGCCCTAGCGTGGCTTTTTGTCCGTCGAACTAGCATACGGAAGAGCGGACTTTTTGACCGGACTCGAGTCCGTCGGATAGATTTAAAACATGTTTCAAGAAACGAAAGCTATTGGCTACTGCCCCGTTTATAGTCCCGATGTACGTGTTTTACGTCACCACATTCAGAACGATCGGATTTTCCGACAACTTTGTGTGACCGTGTGTATGCAAGACAAGTTCGAGCCAACATCCGTCGGAAAAAATCCATGGATTTAGTTGTCGGAATGTCCGATCAATGTCCGACCGTGTGTACAGGGCAATAGGAAGCCTGAAGGCGGTGCTTGGTTTCAGGGTCCCGTACGCGGCTAGGCTCCCAAAAAGTCTCACACATGTGGTATCCCCACACTCAGGAGAAGCAACAGAATGTATTTTGGGGTGTAATTTCACATATGCCCATGGCATGTTTTAGCAATATATCATTTAGTGACAACTTTGTGCAAAAAAAGAAAAACATTTTCTTTTTCCCACAGCTTATGTCAAAATATAAAATATTCCATGGACTCGAGATGCCTCTCAGCAAATAGCTTGGGGTGTCTACTTTCCAAAATGGGGTCATTTGGGGGGGGGGGGGGGTCATTTATGCACAACATTTAGAAGCTTATGTCACACATCACCCACTCTTCTAACCACTTGAAGACGAAGCCCTTTCTGACGCTTTTTGTTTACATGAAAAAATATTTTTTTTGCAAGAAAATTACTTTGAACCCCCAAACATTATATATTTTTTAAAGCAAAGGCCTTACGGATTAAAATGATGGGTGTTTCATTTTTTTTTTCACACAGTATTTGCGCAGCGATTTTTCAAAAGCATTTTTTTTGGAAAAAACACACTTTTTTTAATTTTAATGCACTAAAACACCCTATATTGCCCAAATGTCTGATGAAATAAAAAAGATGATCTTAGGCCGAGTACATGGATACCAAACACAACAAATTGCGCACAAACATGCAGCGGCAACAAACTACATACATTTTTAAAAACCTTTAAAAGCCTTTACAGGTTACCACTTTAGATTTACAGAGGAGGTCTACTGCTAAAATTACTGCCCTCAATCTGACCTTCGCGGTGATACCTCACATGCATAGTGTAATTGCTGTTTACATATGACGCCAGACCGACGCTTATGTTCGCCTTTGTGCGAGAGCGGGGGGGACAGGGGTGCTTTTTTTAAAAAAATTATTTATTTTGCTTTTTTATTTTATTTTTAAACTGTTCCTTTCATTCTTTTTTTATAATTTTTATTGTTATCTCAGGGAATGTAAATATTCCCTATGATAGCAATAGGTAGTGACAGGTACTCTTTTTTGAAAAAATTGGGGTCTATTAGACCCTAGATGTCTCCTCTGCTCTCAAAGCATCTGACCACACCAAGATCGGTGTGATAAAATGCTTTCCCAATTTCCCAATGGCGCTGTTTACATATGGCGAAATCTAAGTCATGAAAAGCTTGTAGCTTCGGGGGGCAGGAGGCGGAGCCTAGCGGAGCAGACATGCATTGTTAGAGCTCCACACCTCTGAGGAGAGAAGAGAAGGACAAAGCGGAGCCTGCAGGCTAAAAAAGGTATCCATTTGAACCTTTTTGCCCCAGAGAACAAACTGTGAAAATTTGGGCAGGAAATATGGTACTGGGAGGAAACCGTGGCAGAAATAAAAATCACCTCACAAAGAGCTCACAGGCACTCACTGCAGCTGAAGCAGCTCCAGTCACCTCACAAGATACAGCATCAGGGCGCTCTCAGACAGAAAATGTCACAGCAAGACTCTCCATTTGAGTCAGATACAGAACAAATCCTCTCACAAACTTCTCCACAAGCCTCCTCAGTATCCCCAGTAATATTATTACAATTTGAAAAGATGCTTCATAAGGCTTTAAAACAAACCTCAGACCAAATAACAAAAAGCCTAACCAAAGAAATAAGAGAGCTGGGAAACCGCACCGCAGCCTTAGAAATAAAAATGGATGAAATTAAAATTACAACCCAAGAAAATATAACAGAATTGGAACAATTAAAAAAAGAGAATTTAATACTTCAAACTAAGCTCGAAGATTACGAAAATAGAGCCAGACGTTCAAACTTGCGCATAAGGGGAATACCTGAAACTGTGACAGACCTGCAATCTACTATTACTGCTCTATTACAAGAACTAAAGCCAGATATCCCTATTGAATGTTTAGAACTGGACAGAGTACACAGAGCCCTCACAGCCAAAAAGAAAGATGGACCCCCACGTGATATAATCACAAAATTTCATTATTACAGAATGAAAGAACAAATACTAATTGCTGCAAGAGAAAAAAAGGAACTTAATTTTCAAGGACACAATTATCAAATTTTTGCTGACCTATCCCAACTTACTATTACTAAAAGACGATCCATGAAACCCCAACTAATGGAACTGCAACGCCACAACATTATGTATCAATGGGGCTTCCCCTTTTCAGTCAGATTTAACTACCAAGGTACAATTTACAGAAGCAGATCAGCAGATGAACTACAACAAACCCTTTTAAAATTAAATCTGACAGAACCCACAAGCAGCAACACCCCCACACGCAGAAGAATGGCGTCATCTTCACCTTCAGGCAGCACCCAGAAAATTTCAGAACAAAATGGGAATCATCATTCTCACAAAAGAGGCCGTTATGCCACATCATCCATGGACCAAGAAGATTCAATGGACTGACATCCTAATTCCTGATATCTCTTCATTTATTATACTAAGAGATGGTTCTCTATAAAAAACCTGTATTTATAACTGAATGTAACTGCATTCTGATAGTCACACACTGTGTGGGATCATGTTACATTCCAGTTATATTTCTTATTACTTCTGATTCATATAGCCTTAGAATATATAAGTGAAATAAGGAAATTCTTGTTCAGTTATATATTATCAGGTAATAACAATAGATGTATTACTTTTTAGGACAAATATGTTCAATAATCCAGAAGTAATGGAAGCTTTTTCTTTCTTTTCTTAAAACAAATATATTATTACCTAACTAGTTCCTAGAATTATGTTTTTGTTTATTCTAATCTGAAGCAATACAACCTCAATTTTATGAGTTAACATATCTAAACAGTTACATATGAATAAAATATGTAATTGTTTACTCTAAAAGGGTTAAAATCCCAAAATAATTCAAACTATCTTCATCAATACCAAAGTTATTAACAGTACCTTTCTAACTGAATTATTTAGCCTAGGGCAAGACTAATCATATACAACCACCCTGGAATAAATAATTTCAACAAAAACTATATTCTGCACTCCAATTAATGAAACATCATTTTGATGTCTTTTGACATAGCACTTCTCTCCTGTAAGCGGAAGATCCGTGTACCCCCATTAGCCCTCCTCATTCTCCCAACCATATTATGTGGGAGTGTGACGAAGGCACTTATTCCCCTGAGAGAGATATTTATTCTCTTTCACGGGTAAATTGTGATTACTTGCAAAAAATAATTTATACAATGTATCATCTAATCTCATATGTTTTTTGTTTACTCTTTACTCCAGAATTCACTGGTTTCTTTTCTATCTATTCATCTCTTCAGTCCACACAGGTTGATCTGCGCAGTCAGCTCTGCATAACAAAAAGTAAGTCAAAACTATTTGATCTATTGCCATGGCACCACTGAATATACTTTCCCTGAATGTTCAGGGAATAAATGTCTCTCAAAAAAGGACCAAAGCCTTCCGTACTTTCCATAACAAGAAGGCTCACATAGTATGCCTCCAAGAAACACACTTCACCAAAGATTCTACTCCAAAATATATTTCTCCTTTTTATCAACAAATTTACACGGCTTCTGCCTGTACCAAGCAAAGGGGAACTCTAATTGCATTTCACCGATCCACACCATTCACCTTATCATCAGAAATTAAAGACCCAGAAGGTAGATACCTGATACTCATGGGTTATATAATGGATACAGCAATCACGGTGATTTCCTACTACGCTCCTAACAAACAACCTACACCATTCCTCTCACATATATTACAAGTGATTAATACACACAAAATAGGAACAGTAATAATGTGTGGGGATTCGAACCAGGTCCTCCTCCCATTTCTAGATAAATCACCTTTTACACCATCCAAAATAACCTCTAGATTACCTTTTTCTCAACTTCTTTCCAAATACAATCTGGTAGATTCATGGAGAGAAAGTAACCCAATGAAAAAGAAATTCACTTATTTCTCGCACCCTCATCAAACCTTCACCAGAATAGATCATATTTTTCTAACAATAGGAATGATACCAGAAATTATTGCATCAGATATAATTCCGATTCCGTGGTCTGACCATAATGCAGTATACACTACTATAGCCTCAGCCATACCAAAAGCGCATGACCCAACGTGGTACTTACCGGACATAATGCTCAAACACCCACTACATCAGATGGCCATTGAACAAGCTTTAAAGGAATACATATCAATTAATAATACAACAGACATCTCCCCAATAACACTGTGGGAAGCTCATAAGCCTGTCTTGCGTGGTACAATACAAAGACAAATGGCACTATTTAAACGGGAACGCAAAAATCTAGCAAAAAAACTAGAACTCAATTTTAATGCAGCCTACATATCATTTCAAGATAATCCATCTCAGAGTACAAAATCTCATCTGGAAAAATCTAGATTGGAATACGATCTATTTCTCACTGAGTCAGTTGATAAATCCCTCAAACGCTCCAAACACAATTTCTACATGAATACAAACAAACCAGGTACATATTTGGCTCGGGCATTAAATTCAACTAACAAATCTTTCAAACCAATACGTTTGAAATGATCAAAAAATGTTTACACTTGTAATCCAGTTAAAATAGTCCATAAATTTCACTCACATCTCACAACTTTATACAAGACAAACAATGAATTTAATCCTACAGAGGCTGAATCCTTCTTCTCAAAAATAACCTTACCTGAGTTATCTCAGAATCAAAAAAGCAGTTTGGATGAGCCTATAACTATAGATGAAGTTGCTAACGCCATAAAAGACCTAAAACTTAACAAAAGACCAGGCCCAGACGGCTACTCGGCTTTATACTATAAAACATTCTCAGAAATACTCTCTCCCATTCTCACTGAAACTTTTAACAAACTTCTAGATGGACATTCTTTTCGGCAAGAAACACTAATGGCAATTGTTTGTATGATCCCAAAACCCCTTTCTGATGATACTTCCTGTGTGAATTATCGGTCTATCTCTCTGTTAAACCTCGATATTAAATTATTAGCAAAAAGCCTCAATAGCATTATAGGAAAATTAATACATAGAGATCAAGTAGGCTTCATGCCAAATAGACAGGCAGGCGATAATATACGCAGGGCAGTGTTATTGGCACATATTGCTAAAAAACGGAAAGTCCCTTTATGTTTTCTATCTCTCGATATTAAGAGGGCATTTGACACAGTATCCTGGCAATATATGCAATATTCATTACAAAAATGGGGTTTTGGACCCCACTTTTTAACATAGATCAAAGCATTATATAATAAACCCAAAGCCTATATAAAATATGCTGGATACAAATCTGAAGCCTTTAATATCGAAAGAGGTACCCGACAGGGTTGCCCATTATCTCCCTTATTATTTGCCCTTATACTCGAACCCATGGCCCAATACATCAGAACAAACCAAACTATAACTGGCATTGAAGTAGGAGGTATTACACACAAATTACACACAAATTATGTATATTTGCAGGCAGACGATATATTACTTTTTCTATCATCACCACAGGTCTCTGGTCCTAACTTAATACCAGCTCTTGATGGATTTGCAGCCCTATCCGGCCTTATGATTAATCCTAAGAAATGCCTAGTGCTTAATATTTCACTCACAAACATGGAATTGATCCCGGCTAGGGCTGCACTCCCATTCACATGGGCAGAAAAATCAATCCCATATCTTGGAATTCATTTAACAGCATCTCATTCTGACTTATTCTCAACCAATTATCCTCCTGTATTAAGACAGATCACAAATCTAATAAAACAATGGTCGCAACTTCCTTTATCCTGGATAGGGAAGATTAATGCAATCAAAATGACTATTCTACCCAAATTGCTTTATCTATTCAGAGTCCTCCCTATTCCAATTCCTTCCTATTTTTTGAGAATAGTACAAAAAAGAGCAACTTCGTTTATATGGGGCTCTTCTAAACCACGTATACCTATACACACACTACATCTTCCCAAAAATAAAGGAGGCCTGGGATACCCTAATTTTACTAACTACTACAGAGCAGCACATTTGGCCAGTCTGTCCAAATACCATGCAAAACAGGAAATCCCATTATGGGTATTTATAGAGGCTTCAGAAAATGACCCTCTATTAATATCAAATTTATTATGGCTTGATCCTAAAGACCGCTTTAAAATTCATAATCCCATAACTAAACACTTCTTATCTCTCTGGGATAAACTAAAAACCAAATATCAGTTACAATCTCCACACAATCCTCTCCTTTCTTTTATCAGAAATCCGGCCTTTTATCCGGCATGGATCTACCCAAATTCTTTTAAAGCTTGGACAACATCAGGCATTCAGACACTAAATGACTTCATAGCATCTAAATCATTCCTTTCATTCCCATCGCTTAGAGAAAAATATGATCTACCAAACTCTGAGATATTTAGATATCTCCAAATCAAAAATTTCTATACACCATTCCTAAAGGGGGATACACCATTATCCCAATTATCCATTTTTGAATCAATCTGTACAAAAGATCCATTTGCTAAAGGTACAATTTCATCACTTTATAATCAATTATATGGAGTAGCAAATCTTAATAGACCCTCTTACGTTCAGAGGTGGGAGGAGGACCTGGGACGAACTTTAGAAGACACGGACTGGTGTAACATATGGCTCACATCTAAGTCATCTTCACCCAACATCTTAGCACTGGAGACAAATTATAAAGTCCTAACTCGCTGGTACCTTGTACCCGCTAGAGTGGCAAAATATTCACCTAATACCTCAGCTCTTTGTTTTCGAGGATGCCCAGAAATAGGCACATATTTACACATATGGTGGACGTGCCCAGTAATCCAAACCTTCTGGAAGGAAGTCTTCGTGATTGCATCTAAAATATTTAAAAAAATAATACAACCAGATCCATATTTAACTTTACTTAATCTAAAACCGGAATGGTTAACACTCTCTCAATTCAAACTTATGATCCAACTAATAACGGCTGCAAAACAAACAGTGGCCAAGGCATGGAAATCTCCTACATTGGTACTAGCAGAAACAATTCACAGAATGAATAATACAATGTCCCATGCTAAGATGGTAGCCATCGATCAAAATCAAATTCCAAAATTTGAAAAACTTTGGCATCCTTGGATAAAACAACAGTTCCTGTCAAACTTCAATGACTCTGTCCTGTTGCCATGGTAACAGATTAAATGACTTACAGAGACACCCATTCTAAGGCTTCAAAGAGAACTAAAAAGAATAATAAACTGAGGAGCGGGACAGCCTTGTGGACCATACCTCTACCTTTCAACCCTTTTTCTTCTTTCTCTTTCCTTTTCTCCACCTTACGATTAAAGCTCATTATCAGAATTTATTTGACCTATATACACTCTACTTGTAAACAATATGTATAGTAGGTATAAATCATTTAAATACCTACAAAAGTAACTAAGGAAATGATATATATCTTTAATTTAGGTTTACGTGAACCCAATGTTTAATATTTGAAATTTCATGATATTTACCTATATAAACCCTACTGTAAAACAATGAGCTTACTTTATAGATCCTTGTAAACTTACTTTATGTATCTTTATAACATTGTATACTCAAACTTCTTTTGACAAGGAAAAGCTTGTAGCTTCAGGTTTCTTAGGCCATAAAGATGATTGGATCCATTCTGGTCTCTGATGGGCTCTATGGTCAGCTGGCGGAACCACCGGCTGCATTCTCAGGTTCCCTGTTGGGACAGGAGAGCCAGAGGAAACCATGGAAGACGGTGGGAGGGAGGGGGACATTCCCTCCCACTGCTTGTAAAAGCAGTCTAGAGGCCAATTAGCCGCTAGGATTGCTTTTACATGAAAGACGTCTGCTGGCTAAACAGAATGATACTAAGATGATACTTAAACCCGCATGCCTCATTCTGGTATAACCACTCAAAGTCCAGCAACATACCAGCACGTTGCTGGTCCTTGTTGGGCATATATTGTAATTTTCTTTTCATGCAGCCTGTGGGCTGAACGAAAAAAAGAGATTGATCGGTAGGTATGCCCACCGTTAGAATACCTCCCTTCATCCACCCACTTCTAAAGATGGGCATAACATGCACCATTTTGTTTTTAATTGTGGTGGTGAAATCACCTCCTACAGCGCTGAAGTCGTGGCTTTATGTATCGTGGGAGCAAACGCTGTTGCTGTCAAGATAAATAAATCTGCGCTGCAACTGAATGGTGTACCTGCTTAACAAATGATGGTTAACAATAAAACAAAGTAACATTACAGTATAACAGTAAGACATATCATACCTGCAAAGCAAATACAAAAAAAACATAGTAAAAAATAAAACATTTTTTAATGCAATCTGTGCCTAAAATATATATACCCCGAAGCATGAGGGCACCCGCCCCAAAAGTTAGGAATAAATCACTCCTCCACCCCTGCTGCCCCTATGCTTCATGCTAACATTACAGTATAAAAGTAATGCCCCGTACACACGGTCGGATTTTCCATCGGAAAATGTGTGATCGGAGCGTGTTGTTGAAAAATCCGACCGTGTGTGGGCTCCATCGGACTTTTTCCATCGGATTTTCCGACACACAAAGTGTGAGAGCAGGCTATAAAATTTTCCGACAACAAAATCCGATTGCGTCAATTCCGACCGTGTGTGGACAATTCCGACGCACAAAGTGCCACGCATGCTCAGAAGGAATTCCGAGATGGAACAGCTCGGTCTGGTAAAATTAGCGTACGGAATGGATAGAGCACTTTCGTCAGGCTGCAATGTTTAACCACTTGACGACCGCCGCACGAGTATATACGTCCACAGAGCGGCACGGGCAGGCAAAAGGACATACATATACGTCCTTGCCTTCCCGCGGGTGGGGGGTCCGATCGGATCCCCCCCCGGTGCCAGTGGTGGTCGCCTTTGGTCTGGCAGCGATCAGAGATGAGGGGGAGGCCATATGATCGTGCCCCCCCCCTCGCGATCGCTCCCAGCCAATGAGATTCTTCCCCTGCCTCTGTGTAGTACACAGAGGCAGGGGATGTGATGTCATCTCTCCTCGGCTCGGCAGTTTCCGTTCCGGTGCCGAGGAGAGAAGACTGAAATGTGAGTGCACCAAACACACACACACAGTAGAACATGGCAGGCACACATTACACACCCCTTTAACCCCCGATCCCCCCCGATCACCCCCCGATCACCCCTCCCCCCCTGTCACACTGAAACCATGCAGTTTTTTTTTTTTTTTGATTACTGCATGGTGTCAGTTTGTGACAGTGTGTTAGGGCAGTGAGTGTTAGCCCCCTTTAAGTCTAGGGTACCCCCCTAACCCCCCCCTAATAAAGTTTTAACCCCTTGATCACCCCCCGTCACCAGTGTCACTAAGCAATCATTCTTCTGATCGCTGTATTAGTGTCACTGGTGACGCTAGTTAGGGACGTAAATATTTAGGTTCGTCGTCAGCATTTTATAGCGTCAGGGACCCCCATATACTATCTAATAAATGTTTTAACCCCTTGATTGCCCCCTAGTTAACCCTTTCACCACTGATCACCGTATAACTGTTACGGGTGACGCTGGTTACTTTGTTTATTTTTTATAGTGTCAGGGCACCCGCCATTTATTACCGAATAAAGGTTTAGCCCCCTGATCACCTGGCAGTGATATGCGTCACCCCAGGCAGCGTCAGATTAGCGCCAGTACCGCTAACACCCACGCACGCAGCATACGCCTCCCTTAGTGGTATAGTATCTGAACGGATCAATATCTGATCCGATCAGTTCTATACTAGCGTCCCCAGCAGTTTAGGGTTCCCAAAAACGCAGCGTTAGCGGGAACAGCCCAGATACCTGCTAGCACCTGCGTTTTGCCCCTCCGCCCGGCCCAGCCCACCCAAGTGCAGTATCGATCGATCACTGTCACTTACAAAACACTAAACGCATAACTGCAGCGTTCACAGAGTCAGGCCTGATCCCTGCGATCGCTAACAGTTTTTTTGGTAGCATTTTGGTGAACTGGCAAGCACCAGCCCCAGGCAGCGTCAGGTTAGCGCCAGTACCGCTAACCCTCACGCACGCACCGCACACCTCCCTTAGTGGTATAGTATCTGATCGGATCAATATCTGATCCGATCAGATCTATAATAGCGTCCCCAGCAGTTTAGGGTTCCCAAAAATGCAGTGTTAGCGGGATCAGCCCAGATACCTGCTAGCACCTGCATTTTGCCCCTCCGCCCGGCCCAGCCCAGCCCACCCAAGTGCAGTATCGATCGATCACTGTCACTTACAAAACACTAAACGCATAACTGCAGCGTTCGCAGAGTCAGGCCTGATCCCTGCGATCGCTAACAGTTTTTTTGGTAGCGTTTTGGTGAACTGGCAAGCACCAGCGGCCTAGTACACCCCGGTCGTAGTCAAACCAGCACTGCAGTAACACTTTGTGACGTGGCGAGTCCCATAAGTGCAGTTCAAGCTGGTGAGGTGGCAAGCACAAGTAGTGTCCCACTGCCACCAAGAAGAAGACAAACAGGCCCGTCGTACCCTTTCTGCTGCATTCGCCAATCCTAATTGGGAACCCACCACATCTGCAGCACCCGTAATTCCCCCATTCACATCCCCAACCAAATGCAGTCGGCTGCATGAGAGGCATTTTCTTTATGTCCTCCCGAGTACCCCTACCCAACGAACCCCCCCAAAAAAGATGTTGTGTCTGCAGCAAGTGTGGATATAGGCGTGACACCCGTTATTATTGTCCCTCCTGTCCTGACAATCCTGGTCTTTGCATTGGTGAATGTTTTGAACGCTACCATACACTAGTTGAGTATTAGCGTAGGGTACAGCATTGCACAGACTATGCACACTTTCACAGGGTCTCCCAAGATGCCATTTCATTTTGAGAGACCCAAACCTGGAACCGGTTACAGTTATAAAAGTTAGTTACAAAAAAAGTGTAAAAAAAAAAAATAAATAAATAGATAAAATTTTAAAAAAAGTTGTCGTTTTATTGTTCTCTCCCTCTCTATTCTCTCTCTATTGTTCTGCTCTTTTTTACTGTATGCTATTCTGCAATGTTTTATTGTTATTATGTTTTATCATGTTTGCTTTTCAGGTATGCAATTTTTTACACTTTACCGTTTACTGTGTTTTATTGTTAACCATTTTTTTGTCTTCAGGTACGCCATTCATGACTTTGAGTGGTTATACCAGAATGATGCCTGCAGGTTTAGGTATCATCTTGGTATCATTCTTTTCAGCCAGCGGTCGGCTTTCATGTAAAATCAATCCTAGCAGCTAATTAGCCTCTAGACTGCTTTTACAAGCAGTGGGAGGGAATGCCTCCCTCCACCGTCTTCCGTGTTTTTCTCTGGCTCTCCTGTCTCAACTGGGAACCTGAGAATGCAGCCGGTGATTCCGCCAGCTGACCATAGAGCTCATCAGAGACCAGAGTGGCTCCAAACATCTCTATGGCCTAAGAAACCGGAAGCTACGAGCATTTCATGACTTAGATTTCGCCGGATGTAAACAGCGCCATTGGGAAATTGGGAAAGCATTTTATCACACCGATTTTGGTGTGGTCAGATGCTTTGAGGGCAGAGGAGAGATCTAGGGTCTAATAGACCCCAATTTTTTCAAAAAAGAGTACCTGTCACTACCTATTGCTATCATAGGGGATATTTACATTCCCTGAGATAACAATAAAAATGATAAAAAAAAAAAAAATGAAAGGAACAGTTTAAAAATAAGATAAAAAAGCAAAAAAATAATAAAGAAAAAAAAAAAGTCCCCCTGTCCCCCTCCCTGCTCTTGCGCAAAGGCGAACGCAAGCGTCGGTCTGGCGTCAAATGTAAACAGCAATTGCACCATGCATGTGAGGTGTCACCGCGAACGTCAGATCGAGGGCAGTAATTTTAGCAGTAGACCTCCTCTATAAGTATAAAGTGGTAACCTGTAAAGGCTTTTAAAGGCTTTTAAAAATGTATTTAGTTTGTCGCCACTGCACGTTTGTGCGCAATTTTAAAGCATGTCATGTTTGGTATCCACGTACTCGGCCTTTTTTTTCATCTTTTTTATTCCATCAAACATTTGGGCAATATAGTGTGTTTTAGTGCATTAAAATTTTAAAAAGTGTGTTTTTTCCCCAAAAAATGCATTAGAAAAATCGCTGCGCAAATACTGTGTGAAAAAAAAAATTAAACACCCACCATTTTAATCTATAGGGCATTTGCTTTAAAAAATATATAATGTTTGGGGGTTCAAAGTAATTTTCTTGCAAAAAAAAATATTTTTTTTATGTAAACAAAAAGTGTCAGAAAAGGCTTTGTCTTCAAGTGGTTAGAAGAGTGGGTGATGTGTGACATAAGCTTCTAAATGTTGTGCATAAAATGCCAGGACAGTTCAAAACCCCCTCAAATGACCCCATTTTGGAAAGTAGACACCCCAAGCTATTTGCTGAGAGTCATGTCGAGTCCATGGAATATTTTATATTGTGACACAAGTTGCGGGAAAGAGACACATTTTTTTTTTTTTTTTTTGCACAAAGTTGTCACTAAATGATATATTGCTCAAACATGCCATGGGAATATGCGAAATTACACCCCAAAATACATTCTGTTGCTTCTCCTGAGTACGGGAATACCACATGTGTGAGACTTTTTGGGAGCCTAGCCACGTATGGGACCCCGAAAACCAAACACCGCCTTCAGGCTTTCTAAGGGCGTAAATTTTTGATTTCACTCTTCACTGTCTATCACAGTTTCGGAGGCCATGGAATGCCCAGGTGGCACAAACCCCCCCAAATTACCCCATTTTGGAAAGTAGACACCCCAAGCTATTTGCTGAGAGGTATAGTGAGTATTTTGCAGACCTCACTTTTTGTCACAAAGTTTTGAAAATTGAAAAAAGAAAAAAAAAGTTTTTTCTTGTCTTTCTTCATTTTCAAAAACAAATGAGAGCTGCAAAATACTCACCATGCCTCTCAGCAAATAGCTTGGGGTGTCTAGTTTTCAAAATGGGGTAATTTGGGGGGGTTTTGTGCCACCTGGGCATTCCATGGCCTCCGAAACTGTGATAGGCAGTGAAGAGTGAAATCAAAAATTTACACCCTTAGAAATCCTGAAGGCGGTGATTGATTTTCGGGGCCCCGTACGCAGCTAGGCTCCCAAAAAGTCCCACACATGTGGTATCCCCATACTCAGGAGAAGCAGCTAAATGTATTTTGGGGTGCAATTCCACATATGCCCATTGCCTGTGTGAGCAATATATCATTTAGTGACAACTTTGTGCAAAAAAATAAAAACATAAAAATTTGTCACTTTCCCGCAACTTGTGTCAAAATATAAAATATTCCATGGACTCAACATGCCTCTCAGCAAATAGCTTGGGGTGTCTACTTTCCAAAATGGGGTAATTTGGGGGGGGGGGGGGGGTTGTGCCATCTGGGCATTTTATGGCCTTCAAAACTGTGATAGGTAGTGAGGAGTGAAATCAAAAATTTACGCCCTTAGAAATCCTGAAGGCGGTGGTTGGTTTTCGGGGCCCAGTAAGCGGCTAGGCTCCCAAAAAGTCCCACACATGTGGTATCCCCGTACTCAGGAGAAGCAGCTGAATGTATTTTGGGGTGCAATTCCACATAGGCCCATGGCCTGTGTGAGCAATATATCATTTAGTGACAACTTTTTGTAAATATTTTTTTTTTTTTTTTGTCATTATTCATTCACTTGGGACAAAAAAAATAAATATTCAATGGGTTCAACATGCCTCTCAGCAATTTCCTTGGGGTGTCTACTTTCCAAAATGGGATCATTTGGGGGGTTTTGTACTGCCCTACCATTTTAGCACCTCAAGAAATGACATAGGCAGTCATAAACTAAAAGCTGTGTAAAATCCAGAAAATGTACCCTAGTTTGTAGACGCTATAACTTTTGCGCAAACCAATAAATATACACTTATTGACTTTTTTTTACCAAAGACATGTGGCCGAATACATTTTGGCCTAAATGTATGCCTAAAATTGAGTTTATTGGATTTTTTTTATAACAAACAGTAGAAAATATCATTTTTTTTTCAAAATTTTTGCTTTTTTCCATTTATAGCGCAAAAAATAAAAACTGCAGAGGTGATCAAATGCCATCAAAAGAAAGCTCTATTTATGGGAAGAAAAGGACGCAAATTTCGTTTGGTTACAGCATTGCATGACTGCGCAATTAGCAGTTAAAGCGATGCAGTGCCAAATTGGAAAAAGTCCTCTGGTCCTTAGGCAGCATAATGGTCCGTGGCTGAAGTGGTTAAAATTGTTTAATACAGCGTACTCTCTTCTTCTTTATAATGCTAGAAGAACAAAGTAGTTTTTCTGCTCATATTCACACAGAGTACTCACAAACTTCTTTCTTTATTATTTATCGTGATTCCCTCAATATATTATGATTTGTCACATCTGACCAAAAATCTATATAATTTTTTGGGGTTTTTTTTTTTCAAGCCTGATGTGATTTTTTTTTTTTTTTTGGTTTGTATTTTTTCAAGGCTGATCTTGTTATTTTTTTTTTTTTTTTAGTTATTTAACACCCTGAATATTTTTGTGTGTGTTTTGTGTGTCAAGTTACCACAACACCATTATTATCTTGTATTATTTAATCTCAAGGAGGTTGCTTGGTGTTGGTGTCTCTTGTTAATTTCACATTGTAATTTAGAAATGTACCTACCTCCTCACAAACAAACTGTCCTTTTTGAATGAAAACACGCATAGGCAAGTATAATTGAAACAAAAAAACCTTTATTAAGGGTTCACAACCAAACAAAGACAGTGGCGTCTCCAGCTTTCATATTTAGGGGGGGCACATGGGGGGACAGGGACAAAAGTAGGGAAGTAGGGGGGGCAACTATATAGATATATAGATGTATATATATAGATATATAAATATATACTGGGGCCCTTTACTACGACCCCACAATGGCCCTTTCACATGTTCTGAGCTCCCTTCCTACTGTATTGGGGTCCCCCAGGGTGGCAGACACATCAATTATTTTACTGCAAAATTGGTGGCCTGAGGAGTCCATATCGAAAGGGAGTGCAGTCTGGTCCAGAAGTCCCAGAGATCATGAAAGCAGCAGATGACATCTGTGTCCCCAGGCTGTGGTCAAACAAGAGACTGAATCTTTTACCAGACCAGACTGAACCCAGGGTCATCACTAGGGATGAGCCGAACACCCCCCTGTTCGGTTTGCACCAGAACTTGCGAACAGGCAAAAAATTCTTTCTAACACGCGAACACCGTTAAAGTCTATGGGACACGAACATGAATAATCAAAAGTGCTAATTTTAAAGGCTTATATGAAAGTTATTGTCATAAAAAGTGTTTGGGGACCTGGGTCCTGCCCCAGGGGACATGGATCAATGCAAAAAAAGTTTTAAAAATGGCTGTTTTTTCGGGAGCAGTGATTTTAATAATGCTTAAAGTCAAACAATAAAAGTATAATATCCCTTTAAATTTCGTACCTGGGGGATGTCTATAGTATGCCTGTAAAGGGGTGCATGTTTCCCGTGTTTAGAACAGTCTGACAGCAAAATGACATTTTAAGGGAAAAAAAGTCATTTAAAACTACTCGCGGCTATTAATGAATTGCCGGTCCGACAATACACATAAAAGTTCATTGATAAAAACGGCATGGGAGTTCCCCACAGGGGAACCCCGAGCCAAAATTTAAAAAAAAAAAATGACGTGGGGGGTCCCCCTAAATTCCATACCAGGCCCTTCAGGTCTGGTATGGATATTAAGGGGAACCCCAGCCAAAATTTAAAAAAAAAATGGCGTGGTGTCCCCCTCAAAATCCATACCAGACCCTTATCCGAGCACTCAACCTGGCAGGCCGCAGGAAAAGAGGGGGGGATGAGAGAGCACCCCCCCTGAACCATACCAGGCCACATACCCTCAACATTGGGAGGGTGCTTTGGGGTAGCCCCCCAAAACACCTTGTCCCCATGTTGATGAGGACGAGGGCCTCATCCCCACAACCCTGGCCGGTGGTTGTGGGGGTCTGCGGGCAGGGGGCTTATCAGAATCTGGAAGCCCCCTTTAACAAGGGGACCCCCAGATCCCGGCCCTCCCCCCTGTGTGAAATGGTAAGGGGGTACAAAAGTACCCCTACCATTTCACTAAAAAAGTGTCAAAAATGTTAAAAATTACAAGAGACAGTTTTTCCTTTATTTAAATGCTTCTTCTTTCTTCTACCTTCTTTCTTCTATCTTCCTTCGGTTTCTTCCTCCATCTTCTTCTTCTTCTGATATTCTGGTTCTCCCTCTGGTGTTCTCGTCCAACATCTTCCTCCGCAGCATCGGTGTCTTCTTCCCTTCTTCTCCAGGCCACTCCGCATCCATGATGGCATGGAGGGAGGCTCCTGCCGTGCGACGCTTCTCTCTTCATCTTCTTGTCTTCATCTTCTTGTCTTCATCTTCTTTTCGGGCCGCTCCGCATCCATGATGGCATGGAGGGAGGCTCCCGCTGTGTGACGCTTCTCTTCTTCTGACGGTTCTTAAATAACGGGGGGCGGGGCCACCCGGTGACCCCGCCCCCTCTGGCGCACGGTGACTTGACGGAACTTCCCTGTGACGTCATGGGGAATGCCACAGGTAAGTCCCGTCAAGTTCTAATTACAGCAACAAGGAGGAGGAGGAGGAAAGCCCGGAACCAGAATAGTCCCGATCTCAGAGGAGACGATTTAAGGCATCAAATATGTCCTTTGGGGGGATGTTGGAGATGGTCAACATCCTGAAGAAGGCCGACTATGATGGGAAGTATGGACCTTACCCCAACCCCAATGTCAGAAAGGCCAAGATCATGGCGAAAGTGGTCAAGAGTCTGCACCGGAATTTCGGGGTACGGCGATCGAAAGATCAACTCAGGAAGCGGTGGTCGGACCTCAAATTAAGAGAGCATGAGCAGTACAGAAGGATCCGGAGAGTGCTGCAAAAAAGTAAGTAGTTGTCCTGTGTTCCTATTCTTTATGTTTATTACGTTCGTGTTGCTCCATGTGCTTTTCTTAACTGTTGTCCAGTTTAAAATGTCAACTTTCATGTTCATGGGCACATTATTCGTTCGTATAAAACATTGTTCGTTTGGCCTAGAAAACACCATTGTTTTGGCCATATGCATTTGCCAACATTTTTTATGGCCTACTTGTCTGAAAATAATTTGGTTGTGTAAATGGGTTTGTAACTAGAATGAAATGCAAACTAGATTCTGTGTAAACAGCTACTCAGTAGCTGTTTACACTAGACATGTGCACACTGAAATATTTCGTTTCGGAATTTCATTTTCATCTGAAAAATAAATGTATTTAGTTACTCCCGAAATTCGTTTTTATTTATTTAGTTTTTCGTTAAATTGCATTAGTCCGAAAATCCAAATTAAGGTCGAATTTGTCATTGAAGGCTTATGGTGTCTGTTGAATGTTCGACGTCATATAGTTTACCTGCTCCGTCGAATCTTTTTAGAACTTTCAACAGACACCATAAGCCAAAGTACGTGTGTACTTAGTTCCAGCTATTTTACTGCTCCTCCTCTTTGGTTACAATCAGCCAATAACATTCATCATCATCATTATTTTTATTTATCTTTTCTCCCCTACGTCGAATCTTTTCTCCCCTGCGTCAAATCTTTCTCCCCTGCGTCAAATCTTTTCTCTCTATGTCGAATCTTTTCTCTCTATGTAGAATAATCTTGGACTAATAGAGTTAAGGTTAGGCACATTCGACCACAGGTTTGATGGACTCAGATTGTTATTGTCAGCATCATGTCGAATCTCCTATCTATATCGAACTGTTGTAGCAACGAAAATGAAAATAAAGCATTTGTTTATGTCAGATCTTTCATTTTTCGGATTCTGCACTTTCGTTATCGTTTGTTAAAATGATAACGAAAATACCTGAAATTCGGACGAAAACGAATGCACATGTCTAGTTTACACATCTGGACACTGGAGCACTAGTGTGGGACACAAGAACACACTTTTTATTAGGGGGCCCCATACAGGTGCTCCAGTGTATACTATAGGGGTGACTCAATTTGTGAAGCTTGTACTAAACAGATAAAGTATTGAAGCTTGACAAAGGACAATAAAAATTCTACATCTTGGAACTCTGCCAAAACAGACAATTGTACCCCACTTCCAAGCAATGTTTCATATTCCTATTTCTGCCATCAAATATCTGTGTGCTAAGTATACCTATTTTTTTTTTACATAGGGGATGAAAGACTCAGAGGACACCCCTCATCCGAGGAGACCAGAGACCCCCCACCTCATGAAGAAGTAGAGACCCACCAAAGACAACAGGAGGAGGAGGAGGAAGGAGATGTGGTGGAAATAGTCACCACAACAGGTGAGTGTCTGCGACCACAGGCTCAGGTAAGAGATGGATGCCGGCAGATTTATAATACATGGTGTATTTTTGTTTCTATCTTTTTAGGTGATAGTGATGTTGTGGATCCAGGGCATTTCACCTCAGAAAGTGAACAGATCCTGATCAGGGAGATCATGGGGTGTAATAGGGACTTGTAAAACATCCAGAAAAGCATCAATGATGTTCAAAAAAAAATGAAGAACATCATTGATGTTTTAGGGAGAGTTTAAAACCCCTCGAAATCCCTTTGTTTTTTTGTGGTTTTTGTGAGCTAAAAATTTACCATTTTTTGACATATTTGCAAAAAACCAAATTTTGAAGATGCACACAGTGTGTCAACATGTGCTATCTGCCATCACGGGAGATCAATGTAGGCATTTTGGGGGTGCAACCCCTTCCTCAATAATAAAATAGCTGTGAGGAAGGGGTTGCACCCCCAAAACTTGTCCCTTGATCCCCCGTGATGGCAGCTAGCACATGTTGACATTCGGCAATTTGTGTGCATCTTCAAAATTTGGCTTTTCTAGGGGTGACTTCACCCCATCTGAACGCAATATCAAACACAGTTTGTAAATACTCATGTCTGATATTGCCTTCAAGTTCTACCAAATGTGAACTTTGTAAGTTCAAGATTTGTGTCTTTCTTGTTGGTTTGCCTGTTTTATCTTAAATGGACATTTCTACTTTTTCTAATGTGACCCCAAAATTTGTTATACAACAGACATGTTGGTTTGTTTTAAAAACCTTTTCTAAATGCACATGTGATTGTGCTGGTATTAAAAAGATTGTTAATCAAGAATGTGTGGATTATTGTTTCAACGCTCCAAAACTTTTGTTGTGCTCTTATTGGTGTTTTCAGTGACAATGGGGGTTATTTCCTAAGGGAAAATCCACTTTGCACTACAAGTACAGTTTCAAGTGCACTTGTAGTGTAAAGTGTCTTTGCCTTTAGTAAATAACACCCAACAATGCTTTGTAATGTTACACAATAACGCCATTTTCAGGACTCACCACATTTCTGTCAGGGTCAGCTAAAAGAAACACAAGCAGTAAATGTCACCAAAGATTTTAGTAGTTAATTTTTTTTTTTATTTGAAAAAAGTTTCAGACATTGTCTGGCATATTGATAGCCCCCCTACCTGCAAAGTATTCAAGGTATCTTAGACGGACATCACAGGCACTCAGGGGGGGCAAGCCAGGACGGCCACTTTCAAGCGCCGTCAGGGTTGGTTGATTTTGAATTCCAGCCTCAGGCCCAACTGAGCCAGCATAGTTGGCAGAATGTTGCCGTAAAAAGTTGTGTAGAACACAGCACGCCAGGATAATATGATTCAGTTTGTACTCCGCCATGTGTATGGGTGTAAGAAATAGGCGGAACCGGCTGGCCATGATTCCAAACGTGTTCTCCACCACTCTTCTGGCTCTGGCCAGCCGGTAATTAAAAACCCTCTGGTCCGGGTGAGGGTCCTCATCGGGAATGGCCGCATAAGATGGTCCCCCATCCCAAACGCTTCATCCGCAACAAAGACGAATGGGAGTCCTTCCACATTGTCTTCTGGAGGTGGCAAGTCCAAGCTGCCATTCTGGAGATGCCTGTAGAACTCCGTCTGGGCGATGACTCCACCATCGGACATCCGGCCATTCTTCCCCACGTCCACATACAGGAACTCGTAAGTAGACACCACCGCCAACATCACAATACTATTGAACCCCTTATAGTTGAAATAGTAGGACCCCGAGTTGGGTGGTGGGACAATGTGGATGCGTTTCCCATAAATTGCCCCTCCGCAGTTAGGAAAGTCCCACCGCTGGGCAAAGTAGGAGGCCACAGTCTGTCATTCCTGTGGCATGGAAGGAAACTGTGGAGTCAAACAACAACAAAAAATTAGTCATTTTGCACATAAACAGGGAAAGCAGATTAGACACAAACATTCTTGGCCAACATCAAGATAACATTTATTTGAGGGAGTTTTTAAAGACCAAAGTATAAGGTACACCTATCAGATTCCCCCTCCCCCATCTCATGGGCCATTTCTAACATTTTAGGGGGGTCTCTTGGACAGGTAACCCTCTCCACTTCATTGAGAGATGAATGCCTAAATAATGGGTAATACTTTGGCCAGCCCCTCCTTAGTTACACTATTGGCAGCCCACTGGACAGGTAAGAAGTGTCATAATACAAAGATCTAAATACACACTGTACACATTTGAGCACATTTGGAAATTCTGCTATTACCTATCAAGATAATAATAGGATACAAAAACTTTAAACAGTACCATTTGAAAGTATACAGGCAGGCCCTTGCACTACATGCTTTGGGGATTTCATCCATGAATCTGACCACAAAAGAGATGGGTATAGTGTGTATGGGTTTGGCAAAGTCAGCAGATAGATGATTGAGGATAGATAGAGAATTGGTATCAGCTGACTTAGCAGTTGGGGGGAGGGAGGGTTCCAAATGATTTGGGGACCCCCCAAAAAAAGCCTCTGGAACTCTGCCTGAATTTAAAGCACAAATCACATTTAAAAACATTTTAGGGGGTGTTTGGGGTAAAGCACTACTATGGAGCTGATAAAATACATTGTTAAGTGACTACATGAGGTGAATATAGGGCCAGGAGATCATGCTGGGGAGGTAAGTGAAGGCAAATATGTATGAAGGGGAAAAAAATAATTACAGAAAAATCCAGCATGCATGAGAACAAAGGGACATTCACAGCATATTACAATCATGGTAATTAGGGAATGAGGAAAGAAATACAATATATTATCAAACATTAAATACAATAAAATGTCATGTTAAAGGATAAATCTTACCTTAATATACTCCTTCTGCAGGACCTGGATGATGGCAGAACAGGTCTCTGGGATATTGATCCCCAGAGCCTGGGGGGAGATGCCTGTCAAAAACTTGAGATCCTGCAGGCTTCTCCCCGTCGCCAAGTACCGCAGGGTGGCGACTAACCTCTGCTCCGGAGTGATGGCTTGCCTCGTGCAGGTATCCTGCCTGCTGATATAAGGGGTCAGCAAAGCCAACAAACGGTGAAATACGGGGTCCATCATCCGGAGAAAGTTCCTGAAATCATCAGGATTATTCTCACGGATCTCATGGAGCAAAGGCATATGACAGAACTGGTCACGCTGGAGCAACCAATTCTTGGTCCATGAACTCCTCCCCACCCTGTTCATGGACTGGACTTGTGTCAAGGTGAGGACCCCAACACCAAGCCCCCGCACAGCACGAACTCTACGAGGAGTACGTATACACAACATGGCTAGAAAACGGTCGGCTGCTCAGAACGAAGTAACAGAACGCACTGAGGAACAGCAAGGCCTGTGAAGAGCGACCTGAAAAACAGTAACAAACGAACAAGAACACAATGACAAGAGTCACGCATAACTCGCTGCACGCACTGAAGAGCAGATACAAACCCACGAGCACAAACTGAACAGCAGAAAACGATCTGAAAACCACGAGTCTGAAAAAGCGTGAATCGGCTCTCAAACTTTTACTAACAGGAGATTAGCAAAAGGAGCCCAAAGGGTGCCGCGCTTGGTTCTGAACTGGCCTTTTCTAGTCTCATCGTACGTGGTGTACGTCACCGCGTTCTTGGTGATCGGAAATTCCGACAACTTTGTGCGACCGTGTGTATGCAAAACAAGTTTGAGCCAACATCCGTCGGAAAACGTCAATGTCCGATCGTGTGCACGGGGCATAAGACATATCATACATGCAAAGCAAGTACAAAAAAAAAATAGTAAAAAATAAAACATTTTTTAACGCAATCTGTGCCTAAAATATATATATGCCGAAGCATGGGGGCATCCGTTCCCAAAAGTTAGGAGCAAATCGCTCCTCCACCCCTGCTGCCCCCATGCTTTGGCATATATGCTCTTTTTTTTAACTGTGGTGGTGAAAACACCTCCTATACAGCGCTGGAGTCATGGCTTTATGTATCGTGGGAGCAAACACTGTTGCTGTCAAGATAAATAAATCCGCTCTGCAACTGAATGGCGTACCTGAAAACAAAAAAATGGTTAACAATAAAACACAGTAAACAGTAAAGTATAAAAAAAATGACATACCTGAAACGCAAACATGATAAAACATAATAACAATAAAACATTGTGGAATAGAAAACAGTAAAAAGAGCAGAACAATAGAGAGAGAGAATAGAGAGAGAGAGAGAGAGAGAGAGAGAGAGAGAGAGAGAGAGAGAGAGAGAGAGAGAGAGAGAGAGAGAGAGAACAATAAAACAACAACAATTTTTTTTTTTATTTTATATATATATTTTTTTTTTTTTTTTTTACACTTTTTTTTGTAACTGTAATGGTTGTAACTGTAATGCCCTGTACACACGGTTGGACATTGATCGGACATTCCGACAGCAAAATCCTAGGATTTTTTCTGACGGATGTTGGCTCAAACTTGTCTTGCATACACACGGTCACACAAAGTTGTCGGAAAATCCAATCATTCTGAACGCGGTGACATAAAACACGTACATATAAACGGGGTAGTAGCCAATAGCTTTCATCTCTTTATTTATTCTGAGCATGCGTGGCACTTTCTGCGTCGGATTTGTGTACACACGATCGGAAATTCCGACAACGGATTTTGTTGTCGGAAAATTTTATAGCCTGCTCTCAAACTTTGTGTGTCGGAAGATCCGATGAAAAATGTGTGATGGAGCCTACACACGGTCAGAATTTCCGACAACAAGGTCCTATCACACATTTTCCATCGGAAAATCCAATCGTGTGTACGGGGCATAACGGTTCCAGGTTTGGGTCTCTCAAAATGTGATGGCATCTTGGGAGACCCTGTGAAAGTGTGTCATAGTCTGTGCAGTGCTGTACCCTACGCTAATACTCAACTAGTGTATAGTAGCATTCAAAACATTCACCAATGCAAAGTCCAGGAATTGTCAGGACAGGAGGGACAAAAATAGCGGGTGTCACGCCTATATCCGCGCTAGCTGCAGACACGACATCTTCTTTGGGGGGGCTCATTGGGTAGGGGTACTCGGGAGGACATGAGGAAAATGCCTCTCATGCAGCCGGCTTACTTAATAAAACAAAGGTAATTGCGGCGCATAAAAATAAATAAAAGAAAGAAATACAGTGGGGCAAAAAAGTATTTAGTCAGCCACCAATTGTGCAAGTTCTCCCACTTAAAAAGATGAGAGAGGCCTGTAATTGTCATCATAGGTATACCTTAACTACGTGAGACAAAATGTGGAAACAAATCCAGACAATCACATTGTCTGATTTTTGAAAGAATTTATTTGCAAAATATGGTGGAAAATAAGTATTTTGTCAATATCAAAAGTTCATCTCAATACTTTGTTATATATCCTTTGTTGGCAATGACAGAGGTCAAATGTTTTCTGTAAGTCTTCACAAGGTTGTCACACACTGTTGCTGGTATGTTGGCCCATTCCTCCATGCAGATCTCCTCTAGAGCAGTGATGTTTTGGGGCTGTCGATGGCAAACACGGACTTTCAACTCCTTCCAAAGGTTTTCTATGGGGTTGAGATCTGGAGACTGGCTAGGCCACTCCAGGACCTTGAAATGCTTCTTACGAAGCCACTCCTTCGTTGCCCGGGCGGTGTGTTTGGGATCATTGTCATGCTGAAAGACCCAGCCATGTTTCATCTTCAATGCCCTTGCTGATGGGAGGAGGTTTGCACTCAAAATCTCATGATACTTGGCCCCATTCATTCTTTCATGTTCACGGATCAGTCGTCCTGTTCCCTTTGCAGAGAAACAGCCCCAAAGCATGATGTTACCACCCCCATGCTTCACAGTAGGTGTGGTGTTCTTTGGTTGCAACTCAGCATTCTCTCTCCTCCAAACACGACGAGTTGTGTTTTTACCAAACAGTTCTACTTTGGTTTCATCTGACTATATGCAATTCTCCCAATCCTCTTCTGGATCATCCAAATGCTCTCTAGCAAACCTTAGATGGGCCCGGACATGTACTGGCTTAAGCAGAGGGACACGTCTGGCACTGCAGGATCTGAGTCCCTGGCGGCGTAGTGTGTTACTGATGGTAGCCTTTGTTATGTTGGTCGCAGCTCTCTGCAGATCATTCACTAGGTCCCTCGTGTGGTTCTGGGATTTCTGCTCACCGTTCTTGTGATCATTTTGACCCCACGGGGAGAGATCTTGCATGGAGCCCCAGATCGAGGGAGACTATCAGTGGTCTTGTATGTCTTCCATTTTCTAATTATTGCTCCCACAGTTGATTTCTTCACACCAAGCTGCTTGCCTATTGCAGATTCAGTCTTCCCAGCCTGGTGCAGGTCTACAATTTTTTTTCTGGTGTCCTTCGACAGCTCTTTGTTCTTCACCATAGTGGAGTTTGGAGTGTAACTGTTTCAGGTTGTGGACAGGTGTCTTTTATACTGATAACAAGTTCAAACAGGTGCCATTGATACAGGTAATGAGTGGAGGACAGAGGAGCCTCTTAAAGAAGAGGATACAGGTCTGTGAGAGCCAGAAATCTTGCTTGTTTGTAGGTGACCAAATACTTATTTTCCACCATAATTTGCAAATAAATTCTTTCAAAAATCAGACAATGTGATTGTCTGGATTTGTTTCCACATTTTGTCTCTTATAGTTGAGGTATACCCATGATGACAATTACAGGCCTCTCTCATCTTTTTAAATGGGAGAACTTGCACAATTGGTGGCTGACTAAATACTTTTTTTCCCCACTGTAGTCCAATCCAGATGGAAAACTCGAATCACCGGACGGAAGGAATGACAGGATCCCTCGTGAAGAAAGTGGGAAAGTCCTTCCGATGTAAAGTGACAATTCCTTCCCCAAATAAGCCCAAATACGCTTACCAGAAATGGTGGACCTCCCTACCACAGGGATGTTGCAAACCTCCCATAAGGCTTGAGCGGTCCTTGATCCCGGTACGTGGAGCTCCTGTCCAGCAGTGAAATCCAGTAGCAGAAGGAGAGACCTGCAGACACCAGGCTGTTTACATGTTCACTGACAGCAACAGAGCCTACTGTAGGCTTACTGCATTTGGATTGGGAAAGTGAGGTGGAGCACCGTCTGGAAACCGATGGGCTCTGACGATCTCTTTCTGGAATTTAAGGAAGGATCCAGTCCATCCTGAAGCTCTGTATAGCACATGAGCGTTCAGCAAAGCCAATTGAAATAAATAAACAGACACTTTTTTGTACCAGCCTCTGGCCTTACAGGCAACTAGGTACAGCGCCAACATCTGGTCGTTGAGGTCCACCCCTCTCATATTTTGGTTATACTTGGACACAGAGGGGTTTCTCCACAACACCAGTCGCTGTAGGAATTTGGACCGTGGTGTCTGCATGAAGGGAGGAAAAACGAAAACATTCTTATTATCCCTCCACTTCACAGCGAGTAAGTTATTACACTTCAAGCAGGCTTTCTCCCCCAGCCTAAGACGGGATTCTACAAGCCGCTGGGGAAAGCCCCGGTGATTAGATTGCACGGTGCCACATGCGCCAATTTGATGATCAAACAAGTGACTAAAAAGTGGCAATTGTAATAAGTGTAATAATTGTCCACATACAAATGATACCCCTTTCCGAATAAGGGTGACACCAAGTCCCACACAATCTTGCCAGTGCTCCCTATGTAATCTGGGCAGTTTGGCGGCTCTACGTGACTATCTCTTCCCTCGTAAACCATAAAACTACATGTATAGCCTGTGGCCCTGTCACAGAGCTTATACATCTTGACCCTGTATCTGGCACGCTTGCTGGGAAGATACTGTTTGAATGACAAGCGGCCAGAAAACGTAATCAGGGACTCATCAACGCAGACAACTTGATGGGGAGTAAACAAGTCTGCAAAACGTTGGTTGAAGTGGTTTACGAGGGGCCGAATTTTGTAGAGCCGATCGTATCCAGGGTCTCCACGAGATGACAGAGTTCATTTTTTTTGAAATGCATGAACCGCAAGATCTGCTCATATCATGCCCTGGCCATGGAGGCAGAGAACACGGGCATATGGTAAATTGAGTCAGTGGATCAATATGACCGCAACGTACTCATTTTAACTATGCCCATGTTGAGGGATAGGCCCAGAAAGATCTTAAAGATCTTAAATTCGGAGACCAGCATACAAATTACTTTGGTCCACAATAGATCTATAAAGATTTTCCGTGAAAAACAGCGAATAAAAATCAATTGACGTAAAATCAACTTTCCACCTGAATTCTGGGTTGGCCAGTGAATGGGGGTAGTACGGCTGCTGCAGAAGCGGTGGGTTCCCAATTAGGATTGGCGAATGCAGCAGGAAGGGCACTATGGGCTCGATGGGCCTGTCTTTGTCTTCTTGGTGGCAGCGGGACACTACTTGTGCTTGCCACCTTGAACTGCACTTATGGGACTTGCCATGTCACCACGTGTTACTGCAGTGCTGGTTTGACTACGACCAGGGTGTACTAGGCCGCTGGTGCTTGCCAGTTCACCAGAAGGATGAGCAGCACTAGTACTTCTCTGCTCCATACGAGAGCCCTGTGGTTCTTGAACCTCAACAACAGTAGAAGAAGATTGGGGTCTGATACGCCTGACCTTGCCAGGGACCACAACTCCGTCTTCAGAGCTATCTGTCATGGAGCTCCTGTCATCTACCGGATCGTATTCTGAGCTTGAATCTGACAGATGAGTGACTTCCTCTTAACTATCTGTCATGCTCAGAAACGTGTAGGCCTCTTCACTATTGCACCTTCGATTTGCCATTTTGGGCTCTAAATTTACTGGTACAGTAGTGAGACCCACAGGTTAAAAAGCTCCCAGACTGTCAGCAACTGTATCAAAAGTGATCGATTGATACTGCACTTGGGTGGGCTGGGCGGAGGGGCTAAACACAGGTGCTAGCAGGTATCTGGGCTGACCCCACTAACATTGCGTTTTTGGGAACCCTAAACTGCTGGGGATACTAGTATAGATCTGATCAGATCAGATATTGATCCGTTCAGATACTATACCACTAAGGGAGGTGTATGCTGCGTACGAGGGTGTTAGCGCTACTGGAACTAATCTGACGCTGCCTGGAGCGATGCAGACCCTAACTGACCCTAAAACCTAACTGATACCACCTGCCAGGTGCTCAGGGGGTTAAACCTTTATTGGGTAATAAACGGCGGGTATAAAAAACAAACTAACTAACCAGCATCACCCGTAACACTTATACAGTGATCACTGGTGAAAGGGTTAACTAGGGGGCAATCAGGTGGTTAAAACGTTTATTATGTAGTATATGGGGGTACCTGACGCTATAAAAAGCTGACGGTGAACCTAAATACCTACCTGGCTAACTAGCATCACCTGTGACACTAAAACGGCGATCAGAAAAAAGATTGCTTAGTGACACTGGCAACAGGGGATAAAAGGGTTAACTGGGGGGTGATCAAGGGGTTAAACCTTTATTAGGGGCGGGTTATGGGTGTACCCTAAACCTAAGGGGCCTACTACTAACTGCCCTACCACTTATAACAGTCACAAATGACACAAATGCAGTAATCAGTAAAAAAAATGCTATTGGTGTCACTGTGACAGGGGGTCACAGGGGGAGCAGGGGAGTGTTCGGGGGGGTTTATGTGCCTATGTTTGCTAGTGTTAGTATGGTGTTGGTGCAGACTCACTGTGATGTCTTCACTCCTCGGACGCCGGAACGAAAAGGCTGCACGAGACAAGATGACATCACTTCCTCTGCTTCTGTTTAAATTTCAGAAGCAGAGGAAGCTTCCCATTCATCAGGAGCGATCGCGAGGGGGTGGCCATGAATCGGTGGCCTCCCCCTCAGCACGGATTCCTCCTGGAACGATGCCAACTGCCTCGGGCATGGGGGGGCCCAATCGGGCCTCCCGCCCGCGGGAGGGGAGTGACATGCCCATATGTTACTCTGCCTGCCCGTGCCATTCTGCGTGAGGCGGTCGGCAAGTAATTAAATAGTGACAGAAAAATTGGGCCTTGGGTGGTGGTAGTGGCGGTGCCATGACACTGTAATACCTTCCAGTTACTCTTGTTGGGCACAGGAACGGGCCCTGTTGTGAAAAATTATATCAAAAATTGTAATAACATGCCCCTGTTAAACAGGTAGGGGCTCCTGTCCCCTAGGCAGACCAACTCAAGCATCGCATGGCATCTTTTAGCCTGAGTGCTTGCCCCTTGAACACTTACGGAGCACTGCTGGTTCAGAGGAGAAATCTGCAGAAGAGGCCATAGAGGAAGAAAAAGAGGGGTGGAGGAGAGAGCTGTGGCAGAACCACCACTAGCTTTTTGGAGGCGTGGTGGAGAAACAAGCTCCAACAACACTGAACCCTGTCCTGCATCCTTCCCAGCTGCCAACAGAGTTACCCAGTGCGCCATGAAGGAAAGGTAACATCAATGCCCATGCCTGCTGGACCATGAGTCAGCGGTAATATGAACCTTACTGCTGACTACCCTGTCCAACGAGGCCAAAACATTGCTTTTCACATGCCGGTAGAGAGCCGGATTGGCCTTCTGTAAAAAGAAATGGCATTTTGGAACCTGCCACTGAGGTACAGCACATTCCACAAATTCACGAAAGGGGGCAGAGTCTACCAGCTGAAAAGGCAGCAGTTGCAGTGCTAGAAATTTGACCAAGCTAGCATTTAGGAAGGCTGGGACCGATTTATTTTTATGGTTCAGCAACTGGGGTAGGGAAATTTGCCTGCTAAAATCAATTAGTGGTGTACTGCTTGCAGATTGGCTGCAAGTACTTGGAATACCTATTGCTATACCTTCATTCCTCTCAGTGCAGGTTTTTGAGAGGACTGGAGGTATAGTAGGGTTGGAGATCCCAGATGAGGAGCAAGGAGAAATCCGCCTTTTTCTTTGATGTGGGTCTTTCTAGTGCTGTTGCCAACAGACTGCATGGCAGGTCGTCATATGTCTGGTCAAGCCTGTGGTTCCCAAGCAGCTTCTGTTCTGGCCACGCTTGATACGCTTCAGAAATAGGTTGCAAACAACAATGGTGCGATCTGCTGCACACGTGTCGAAAAAGAAATTAGATTAGAAGCTGTACAACGGCTGCACTGTATTGTATACTGTGTACACCACCAGAAGTGTAGTAGAAACAGTACACACTGTATTAGATACGGTGTTCACAGCCTGCACTGTATTGGAAACTGTACACCGGCTGCACTGTATTAGAAACTGTACAATGGCTGCACTGTATTGTATACACCACCAGAAGTGTAGTAGAAACTGTACACACTGTATTATAGATACTGTGTACACCGCCTGTACTGTATTAGAGACTGTACAATGGCTGCACTGTATTGTATACTGTGTACACCAGAAGTGTATTAGAAACTGTACACACTGTATTAGATACTGTGTACATTGCCTGCACTGTATTATAAACTGTACAATGGCTGCACTGTATTGTATACTGTGTACACCACCAGAAGTGTAGTAGAAACTGTACGCGCTGTGTACACCACCAGAAGTGTAGTAGAAACTGTACACACTGTATTATAGATACTGTGTACACTGCCTGCACTGTATTAGAAACTGTACAATGGCTGTACTGTTTTGTATACTGTGTACACCACCAGAAGTGTAGTAGAAACTGTACACTGTATTAGATACTGTGTACACCACCTGCACTGTATTAGAAACTGTGCAAATGGCTGCATTGTATTATATAATGTGTACACCACCAGAAGTGTATTAGAAACTGTTCACACTGTATTAGATACTGTGTACACCGCCTGTACTGTATTAGAGACTGTACAATGGCTGCACTGTATTGTATACTGTGTACACCAGAAGTGTATTAGAAACTGTACACACTGTATTAGATACTGTGTACATTGCCTGCACTGTATTATAAACTGTACAATGGCTGCACTGTATTGTATACTGTGTACACCACCAGAAGTGTAGTAGAAACTGTACGCGCTGTATTAGATACTGTGTAAACCGCCGGATGTGTATTAGAGAGATAAAAAAGGAAAACCCTGGGATTGTGCGGGTGAGGGGGGGAAAAAGAGTATACAAAGGGAGTAATGAGTAATATGATTGGTATGACAAGGTGCCCAAAAGTAATAAAAAGATATACTTTATTTGAAATATACAAAATAGGGTATTTAAAACAATAGACAGTTCATACAAAATACCTAGACCATATAGATGGACGTTCTGAGTTAAAGAACCATACATATACATGATACACAGGAACCCAACATGTTTCGGATTTAAAAGTGCAATTCCTTCTTCAGGGGTTTCCTGTGAGGATTATTGTATGATCTGGGGAGGTACATAGGTAAAACATACCAATCATTAGTACATGTATGCAATGGACATATATCATAGGTTATAGGTGGTGGAGAATGAGAGCTTGGGAAAGCAAAAAATCAAAGAGGAGAGAGAGGACTTACTCATTCACAGAACTATATGCATATCCTAGAGAAATACAAATGTGTCTGCGCTAGAATTCAAATATCAAATAAGTGATTACAGTGAGTGTTAAATAGGCAAAGTAATACAAAAAATTAAAAAATTAAAAAATGCACTTAAGCTGATCAATAACAAATCAGAAATATCTCTTGGTGATTCAACCTTTTAATACTAAAAGTGCAAAGTGCAATCTAAAATCCACAATATAAGTGCCAAATCAGGAGTGAAATAACAGTAATCTTCATAAAAGTCCTTATAGTACAAAGGTGCACATCCAAAGAAATATAAATATAAAGTGCTCAAAAATAGTGTCCATAATAGTGAAGCTCATCCATCTTGTTCCTCCAAAAGTGTACCATAAAGCATGCCTTAGTGTCTTTCCGTGATCCCCCAAAAGCATATGCGCTCACCTTACAGTGTGTGACATAGTAATTAAACTCTGTCAAACACGCTTTGGAGCAACTCCTGTGCTCAAAAGGAATCAACTTTTTAGACCTCCAATGCTCCCAGTCATGATATTATATGCAAGAAAAAAGGAAACTCCATAGCGCAATATTGTAAGATAATGAAGGATCTTTTATTGTAAACAGAAACTCTCCCCTCATAGGGGTACTCACATGCAGTGGGTGCGTAGGTGCACCATCCCATACAAGCATAGACAGAAACAGGCCGTCCGTAAGGTATAGCGTGCGGTGCGGTGTATGCCACAATCTCTCTCTCTCTCTCTCTCTGCTGACAGCTCCGTCCAGGCCCCTCCCCTACGCGTGTTCGGCACCAGGATCACGTGCCTTCATCAGGGGGATTTGATTGGACGGACGTTCTATGATGCATTTATAGTCACGGTGGCCATTTTGCCTTAGACCGCGGACACAACTAGCAACAGGCTACAGTCATGTACATCCCTGGCGGCCATTTTCCCTTAGATTGCAGATGGAACATATAACAGGCTACAGCAATAATTATCCCCTGTTGCCTATCGACCCCTATGATTATATATGAGCTATTCGTTGTCTGAGGAGCGAAAACGTATGAATGTAAACCCAGAGAGCACGTAAATAAGATCAAATAAATAAATCTAAGTTTATAACCATAATTAAGATGTAATATGTGAACCCCCGGAACGGAGCCGTCATACATAGAGAACATCGCCGCGCACCTTATACACATAGACAGCCACAATTATTACAACAAAGACAAAGTTAACAAAACAAATAATGTCCTGAATAATAGGATTCTAATAGATATACAAGTAATAAAATAAAATAAAATAAAAATAAAACTAAAAAAGATAAAAGCCTCTATAAAAGGTAATACTAAAAATATATATATTTAATATGTAAAACTGTAATCATTAAAATTGCTGTGGGGGGAGTAACAACAGCAAAATACAGATAAAAACCAGAAAAATCAGGGTAAATTACTGTGTACAAAGAACAGGCGGGAGTATGGGACAGTATACTGACAAAGCGACCAGGGTCAAAATACAGTGCATGTCCACCTATGTCCAATCTACAATGCATGTCCACATAAACTACAATATTTAACTAAAACCGTAAGAAGAGAAAACATAAAGGAAAACGCTATATTGGAGCTCACTGGCGGACCAGATATAGTTAATAATTACTGAGAAAGCATCTTAAATCGAAATCTCTATTTAGTCCACCAGGCACCAAAGAGCCAAGCTGGTGTATCCACCAGGATTCCCGTTTACTTATCTCTCTAATGAAATTTGAGCCTCTCCAGTGGCGTTTAGGTGCTTCAATACCCCAAAATTGCATACCAGTGGTGCTCTGATTATGTACTCTTTTAAAGTGCACATATAAATTATGTTTATCTGACCCCTTACGAATGTGTCTCATGTGTTCCTCTATACGGTCTTTCAGAGCCCTAGTGGTGCGCCCTACGTAAATCAAATTGCATGGGCACACACTGTAAGGTGAGCGCATATGCTTTTGGGGGATCACGGAAAGACACTAAGGCATGCTTTATGGTACACTTTTGGAGGAACAAGATGGATGAGCTTCACTATTATGGACACTATTTTTGAGCACTTTATATTTATATTTCTTTGGATGTGCACCTTTGTACTATAAGGACTTTTATGAAGATTACTGTTATTTCACTCCTGATTTGGCACTTATATTGTGGATTTTAGATTGCACTTCGCACTTTTAGTATTATAAGGTTGAATCACCAAGAGATATTTCTGATTTGTTATTGATCAGCTTAAGTGCATTTTTTAATTTTTTTATTTTTTGTATTACTTTGCCGATTTAACACTCACTGTAATCACTTATTTGATATTTGAATTCTAGCGCAGACACATTTGTATTTCTTTAATATCAGTTGCACGGTTATGGAACGTGATTAGTGTTTGCAGCTGTTTTTCACTTGGATTCTTTTTACTTGGATTTTATTTCATTATTTGATAAGGCATTAATCCGTATGTGGCTCGCAAGGCTCATCTAGATTTTTTATATGCATATCCTGGCTGGATTATAACTTGGTGGCTTATCAGATGATGTTCCAAGTTTGTCATCACAGCACCAGTCACACACCCATGTTTAGATAGATAAGGCCATATGTAGGCTTATATATTGGAAGCCAAAGATTGAGGGTTGTCTGGAATCCCTGTAGTATGTGTAAATGGGAGATCTTAAAGCCCCGCAGATGCGTCAAATGCGCCAAATCACCAGCGTCCACAAGGAACAGCAGAAAAGGAAGAGGGGAATGTACGTCCCTAAATATAAATATATGGTATGGTATAAGTATCAAAAGGTAAAACAATAAACAAAATGAATCAAAAAGTAAAAATAACTAATGTGCAGTGAATATAATTGCGTCCAAATAAGCCCCTCTGTAATACTGAAATTTGATCATAAAAGTGTGATATAATCACACATGTGCAAATTGATGTAATAGACAGGAGGGTATGGGAAGATAAAAAATGGACTGGCCTGAAAAGAAGGCTATCATATCCAAGGTTTACTCTGTGATACAACCAATACGACTTAGAATAGTTTCTAAGTCGTATTGGTTGTATCACAGAGTAAACCTTGGAGTAAACCTTGCGTACAAAGTAGATCAATGGTTTTATCCCAAATATATATATATGTATAAAAGTCCAAATGCAGCGCTAAAATAAAATAAATGTCCAAATAATGATAATAGTCCATAGAACTCAATCAGCAATAAAAGATGATGTGAAACCTCCACCAAGCTTCAGTGTGTAAAAGGAAAGCACACCACACCCACGTGCTATCAGTCTGCTTACCAGAAAGATATAAAAAATAGGCGATGTACTCATATATTGCAGAGGGTCAGCAGCAAATCCAAATGGCACACTCCATCATGGGCAGGCACAGCATGGAAACAATCAGGTCACCACATATCAGAAAGCTCAGGACTCGTATTAACGATGGACAGGTTGGTGCAGTCATCAGCAGGAACAAACCAGCAAACAGAAAGCAAGAAATAGTGAAGCCCGTAAGGTAAAACAGTAGTAGTTTATTGTAGTCTACTTACAGGTATGAAGTAAAAATCATCACAGAAAACAGGAACAATCCGCGGTTCTCAGCGTACTTGCATTGACCAGCCTGACATGTTTCATCCTATGTGGATATCATCAGAGGCGTGGCCAATGATGCAAGCACGCTCAAATATATAGTGCACTTCTAAAGTCATGCTGACCCCTGATAGGACAGCATGACACATACAACAGCTGTTTTTAATAGCACATTCCGGCAGCACCTGCGCACTACGGCCGTGCTGTCTTTAAACTAGGAAGTGCCAGGACAGTCACGATCGGCAGCACCTGCGCACTACGGCCGTGCTGTCTTTAAACTAGGAAGTGCCAGGACAGTCACGATCGGCTGCACATGCGCAGTACGGCCGTGCGTTCCAGCGTGGCAGGAAAACAAAACCAGCCAGCCGCACATGCGCAGTACGGCCGCGTGTCCCAGCGCAACAGGAAGACAAAACCAGCCAGCACATCCATTCATTATAAAGGATGGGAAGACCTGATTAATGCCGTCCTTGCTGGTTGGTATGAACGACTCGACCGCGCATGCGCGGTACGATCTTACTAACCAGGAGTTATTTCATGCATGGAACAATAGAACCAGGGGGAAAAAAAAAAAAAAAAAAAGGAAGGGGAAGGAGAAAATAAAACATGAACCATATATGTGAAATTAAGCTGTGCAAGGCAAAAAACAACAGCCTAAACCAGCCCAAATGTGTTCTCCCCATGATGGGCGGAACAAAGTCACCGCCAGCCAAAAGGGGAAAAAACAATAAGGGACTGCACATGTGCCGTAACAGCATCCGGAAGGTGAGTGACACCCGAACCGGAAATAGCAATCAAGGCACATACGTGTAACACATCAGCAGCTACATAACTATAAAATGATTAATCAAATGTTATTATACATCAACAATATAAAAACCTTCATAGACCAATACAAAATATAAAATTTAAAAAGAATATATCGGATATTACAGAGAAAAAAGGAGGAAGTTCTCAGTCTAATATAGCGATAATATAAACCCTGAAAAATATGTGCATATAACCAGGGTGAAATAATGAATAAAAATAATAATAAAATGAATGAAAAATAATAAAAAATAATAAAAAATATAAAAAATAATAGCAATATAAATATAGACACTGCCCCCAAGTGTCAAAACATATACATGTATAAACAAAAATACATGTACTAAAAAAAATATATATTAGCTATTATTAATAAAACAATTTACATCCCAGTCGACGTTCATGCCGAAAGGGGTATAGCATTTTAAGTCGTATATCCAGCGGGTCTCTAATTTGGAAATTTCCCGTTTGGACGAACTCCCACGCCAGTGAGGGTTAAACCTATCGATGGCCACAAAGGTCGTTCCCATAGGGTTCTTATTGTGGTATTCCAAGTAGTGCCGGGAGACAGTGTGTTTCGGGAATCCCTTCTTAATATTGGCGATGTGCTCATTTACCCTAACATGCATAGCCCGTGTTGTACGGCCCACATATTGTATACCGCAGGGGCAAATCAATAAGTATACCACGTTAAGCGAGGTGCAAGTAATGAAGGTGTTAACATCAAAGACTCTACCCGTGGCATGAGATTTAAACTGGCATATTTTCCTGCTCTTGTTCTTATTGATAGCACAAACGTTACAACAGCGGCAAGGATGATAGCCTTTAGATTTTTGAAAAAAGGACACTCTATTAGGGGCGTCTAAAATGTTGGGTGCTACTTGGAGTTTAAGAGGGGGAACACCTTTAAATATGACTTGTGGCCGATCAGGAAGTACCGGACCCAACACCTTATCATTTTTGAGGACTCCCCAATGTTTAGTTAGAATCTTTTTAATCTCAGAGTGTTGCTGAGAATAGGTCGTGACCATTGAAAAATTATAATCAATCTCACTTGATGAGGATTTTTCTTTGATCTGTAAGATCGAAGCTCGATCTGTAGCGCCCACCTCATTGATAACTGTACTCAACTCATCAGGTGAATACCCCTTTTCAATGAACCTTTCTTTCAAAGTGGCAGCCTGTATAAAAAAGTCTTCTTTAAGGGTACAGTTCCGCCGTAGACGGAGGAATTGACTCCTAGGTACCGATTTGAGCCACGAAGGGTGATGACAGCTACCCTGCCCAATATATCCGTTCCTATCGGTACTCTTAAAAAAGGTAGACATATTAAATGCACCATCTTTGACTTGTATAGTTAGGTCCAAGAAATTAATTCTGCTGGTGCTGCTCTCAAACTGTAAAACAATACCCAATGGATTATCATTGAGTTGATGCATGAAGGTAGTAAGCGACGTCATGTCGCCATCCCACAGGAGGAGGATGTCGTCTATATATCTCCCCCAGAAGATCAATTCTGATCGTCTGTTGGAATAGACGACATCCTCCTCCCATTTAGCCATGAACAGATTGGCCATGCTTGGTGCAAATTTTGCACCCATGGCAACACCTCTGTTCTGGAGGTAGTGAACTCCTCCAAACCAGAAATAGTTATGAGTCATGGCGTATCTCAGTAAATCCAGGATAAAATCCCGTTGGGCAGGGATCAATTCAGCATCTCTATTCAAAAACTGTTCCACCGCTTCTAGCCCGTCTAGATGGGAGATAATGGTGTAGAGGGATGCCACATCAGCAGTGGCCATGATGTATCCCTCTTTCCATTCTAAATTTTCAAAAGTGCGAACTACTTGTGCAGAATCTTTAATGTAGGAAGGGGTGCCAGATACAAGAGGTTGTAGAAAACCATCGATATATTTACCGATTCTGGAGGTAATAGAGTCCAACCCGCTTATGATGGGCCTTCCCGGAGGGTTAACCAGACATTTATGTACCTTCGGCAAAAAATATATAATTGGTTTCCTAGGCGCCAGTGGGATCAAAAAATCTTTTTCCTTCTTGTTAAGCAGTTTGTTACGGAAACCTACTTCAATAAGCCCAGTGAGTTCCTTTTTGTATTTAAAGATGGGATCATGGCTTAATGGTATGTAAGTATCAGTGTCGGACAAGATTCTATTCATTTCTGAAACATATGAACTCTTGTCCATCACCACTATTCCTCCCCCTTTATCCGCGGGCCGGATAATAATATCACTCCTCTGTTTCAAGGATTCTAACCCTTCATGGAACCTCGTATCTTTATAATACTTCCTTATCTTTAACTTATCAAGATCTTTTAAAACTAGTTCCTTAAATACGGATATAGAGGGTGGCATAAACCCTGGCGGGTTGAAAAGAGAGGCATTCCTAAGGCCGGAGTGTCTTACTCCATCAGTCTCTATAAGAGAGGTGGTGGTAGCTTGAGACAAAAAATATCTTTTAATATTGACCTTTCTGATGTATTTTTGTACATCCATAAAGGCTCCAAATTTGCTCAGGGGTTTATCCGGGGCAAACTTGAGTCCATGGTCAAGGACAAATTTCTCGTTGTCTGTGAGTGTGCTACTACTGAGATTAAAAATCCCAGCATCTCTTACACTCTTCGCCTTTTTCGATCGGTTCCTCCTCCCCCCTCTGGTCCCTCTCTTGGTTCTCCCCCCCTCTTGTTTTTCTGTGGGGCCTTGGGAAAAAAAGAGGAAGCGGAGGTAGATGGGCCAGAGTGGTGCGGAGGGCCTTGATTATAGTACTGGGATCTTCTCGGGGGATAGAATCCAGGACTGTCCCAACCTGATCGTCCATACTCCTGATAAGCATTACCTGGAGTAGAGAGAGATGGATGTTGGACAATATATCTATCATCGTAGCCACGATCATTATACTCTCTATAACCATCATGGTGTTCTTCAAGGGGTGCATAGCGATTATACACAGGGATGTCCTCCGGTTGTGCATAAGATGGGTGGTCATATTGTGCATAATCACTATTATTCTGTTTTTTATGGGGTGCCCCCTTATATTGAGGGTTCCTGGAAGGAGGGGGTTTTTTATTGTTTACAACCCTCCTCCAACCTCCTTTGGGAGTATGGGCATTATTGGTTTCTCTATTATTGCCCTGAATGGTAGGTGGGACCGAGGACTTTATTCTTGTGGCTGGCCCGGGGGGAGGCACCGTTCCTCGTTCAACGGGAGTCGCCCACCTGACCTGCCATTTGAACACCTGGTTAGATTTATAGTCCTCCATGTCCCTCATATATTTTTTCTTCTTTTTAACTTTCTGGTCTAAGTCCTCTTTCTCAAGGGTTTTTCTAAGGTTGTCAGATTTGTTCTTATATTCTTCTGACTCTCTATATAGTGTTAGTTTTTCTTTAACTTCTGATATTTCCTCATCAAGTTTATTTAGTTTGCGCCTTTTTCTGGCAATCAAAAATCGCAGCAAATCAAGACCTACATCATTGAAGTATTTATACCAACCTGGGAGGTCAATTTCGTCTTCCTGAGGAGTGATCTCAAATCTTAGGCTCCTCGGTACCATGTTATCATCTAGATACTTCTCTAACAGAGCAATATCCCAATGTCCATGGACTTCAGCAACCATTAGATTTTTTAATCGCACGATTGTGCCATTTGGATTTGCTGCTGACCCTCTGCAATATATGAGTACATCGCCTATTTTTTATATCTTTCTGGTAAGCAGACTGATAGCACGTGGGTGTGGTGTGCTTTCCTTTTACACACTGAAGCTTGGTGGAGGTTTCACATCATCTTTTATTGCTGATTGAGTTCTATGGACTATTATCATTATTTGGACATTTATTTTATTTTAGCGCTGCATTTGGACTTTTATACTTATGTTTGATGCAATCTACAAACTATGCTAGCTGCTTTTTGTGTTCTTTTCAGTTAGCGCAGATATTTACTTGTTTTTTCAATATATATATGTATATTAGCATAGCATATAGTGAAAGTATAAAACTGCATGGAAAAAATCGCCATCTCAGTATAGTATAGTATAGTACAGTACAGTATAGTACTCACTTTGAATTTTCAGTTTGTCAAAGAAATCAACCTCCTCCTAGATGTGCAGTCTAGGTGTACAGCATAGCAGTGTGTCTGCACCTGGAGGTTGAAATACCAACTGAGTGAGGGTAACCCCGCCTACACTGGGCGGGGGATGTGTCATGCTGGCCATGTTGTGTAATACATGAGGGGACGGACGAGGTTCGGCGTCACTAAACCCCCAGCTGATCAGTGTCAGCAGAGGAGATACTGTGCGCCGAAGACTGTTCCCTCGGCGCGGCGGCGTCCAGCGCCACCGCGTCATAAGGCGCGATGACGTCAGACGTCGCAGCGCCGCCGACACGAGAGGGGAGGGCTCACTATAGGCCGGTCCAGGGAGCAGCCGTATCGCACATGCGCGAACGGCGGATCAAATGGACTGCCAAGAGCCCTAAGTAAGGCCCCACTATCAAAAGATGTGGGGCCTACCCGTGCTGGGGGACATAATGCCGGTAATTGGCGTCAGATAGACTCACACCGGGGCGATCAATCCTTGATGGGAGAAGCAACATAATAAAAAAGGTTTACCATATGTGTGGGTAATCTGATATTGGAGACTGAAAAAGAGAACAACATTATGTCAAACAGAATCCGACCATAATATAACATGCATGAACACATGAGACATACATAATTAAAGTGTATAACAATACATGCAACTAATACATACAGTATGACATATTTATATAGTATGTAATTCCAAGGTAAGAATAGTAATATTGACACCTTTATACAGTATATATCTCATGTAATAACCATGATAATGCATGAAAATGGTAAGTAAATATTGTAGGTTTGTACAGCATAAATTTAAAAGGTCAAGTTGCAACATCATACAATATAGGCTACATGTGAAAAGTATGTCTGTGGTTATACCTATAAGGCGGTTTGTTGCTAGGCAGTATATCAGTAGGATCTATCTAGGTGGTTATAGGTCCCCTTCGTAGCCTCCTGATGTGAAGCCCTGTAGGAACGGTTTAAAGCTTAATATTTAGTTTAGGCCTGGAGCTGAGGTGGCATTCAAGTTTGAAATCCACCTCATTTCTCGTTGAAGAAGCAATTTATTTAGGTCTCCACCTCTGGGAGTTTGGTGGACATGGTCCAGTACCAAAACTGAGATCTTCGGAAAGCGTTCATTGTGAACTAGCGCTACGTGGCCACCCCATGGGAAATCTGGGTCTTTTGTTTTCATGGCTGCTATGTGGCGATATAGGCGCTTACACAATTTCTGAATGGTTTTGCCAACATAATAGCAGCCACACTCGCATTGTACTAAATACACCACGAATGTGGTCTGACAGTTGGCGTAGTGTTTCGGGGAAAAGATTCACCCATTAGGAAGACGTGGATTTTTGTTTGTGTTGATATACCTACAATAGCCACACGAGCCACATGGAAAGGTGCCAAGGGTGTTGCAGGGGTCACCACGGGTCAGTCCTTTGAATTCGCTCTTAACTAAACGATCCCCAACAGATGTATTGCATCTAAAAGTGATTAAGGGGTTAGGGGAAACAAAGGGGCCCACTACTGGATCATTAGTCAAGACATGCCAATATTTAGCAAGAACATGCCTTATCTCTGTATGTTCATTTGAAAAAGTAATAGGTCAAGCTTGGGTTGCGTTTGCAAACAATCTCCAGAAAGAATATGAACAGAAGGAATCAAAAGAATCGGAGCTGTCTTTCCTATTCTTTAATCTCACCAAATGGCTAGAAAAGAAATCCTCACTTTACACTAGGACGTTTCAGGAATGTATTAGGGAGGATCTGAACCCTTTGGGGCTCAGGGTTCAGATCTTCCCATCCTTCGACAATATTGATTCCACCTTTAAAATGGCTTGGGAAAATGTTTTAAAATCATGTTCTAGCCAGATGATGAATCTTCTCATTGAAGAGTACAAGAAGCGATTAATAGACATTGACAGAAACATTGACAGATTGTATTCTCAAATTAATACACTAAACACCCACCCTTCCTTTCCAGAGCTTAACGACAAGCTAAAGGCACATTTTGAGGCTTTTAACAAAGACATTCTTGCTAAAAAAGAAAATAAATTCCTACGTGACAAACAGGCCTTCCAAGAAGGCCGGGCCTATAAATGGCACCAACAGACCAATAATAGAAATTACCAACGTCGTCATACACAATACGGCTATCAATCAGATGCTTCTGACACCTCATCTGTGGCCTCTAGTATGTCGCAATCGCTCCCTAAAACGAATAAACATACAAGAAAACAAAAAAGACAGAGGGATGGAGATAGCTCTGAGGGGAGACCCAAACGGAACCAAGGGAATCGCACACGCAAAACCCCTATTAAAACACCCACCTTCTCTGATAACACTTCCGGTCCAACCTTTGTTGGAGCAAACACAAAAGAAATAACCCCCTCTACTACTATCAAAATCCCGAGTTTGTTCCAGTCAAAAAACTCGAGCTCCCCCTCTATCCCCCCAACATAGAACACACTGCACCTCAACCATACAACATAATCAACCTCTCATCATATCCCCTTACAGCAGATGAAACCTCTGTATTATCCAGGGGACTTACATTTTGTCCCAACTGAAAGATTGACAAATTTGAAATAATAAAAGATGTACACCTATTCACACGCAAGCTTCAGCTACAAAGCATGTTCAACAAAACTGATGCGGATTCAACTACCTTTCAAACAATTAGAGAATGTCAAGCACTAGCGGACTTAAATGCACCCCTAGAAGAGAGTGACACTCGAGACCTCATTGATGTCATTGATTTGGAGTCTCTTCTAAATCAATCCACCAACCCCACAGTGACAGAACAAACAGTCTCCAAATTAAAGAAAAAGTCTGACCTTTATCCTTCTCCGAGTTCTAATCACGGTATAGCTACCTTCTTAAAATTAATTACCCAAGAGATTAAAAGTATGAGCACAAATTCTAAAGTACTTGACAACTTAACAATTAATGAACAAACAGCCCTTAATGAGTTAGCCAAAAATCCAAATTTGGTTATTAAACCCTCAGATAAGGGCGGAAATATCGTTTTGATGAATAACGAGAAGTACATATCTATGTGCATGAAAATACTATACGGATTACATAGTACATAGTTACATAGTTAGTCAGGTTGAAAAAAGACACAAGTCCATCCAGTCCAACCATAAAAAAAAAAAAAAAAAAAAACAAAAAAAAAAAAAAACGTACAATCCAATATACCCAATACTATACCCACAGTTGATCCAGAGGAAGGCAAAAAACCCCAGCAGAGCATGCTCCAATTTGCTACAGCAGGGGAAAAAATTCCTTCCTGATCCCAGAGAGGCAATCGGATTTTCCCTGGATCAACTTTACCTATAAATGTCAGTACCCAGTTATATTATGTACCAATTGGTACAGACCTATTGAATTTCAAACAATTACTCGGTTTAACGAGGAATTCTACATCCTCGTCGATCGAGCATTGAATAACAATATCATTTCCAACCAAATGTGGAAATTTATCTGGACTACATTTCCGGTTATTCTCACATTTTATTCCCTCCCCAAGATTCATAAGAACCCGAAGGACCCCCCAGGCAGACCCATTGTGTCGGGTAATGGATCCATTACTGAAAACCTTTCAAAAGTAGTGGACTAACATTTTAGACCATTAGTGTCTTCCTTACCATCTTATATAAGAGACACTATTCACCTACTTCAAATTATTAATGGAATCAGAGTGTCTGACCATACCATTCTGGTCTCTATCGACATTGAAACATTGTACAGCTCTATACCGCACAGTAAGGGGTTAGCCTGTATCCAAAAAATTCTATCTCAAACCACCCCCTCCGAAAAACCATTTATTGAGTTTATATTACAGGCATTGGACTATATACTTCAACATAACGTCTTTAGTTTTCACGGACAATACTTCCTCCAGGTGCAGGGCACTTGTTGTGCCCCTGGCTACGCCAATCTGTACCTGGGGGAATGGGAGAAGACCTTATTCAATGATGGGGATCTCTTGATGTACCTGCGCCATATCACTATGTGGCGCAGGTACATAGATGACATCCTTATCCTATGGGAGGGACCAATTGACTTACTTCACAGTTTCCTAACCACTTTAAACTGTAATGAATTTAATTTAAACTTTACAATGACTCATGACTACACATCTATAACCTTCTTGGACGTTGAGATATTCAAAGACATAGATAATTCTGTAGCCTGCAAACTCCATCGCAAACCCACCTCGGGGAACACTATTCTACACTCGGATAGTTTCCACCCGAGACCACTAATCAACTCCATTCCCTTTAGCCAATTTCTTAGGATTAAACGTAACTGTTCTAAAAATGACGATTTCCTTCGAGAGGCTAGAGCTCTAAAAAATCGTCTCTTGGATAGAGGCTATAGCCACAGATGTTTAAAACGAGCCTTTAACAAGGCTAACAGCCGGGATAGACAGGACTTGTTACAATCACAGAACAGACCCATTCGCAACACCAATCCTTATACCAGGATAATTACTACTTTTTCAAATGAACATACAGAGATAAGGCATGTCTTGACTAATGATCCAGTAGTGGGCCCCACTACGCCAACTGTCAGACCACATTCGTGGTGTATTTAGTACAATGCGAGTGTGGCTGCTATTATGTTGGCAAAACCATTCAGAAATTGTGTAAGCGCCTATATCGCCACATAGCAGCCATGAAAACAAAAGACCCAGATTTCCCATGGGGTGGCCACGTAGCGCTAGTTCACAATGAACGCTTTCCGAAGATCTCAGTTTTGGTACTGGACCGTCTCCACCAAACTCCCAGAGTAAATTGCTTCTTCAACGAGAAATGAGGTGGATTTCAAACTTGAATGCCACCTCACCTCCAGGCCTAAACTAAATATTAAGCTTTAAACTGTTCCTACAGGGCTTCACGTCAGGAGGCTACAAAGGGGGCCTATAACCACCTAGATAGATCCTACTGATATACTGCCTAGCAACAAACCGCCTTATAGGTATAACCACAGACATACTTTTCACATGTAGCCTATATTGTATGATGCAACTTGACCTTTTAAATTTATGCTATACAAACCTACAATATTTACTTACCATTTTCATGCATTATCATGGTTATTACATGAGATATATACTGTATAAAGGTGTCAATATTACTATTCTTACCTTGGAATTACATACTATATAAATATGTCATACTGTATGTATTAGTTGCATGTATTGTTATACACTTTAATTATGTATGTCTCATGTGTTCATGCATGTTATATTATGGTCGGATTCTGTTTGACATAATGTTGTTCTCTTTTTCAGTCTCCAATATCAGATTACCCACACATATGGTAAACCTTTTTTATTATGTTGCTTCTCCCATCAAGGATTGATCGCCCCGGTGTGAGTCTATCTGATGCCAATTACCGGCATTATGTCCCCCAGCACGGGTAGGCCCCACATCTTTTGATAGTGGGGCCTTACTTAGGGCTCTTGGCAGTCCATTTGATCCGCCGTTCGCGCATGCGCGATACGGCTGCTCCCTGGACCGGCCTGTAGTGAACCCTCCCCTCTCGTGTCGGCGACGCTGCGACGCCTGACGTCATCGCGCCTTATGACGCGGTGGCGCTGGACGCCGCCGCGCCGAGGGAACAGTCTTCAGCGCACAGTATCTCCTCTGCTGACACTGATCAGCTAGCGGTTTAGTGATGCCGAACCTCGTCCGTCCCCTCATGTATTACACAACATGGCCAGCATGACACATCCCCCGCCCAGTGTAGGCGGGGTTACACTCACTCAGTTGGTATTTCAACCTCCAGGTGCAGACACACTGCTGTGCTGCACACCTAGACTGCACATCTAGGAGGAGGTTGATTTCTTTGACAAACTGAAAATTCAAAGTGAGTACTAGGTTTCACTATACTGAGATGGCGATTTTTTCCATGCAGTTTTATACTTTCACTATATGCTATGCTAGTATACATATATATATATATACTTGGGATAAAACAATTGATCTACTTTGTAAGCATAGTTTCTAAGTCGCATTGGTTGTATCACAGAGTAAACCTTGGATATGATAGCCTTCTTTTCAGGCCAGTCCATTTTTTATCTTCCCATACCCTCCTGTCTATTACATCAATTTGCACATGTGTGATTATATCACACTTTTATGATCAAATTTCAGTATTACAGAGGGGCTTATTTGGACGCAATTATATTCACTGCACATTAGTTATTTTTACTTTTTGATTCATTTTGTTTATTATAAAAGACAAAGTAAGTGCAGCGCAATAAATACACAAATAATTCAAAAAGTCCCCAATGCTCAATTGAAGCAGATGTACTGTAAACTTTCAATGGCCAGAGGAGATACGATCCTGTGTGCAGTAAATACAATATGCGCTTACCAGAAGATGTGGACCTCTGCAAAGCAGGGGTCAAACTCACATATATCCCCTCAGGGATGATGACCTCCTGGATGTAGTCACTGGAACGGAACACAACCGGCAAAGATTCCTGGCATCCACAGGCACAGCCAGACTTCCAGCTGAAGGAGCCCCAAGGCATACAGGCATCCGGATCAAGGTGTCCCCACAGGTTTCTCCAAGGTATCAATAAATAAGAGCACAGAAAGGAAACACTTTCTAAGAGTAGTCCGTTTATTAAGATAAAAAACACACTAGTATATGCAGGCGCTTCACAGGTGCTGAGAATGTAAATCCATATAAAAACTGTCGGGCTGCGGTGCACAAGCAGACCCGGCATGCAGAGAGAGGCAGCGGATGACGTCTGTGTAAAAAGCTCCCCGTCATTTTGTTTATTGTTTTACCTTTTGATACTTATACCATATATTTATATTTAGGGACGTACATTCCCCTCTTCCTTTACTGCTGTTCCTTGTGGACGCTGGTGATTTGGCGCATTTGACGCATCTGTAGTGCTTTAAGATCTCCCATTTACACATACTACAGGGATTCCAGACAACCCTCAATCTTTGGCTTCCAATATATAAGCCTACATATGGCCTTATCTATCTAAACATGAGTGTGTGACTGGTGCTGTGATGACTGAAACTTGGAACATCATCTGATAAGCCACCAAGTTATAATCCAGCTAGGATATGCATATAGTTCTGTGAACGAGTAAGTCCTCTCTCTCCTCTTCGATTTTTTGCTTTCCCAAGCTCTCATTCTCCACCACCTATAACCTATGATATATGTCCATTGCATACATGTACTAATGATTGGTATGTTTTACCTATGTACCTCCCCAGATCATACAATAATCCTCACAGGAAACCCCTGAAGAAGGAATTGCACTTTTAAATCCGAATCAGGTTGGGTTCCTATGTATCATGTATATGTATGTTTCTTTAACTCAGAACGTCCATCTATATGGTCTTGGTATTTTGCATGAACTGTCTATTGTTTTAAATACCCTATTTTGTATATTTCAAATAAAGTATATCTTTTTATTACTTTTGGGCACCTTGTCATACCAATCATATTACTCATTACTCCCTTTGTATACTCTTTTTTCCCCCCCTCACCCGCACAATCCCAGGGTTTTCCTTTTTTATCTCTCCAAACATATTGTCGGGATGAGGTGAAGGGGGTATGAACCCATACCTTTATTTAATACTTGGCAGTGCATCACTTTAAAATTAAAATTAAGTCCGGATGTGTATTAGAACTGCACACACTGTATTAGATACTGTGTACACCGCCTGAAGTGTATAAGAAACTGTACACACACTGTATTAGATACTGTGCACACTGCCTGCACTGTATTCGAAACTGTACAACGGCTGCATTGTATTGTATACTGGGTACACCACCAGAAGTGTAATAGAAACTGTACACACTGTATTAGATACTGTGTACACTGTCTGAAGTGTATTAGAAACTGTACACACTGTATTAGATACTGTATACACTGCCTGCACTGTATTAGAAACTGTACAACAGCTGCACAGGTTGTGTATAAAATGTGTACACCACCAGAAGTGTATTAGAAACTGTACACACTGTATTATAGATACTGTGTACACCGCCTGCACTGTATTAAAAACTGTACAATGGCTGCACTGTATTGTATACTGTGTACACCACCAGAAGTGTAGTAGAAATGGTACAATGGCTGCACTGTATTGTATACTGGGTACACCACCAGAAGTGTAGTAGAAACTGTACGCACTGTATTAGATATTGTGTACACCATGAAGTGTATTAGAAACTGTACTAGATACTGTGTACACCGCCTGCACTGTATTAGAAACTGTACAACTGCTGCACTGTATTGTATACTGTGTACACCACCAGAAGTGTATTAGAAACTGTACACACTGTATTATAAATACTGTGTACACTGCCTGCACTGTATTAGAAACTGTACAATGGCTGCACTGTATTGTATACTGTGTACACCATCAGAAGTGTAGTAGCAACTGTACACACTATTAGATGCTGTGTACACAGCCTGAAGTGTATTAGAAACTGTATACACTGTATTAGATACTGTGTACACCACCTACACTGTATTAAAAACTGTACAATGGTTGCACTGTATTATATACTGTGTACATCACCAGAAGTGTATTAGAAACTGTACACATTGTATTAGATACTGTGTACACCGCCGGTACTGTATTAGAAACTGTACAATGGCTGCACTGTATTATATACTGTGTACACCACCAGAAGTGTAGTAGAATCTGTACACACTGTATTAGATACTGTGTACACCGGCTGAAATGTATTAGAAACCATACACACTGTATTAGATACTGTGTACACCGCCTGAAGTGTATTAGGAACTGTACACACTGTATTAGATACTGTGTACACCGCCTGCACTGTATTTGAAACTGTACAACGGCTGCATTGTAATGTATACTTTATACTGTGTACACCACCAAAAACTGTACAACAGCTCCACTGTATTGTATACTGTGTACACCACCAGAAGTGTATTAGAAACTGTACAATGGCTTCACTGTATTGTATACCGTACACACTGTACTACAGATACTGTGTACACCGCCTACACTGTATAAGAAACTGTAGAATGGCTGCACTGTATTGTATACTGTGTACACCACCAGAAGTGTAGAACAAACTGTACACACTGTATTAGATACTGTGTACACCGCCTGAAGTGTATTAGTAACTGTACACACTGTATTAGATACTGTGTACACTGCCTGCACTGTATTATAAACTGGACAATGGCTGCACTGTATTATATACTGTGTACATCACCAGAAGTGTATTAGAAACTGTACACACTGTATTAGATACTGTGTACACCGCCTGTACTGTATTAGAAACTGTACAAGGGCTGTATGTATTGTATACTGTGTACACCACCAGAAGTGTATTAGAAACTGTACACTCTGATACTGTGTACACTGGCTGCACTGTATTAGCAACTGTACAACGGCTGCACTGTATTAAATACTGTGTACACCACCAGAAGCATATTAGAAACTGTACACACTGTATTGGATACTGTGTACACCGCCTGCACTGTATTGGATACTGTGTACACTGCCTGCACTGTATTGTATATTGTGAAGTGTATCAGAAACTGTACACACTGTAATATATTTATATATATATACACACACCCCTCACATTTTTGTAAATTTTTAAAATAGTTTTATATTTTATATCTTTTCACGTGACAACACTGAAGAAATGACACTTTGCTACAATGTAAAGTAGTGATTGTACAGCTTGTATAACAGTGTAAATTTGCTGTCCCCTCAAAATAACTCACACACATGAAACAATTGAGACCCCTATAATCAATACAAGGTCTCAGTTCACCACTCTTCTTCTTCACCAAGAAGAAACCAGCACCAGGAGGAGACGAGGATTTGCGGAAGAAACCTTGAGAAAGTGCGTCTGCAACATACTCCTCTATGGACTTATCCTCCAAGACCGACAAAGGGTAAACCTGGCCATGAGGGGATATGGCACCAGGTTTAAGGTCAATTGCGCAATCATATGAATGATGTGGAGGCAAACTACCGGTTGACCTTTGTCTAAGACATCGCTAAAATCGCGGTACTCCTCCAGCAGGGAGGAGAGTGAAGAGGTGCACAGTTTCACAGAGAGTGAAGAGGTGCACAGGTGCACAGTGCACAGTTACTTGGCATGTCTCACTGCATTGTGGTGACCAGGAGAAAACCTCAGCACAGAGCCAATCAAAAGAGGGGTTGTGCCTCTGTTACCAAAGATAACCAGTAACCAGCGGAAACTTAGGTGAGGAAATAACTTGGAATTGGATTATCTCATGGTGAAGTTCCCCTACGGCCATGGACAACAGAACCGTCTCATGAGTCACATGGGCAGGCTGTAGAGGTCTCCCGTCAAGAGCCTCAATGGCAAGTGGAGTGTCACGCAGCTGCAGCGGAATCGAGTGCTTTGATACAAAGGCAGCTACAAAGGCATTTCAACTCCCATTGCCAGAAAACATACCTTTAAACAACCCAAATATTGTCCAATCCTCCTGCTTCCTCCTTATAGCTTTAACCATATAAATTTGTAAGAACTATCTATGTGGGTATTATTAAAATTATATATTTTGTCATCCATGATATTTATACTGAATGTTCGTTTTTCATTGCCTTTTTCGCTATATTTTTAATTAATTTGTCATTTAACAAATTTTCTGCTATTATCATGTTTTTGTTTGTGCTCCACTGCTGACCTTGGCCTATGCTTTATCCCCTTTTCCTTTCCTGTTTCCTCCTCCACCCTTCCCCCTGGGGGGGCTCGCTCACTTGCTGACATATGGGCATTTGGTTGGGCAGTTTGACCGTCCAGCACTGCACATCCTGTCCCTTCCTCTGGACAGGATGTGCGTCGATTGACGGGGGTAGGGGGAGCTAATGCACTGGCCATATACCGTCGCGTTAGCAGCGCTCTTGGCGCATGCGCAGTAGCCTTCGGTCGGACCGCTGTGTGTCATTTCTGCCCGGACCTGATGCACTTCTGGTGGGGGTGTGTACAACACACACAGCGCCTTGGGCTGTCGGCAGACGCGCATTAGCTATCAGGCTGAATACATGATGTCCACGGTTTGGCCCTGTTGAGGTAATTATTGAATTTCACCTATTATCTACGCATTACTAGCTACATCATCCTTCTGGCTTCTGTTTAGATTGTTTACTAAATGTTATCCTTGCTTACATTATAGGGATTACCTCTCTAAGGTGTTGTTTTCGTTTGTTACCCTCATGTTGTATAAGCAGACCACCAAAGTGCACCTATATTAGGCTACCAACTAGTATCTTCTAACTGCCAGTACCACATTGCTATATATTCTGTGGCCTCTGGATGAGACCCAGGAAACTGTGCTTGTTAGCCTTTTCTGATACCTCCTATTTTGCATTTGTTTTATGCATGGTAAGCTGTGTTTTTAACCTTATCTATTAATGTGTTACTACCTAGCCTTATATTAGTCTGGTTAGTGCCTCCGCCCCCCCCCTCCCATTATTTATATATACCCTACCCATATTACGTATTATTCTAATTTTCATTCTTCTATATCCTAGATAATTATTAGGCCTATATATCCTTAATACTATTTTATATTTATTGTTATTCAACCCACCACCTCTCTAGATGTCATATGGTTACTTTATATGTTTGAGGATGCTCTACTGCTATCTATTGCATATACATTGGGGGTGTGCTGGCCCTACGGTCAGACTATATTGACAATAGACTGTCATATACTCTGTCCCACTTTTATGCTATAATATACGCCCCAAATGCCCCGCTCTGCTTTCTGCCACCAGGTGCCTAGCGGGCGCCCCTCCCCCCCTTTTTCCACCCCCCAAGCCCCTTTCCCTGGTCCCCCCCCCCCGGTGGTCTTGCATGTGGCCAACTGATCTGTTTGGAGCTACTCTTTCTATATTTATCAACTAGAATATTTATATGTTCTTTTATACGATTAAATTGCATATATTCATAATTGTTTTTTCATATACATTTATTAGAATCTCATGTGCTCCTGAGGAAGTGTGCTCCCGCCCGCAACATGTCGAGCAATTAGAAGTTCATGTATACCCAGACTCACAACCTGACCCAAAAGTCTGCTTGCTCACACCTCCAACAGAATCACCACTACGGAAATTTCAATTTCCATACTGCTAGTCACATTACTAGTTCTACATATTGTATGAAGTGGGATGAAGGTTGTGTGCGGGATATATAATATTAATCCTACTGAATTTTATATGTCTTTACCTGTTTGTAGTATACGAATTGTGTATTCAATAAATTAACTCTACCATTTTTAGAAAGTCTACCTGTGTGCTTATAAAGTCCATTCTATAGTTCTCCTAGTATCTACAAAGGCAGCATCAACATAGTTGCATTGTAAAACAATTTTTAGGGACACTTTCTTTGCTGTAGGCGGAGTCTTATTATAATTAGGAGGCGGGGCATGCATTTGTAGGCGTGACATAGCAAAAAAATTAAAAATGTGGCGTGCTCAGAGCCAAAAATGGGCGTGGTTTATGTTAAATGGTGGGCGTGGTTTATATGGGCGTGGTTCAAATGGGGGTGTGGTTAGAGTCTGAGATGAATGAGAGATGGAGAAAGAAAGGGGAAAAGAGGGAGGGAGGGAGAAAGAAAGAAAGAAGGAAAGAAGGAGGGAAGGAAAGAGGGATGGAGGGACAGCAGGCCCAGATCCTACACCACAATAGAAATGTGTATTCCAGAGTTTAACAAATCAGCAGATGAAGATACTCCAAACACCTGGTGTTAGCGTTTCAATCATCCTGGCTCCATGGTTGTTGTGGTGTCAGGATGATTGAAGAGCATTATTACTATTATTACATTGTAATATAGAATTAAATCATTCAACTCACCATAATCCAGAATCAGTGGGACCCCTGAGCGTGTCACCTGCCACGTCGACTGTCACCAGATGCCATCAGGTGCCCCCAGCAGAGTTCGTCCTTACATCAGGTGCCCCCCAACAGAGTCCGTCCTTACATCAGGTGCCCCCAGAAGCAGAGGCACTCCTTACAGATCTGTGTCCCTGGCAGTGGAGCCCCTCTTTACATCTGGGGTCCCCAGCAGTGGAGCTCTCCTTTACATCTGGTGTCCCCGTCAGCGGAGTCCTCCTTTACATCTGGTATCCCCGGCAGCGGAGCCATCCTTTAAATTTGGTGTCCCTGGCAGTTGAGCCCTCCTTTACATCTGGTGTCCCCCAGCAGCGGAGCTGTGGAGAGAGACAAAAAGGGTCTGGCATTACATTATTTTGTGTGGCCACTACTGTTAACTCACTACTAAGACAACCCAGAGACCCTAAATGACAACAGTTCCCTACTTACATTGCAGTCCTTCTTGGCTTTAGATAACACCATTTTGAGTAGGGGTTTGTGGAGAAAGGGAAGAGGGGCTGGCATCATATTATTTTGTATGGCCACTACTGTTAACTCACTACTAAGACAACCCAGAGACCCTAAATGACAGCAGTTCCCTACTTACATTGCAGTCCTTCTTGGTTTCAGATAACACCATTTTGAGTAGGGGTTTGTGGAGAAAGGGAAGAGGGGCTGGCATAAAATCATTTTGCATTGTCTTGCTGGAACCTAAAGCCTCTCAGGAATAGATGTGGCCTCTACTGCTTGTCCATAAACAACCAAGCAGAATGAAGCAATGAGAAGTCCCTACATTTTAGCAATTATTTGCTTACATTACAGTCCTGCCTGGCTTCAGAAAACACCATTTTAAATAGAAGTTTGTGGAGGGGGATGGGAAGAAGAGCTGGCATTAAATCACTTTTCATAGTATTGCTGGAATTTAGGGCCTCTCAGGTATAGCTATGGCCACTACTGCTCACTCACTACTAAAACAACCAAGCAGAGAGAGAGAAGGAAGAAAAACTGTTATTGCTCATAGCACTAGCATTATTTACAGATATACGGTTGAAGTTATTTGCCATGCCTGTCACACATGACATGTTGCAAGATTATGGTTTGCCGCTCTGTTCCCAGAGATACCTCAGCACATATAACACTTGTTGTCAGTGCTGAATTCCCATTATGGATACAAGCATGTTATCAGAAGGTGTACTGAATGCTGAGCTCTGCATAATCCTGCAGTCTGTCATGTGTCACAGAAGGGAAAGCCTGGAGTTCTGCACATACAAGTGAAAATTCAAGCTCTGCAAGAAGTGGATTATCCTCCGCCTCCTTATCCAACACATCTCCACATGTGACAGAAATCAGAGGAGCCACAATGCAACTGCAAGTCTAAGAAAATCTGTTACTATCCCCATTTGCACAGCATGAACATTATACAGTATATTATTACATTTAGACATTTTAGTGAGCTGAATAATATAAATAATCACATTGGAATGTTAATCATTTCACATCATTTTAAAATCATGAAGCCATCCTTCTTTTATTTAAAATCAGGCTCAGTTCACTAAGATTCTTTACCATTGTTTTCCTGTAAGGAGATGAAGTCAAATCCATCCAGGGAAATATTTTGTTCCTCCTGTTCAGTGGAGAGGGGAGGGGCCGATCGGTGCAGCTAACCCCGGTTGGAGAATTGTGAAGAGAGAAGCCAATTCATTGGCTGCACGGATCGGCCCCTCCCCTCTCCACCAAACACCAGGAACAAGAGGTGATGTAGCTGAACACAAGAGGAAAGCTCTCATAGGGGTGCCGGTGGCCATTTTGTTGGAGCCAGGAGCCAGAAAACTGCTGCAGAGCCAAACATTCTGGTTTTTCCATGAACAAAAGGCAAAATCCCAAATCGGGACAGCCTCCGATCAGGACGAGGGTCCCAAAATTGAGATTGTCCCGGGAAAATCAGAACTGTTGGCAACTATGCATCAATGAACAGGCCTGCAGCCCCAGAGTCGATTAGAGCCTGTATCTCAATGGACGACTCAGCCCAAGAAAGGATGACCAAAACCAGGGGCTTATCCTGGATAATGCCACCTAAGGTCTGTCCGTGACAGGACCTCAAAGTTCGGGCGTTCCCTGGACGGGTAGGACAAGACTTCAAAAAGTGACGTGACTGGCCGCAATAAAGGCACAATCTCTCCCTCCTCCTAAAGGTTCTCTCATCCGAAGAAAGATGCGTGAAACCCAAGTGCATGGGTTTACCTTCACTGACTGACTTGGTACCAGGAGGCATGGGAGGTGAGGGAGGCATGGGTGGGACTGCAAAGCTCAGAGACAAACGTACAGGAGGCTTCTGCAAGCGCTCCTTAAAAGAGAGTCTTTCTTTGAGTCTGGAATCAATAAGGATGGCAAACGTGATCAACTTCTCCAACTCAGTGTTTATATCTCGGGCTGTTATCTCATCCTTGATAGTATCTGAGAGACCATGAGAAAAAGCAGCCACAAGGGCCTCATTGTTCCACGCAACCTCTGCTGCCAGAGTACGGAATTCAATGGCTTTGTCGGCAACAGTTCTCGTACTCTGTTCGATGGACATAAGGCACTTGGCAGCAGAAGCGGAGCATGTGAGAACTTCAAATACCCTTTTAAATGAAGCCACAAACTGAGGGTAACTGAAGACAACAGGTTTTTGTGTCTCCCATAGAGAGTTTGCCCAGACCAAGGCTCTCTCAGAAAGCAAAGATATCATGAAACCTACTTTGCTTCTGTCCGTGGGAAACGCTTGCATCTCAAAGTATATCTCAACCTGGTTGAGAGACCCTCTGCATTGGACTGGATCGCCCCCAAATCACTGGGGAAGCGGAGCGGAACCAGACATACCTCTTATAGAGGTAATACTCGAGGCGGGTACCTCCACAGAGACTGGAGCAGCAGCAGGGTTGACCTGCAACATAGGTTGTATCGGGGTGGCCACAGTGGGAGATTCTAGGTGAGCCGTGAGACTCAGGAACATTTTTAACGCCATGGCGAACTGATCCATGCAGTGATCCAGTTTATCCAATCTGGAAAAAATATTACCAACAAGTGGATTGACTGCATCTTTTGAATTCATGGCCTTCACCTACTGTCAGAAACCATGAAATCAGACCGAGACAGAAGTACAGTTAAATCACACTGGTTTAATAATAAAAGTAAAAAGAACAAACATAGTCAAAACATAGCCAAAGTTCAGTAACCGGAACGGATAGTCAGACAAGCCAGAAGTCAGGGATCAAAGTAGTAGAACAGCAAGCAGGATCCGGAGCCAGAAGGGATGTCAGCAAAGCCAGTCTTTAAACAACAATGCAGGAGATGTTTCTTGTGATGTTGACCAAGGTGAAGGTAGAGCTCCTCTGGAATGCACGGCTTAAGTACGCAGAACTGACGAGCAGGATATCAACAACAGCTGAGTAACTTTGGACAGAGATGGGAGCTGGCAATTAGCTGACAGCTGAGCGGCCAGCTCAGAGAAGGAAGGGCTGAGCCCAGCCCTGACAGACAGAAAGCTTGGACAAGTCTCTCGGCATGAATATTGCCCTCAGGTTCCCAAGAATTCTCCTTAGGTCCGTACCCCTACCATTTGACCAAGTACTGGACCTGATTCCGTTTCTTTCTACAGTCCATGATCGCTTCTACTTCATAATCCTCTTCACCATTTACCATTACAGGCTCCAGAAGAGCTATATGGAAAACTGGGTGAATTTTAAAAGAGTCTGGTAGTGTCAACCCATAAGCCACATCATTGATCCTCTTCTTCACCACGAATGGTCCCACATATTTAGGACCAAATTTCTTAGACGGGCACGCTAACATCAGATTAGTTGTGGCTAACCATACCTGATCACCAGGTTCCAGGATCAGATCTTCCCGTTTCCTTTTGTCAAAAGACTTTTTATAGTCTTCCTGGGCTTTAACCATGGTCTTTTGCAACAGCTGATTGTTAGAGCTGAAGAAGTTCACTGTGTCTTGAACCACTGGGATTGTGCATTCAGGGGCTGTGGTGGTCAGGAATGAAGCGTGAGACCTGTAGTTGGCAAAAAATGGAGATTGCTTGATGGCAGAATGTTTTGAATTATTATATGCAAAATCCACTAATGGTAATAGTGCCACCCAATCATCCTGCGAAAAGGAAGAAAAACAAAATATTGTTCTAGCGTCTGGTTGGTCCTTTCAGTTTGACCACTGGTCTGTGGGTGGTACGATGGTGTACCCCTCATGGTTAAAAAGTGTGCCATCTTTGACAAACGGTCCACGACCACAAAGATCATAGTGTGACCTTCAGGAGGAGGTAGTTCAACGATAAAATCCATCAAAATCATCTTCCAAGATCTATCCGGGATTGGCAAGGGTTTCAGCAGACCTCAGGACTTAGTCCTGCTAGTCTTATTCTTAACACATGTAGGGCAGGTTTCTATGTACTTCTTCTTTTAAGCAGGGCCACCAAAAGGTACTTTGTAGAAGTTCCGACGTCTTGTGGGTTCCAAAATGTCCTGCAAGGGCATGATCGTGGCAGAGACCAAAGGCGGCAACTCGTAAGTTTTCAGGTACAAAGATTTTGTCACCATGCCATAACAGTTCATCCCTTGCTTGTAACATCATCCCGGAAGAAGATGAGATACCAATAGAGGCTTGTTTAATCTGTGACAAGAAATCTTCCTGTGACAAGAGAAAATTCCCAGGGGATAGAATGGTGTCTGGAGGAGCAGGTTCTTCTGACACACCAAATTTATGAGACAGAGCATCCGGCTTTGTGTTTTTTGACCCTGGCCTGTAGGTTTTGTGGAAAACAAATCTTGTGAAAAATAGTGCCCACCTGGTCTGCCGTGGTTTCAGACATCTTGCGGCTTGCAAATACTCCAAGTTCCGGTGATCAGTATATATTAAGATCGGGTAAGCTGCCCCTTCCAGCAAATATCTCCACTCTTCAAGGGAAGCCTTAATCGCCAGGAGCCCACGATCTCCCACATCATAATTCTTTTCTGCTGAGGATAACTTGCGTGAAAAGAATGCCACAGGGTGTAGTAAGGCCTTGGCCCCTTGATGTTGAGACAGAACTGCCCCCACTGCCATCTCTGAGGCATCTACCTCTAAGACAAGAGGTAGAGCAGGGTCTGGATGTCGGAGTATAGGTGCAGATGTGAAAAGTCCTTTCAGAGTCTCAAATGCAGACTGTGCTTCTAAAGACTAGAATTGCATTGTCTTGTCAATTGAGTAATGGGGGAAATCATTGCAGTAAATCCCTTGATAAACTTCCTATAGAAATTTGCAAATCCTATAAACCTTTGTACCCCTTTCTTGTCTGTGGGAGCCGGCCAGTCCAGGATGACCAGATTCTGGGGATCCATCTTGATGCCATCTGTGGATAAGATAAGGCCCAGAAACTGGATACTTTGGCACTCGAACTCGCATTTTCCGGTTTTTACGTATAGGCCATGCTGTCTGAGTCAGGCCAGAACATTTCTAACATGTCCACGATGAGCCTCCAAGTAAGTAGAGAATATTAAAATGTCATATAAAAGTGGATTGTGCTAACTTGTGTGTATGATACCACTGCTGAAATATGCAAAAAAAGAATATCTATCCTAGGTAGCGTGCTTTTCTGTATCAATTAATATTGTGTCAAAGATATGCTGTCCACTAGGGATGAGCCGAACACCCCCCCGGTTCGGTTCGCACCAGAACCTGCCAACGGACCGAAAATTCGCACGAACATTAGAACCCCATTGACGTCTATGGGACTCGAACGTTCGAAATCAAAAGTGCTCATTTTAAAGGCTAATTTGCATGGTATGGTCCTAAAAAGGGTTTGGGGACCCGGGTCCTGCCCCAGGGGACATGTATCAATGCAAAAAAACTTTTAAAAACAGCCGTTTTTCGGGAGGAGTGATTTTAATGATGCTTAAAGTAAAAAAAAAAAAAAGTGAAATATTCCTTTAAATCTCGTACTTGGGGGTGTCTATAGTATGCCTGTAAAGTGGCGCGTGTTTCCCGTGCTTAGAACAGTCCTCACACAAAATGTCATTTTTAAAGGAAAAAAAGTCATTCAAAACTTCTTGCGGCTTTAATGTAATGTCAGGTCCTGGCAATATGGATGAAAATCAGTGAGACAAACGGCATGGGTACCTCCCAGTCCATTACCAGGCCCTTTGGGTCTTGTATGGATATTAAGGGGAACTCCGCACCCAAATTAAAAAAGGAAACAGCAGTATACAGGCTCTGTACTCTGAACAGCAGTATATAGGCGGTGCAAACAAGACAGGGACTGTAGGTTTGTTGTTAAGTAGAATCTGTTTGTAATTTTGAACTGGTACATTTTTAATGTGTTTAGCTCCAGCCACCCCTGTGTCATTTGTTTTGCTGTCTGTGCTCCTCTTCAGAAGATTGAACCTCACTTTTTGTCCCAATGACAAATGTTTTTTGAAAATTTGTTTTTTTTTGTGAAACAAGGATTGGTGATAAAGCATCAGTGGAAAGGAGAGATGTTTTTCCCATATTAACTCTTACAGGAGAGAATTTCCCTTCCTAGGGGTAGATTTCATCTCACTTCCTGTTGTCTCCTTCCGTTTGCAAGTAGGAGTCGTTTATAAGTTGGATGTTTGAAAGTAGGGGTCTGCACTATATACTCAGCAGAAATTTGGGCCTTAGGTGTTGTGACCACAACACTGTAAGCCCTCACAGGGCCCTGCTGTGAAATATTAGGTCAAGAATTGTAATTACATGCCCCTGTTGAACAGGGGCAGAAAAATTGGGCCTTAGGCATTGGTGCTGGTGCCACAACACTGCAACCCCTCACAGATACTCTAGTTGGAACGCAGGAACGAGCCCTGCTGCAAAGTATTGCATCAAAAATTGTAATTACATGTCCCTGTTAAACAGGGGCTGAAAAATTAGGCCTTAGGCACTGGTGCTGGTGCCACAACACTGCAACCCCTCACAGATAATCTAGTTGGAACGCAGGAACGAGCCCTGCTGCAAAGTATTGCATCAAAAATTGAAATTACACGCCCCTGTTAAACAGGGGCTGAAAAATTGGGCCTTAGGCACTGGTGGCGGCGCCCAGAACCAAAAATGTTCTTACAAGCTATCAGCGTGATCATTGAGGAGGAAGAGGATAATTACTCAGGAAAGTCACTCAGCATCAGCATAGGCAGTCTTTGAAGGGATCTGAGATTTCAAAAAAAATTATTCGGCTACATCAGCATCAGGTGCTTGGAAGCTGGTGGTGATCCAAGACTGATTCATTTTTATGAAGGTCAGTCAAACGACCGAGTCGGTGGACAGACGCACCCAATGATCGGTTACAAAGCCTCCAGCAGCACTGAATGTGCGTTCCGAAAGAACGCTGGATGCAGGACAGGCCAGTAGCTCAAATGCATACTGTGCAAGCTCTGGCCAGTGATCCATCCTCAAGACCCAGTAACCCAGAAGATTTTCAGTGGGAAACGTGTCCAAGTCAGATCTTGCCCCTAGGTATTCCTGCACCATGTAAAACAGACGCTGGCGATGGTTGCTGGAACCGATCATACCTTGGGGCTGCGGACTAAAAAATTGTCTGAACGCATCGGTCAGACAGCTTCCAAGCACCTGATGCTGATGTAACCGAATAATTTTTTTTGAAATCTCACATCCCTTCAAAGACTGCCTATGCTGATGCTCCTTCTTTGACTAACCGAAGCCTCAGCAACACGTTGTCCAGAAACAGGAGTTTGTAACCTCCCAGTCTCTGGGAACGTGTTGCACAGACCTTTCTGCAAGGCCTCCCGAAGATGTTTCATCCTCTGCTCCCTCTGCGACGGCAAGATAAGGTTCGCAACCTTACCCTTGTAACGTGGATCAAGGAGGGTTGGTCCTTCTCCTTGATACCATGAATACGAGGATCCTTACGCAGGCTTTGCAGGATCAGGGAGGCCATGCAGCGTAGGTTTGCTGAGGCATTCGGTCCGGAGTCCTCTGGGTCACTAAGGACGACATGGTCCTCAGCCACCTCCTCCCAGCCACGTACAAGTCCATGTGTTTCTTGGGACTGATCCCTTAAAGACTGCTGCTGATGTTGAGTGCCAGGCTCCACCTCCATACTGACACAATCCTCCTCCTCCTCGTCCTCTTCCTGTGTGATTGGCGGGCATGCAGGAACACTGTCTGGATAAAGGGGGCCTTGAGAGCTAAGGAAGTCCTCCTCTTCCTGCCTCTGTTCTGCCTCAAGTGCCCTTCCATTATTCCACGCAGCGTGTGCTCCAACAGGTGGACAAGGGGGACAGTGTCACTGATGCATGCACTGTCACTGCTCACCATACTCGTGGCCTCCTCAAATGGTGACAGGACAGTGCATGCATCCCTGATCATGGCCCACTGGCGTGGGGAAAAAAAACAAGCTCCCCTGACCCTGTCCTGGTGCCATAGTTGCACAGGTACTCATCAGGTACTCAGCATCAGAGGGGGGCGGGGTCACCGGGTGGCCCCACCACCCGTTATTTTAGAACCGTCAGAAGAGGAGACGCGTCACACAGTGGGAGCCTCCCTCCATGCCAGCATGGGTGCGGAGCGGCCCGGAGAAGAAAATGAAGAAGAGAAGAGGAGAAGAAGATGAAGAAGAAGATGAAGAAGAGAAGAAGATGAAGAGAAGAGCGGGAGCCTCCCCCCATGCCATGGGTGCGGAGAAGAAGATAGAAGACGCCACGGAGGAGATGCTGGACGAGAACGCCGGAGGAAGAACCAGAAGAGCCAGAAGAACCAGAAGAAGAAGATGAAGGAAGATAGAAGAAAGAAGAAGCATTTAAATAAAGGAATTGTCAAAAACTGTCCCTTGTCATTTTTAACATTTTTGACAGTTTTTTAGTGAAATGGTAGGGGTACTTTTGTACCCCCTTACCATTTCACACAGGGGGGGCCGGGATCTGGGGGTCCTCTTGTTAAAGGGGGCTTCCAGATTCCGATAAGCCCCCCACCCGCAGACCCCCACAACCACCGGCCAGGGTTGTGGGGATGAGGCCCTTGTCCTCATCAACATGGGGACAAGGTGTTTTGGGAGGCTACCCCAAAGCACCCTCCCAATGTTGAGGACATGTGGCCTGGTACGGTTCAGGAGGGGGGGTGCTCTCTCGTCCCCCCCTCTTTTCCTGTGGCCTGCCAGGTTGCGTGCTCGGATAAGGGTCTGGTATGGATTTTTGGGGGGGGCCCCACGTCATTTTTTAAAAAATTTTGGCCGGGGTTGCCCTTAATATCCATACCAGACCTGAAGGGCCTGGTATGGAATTTAGGGGGACCCCATGTCATTTTTTTTTAAATTTTGGTTCGGGGTTCCCCTGTGGGGAATTCCCATGCCGTTTTTATCAATGAACTTTTATGTGTATTGTCGGACCGGCAATGCAATAGCCGCGAGTAGTTTTAAATGACTTTTTTCCTTTGAAATGTCATTTTGCTGTCAGACTGTTCTAAACACGGGAAACATGCGCCCCTTTACAGGCATACTATAGACACCCCCAGCTAAGAAATTTAAAGGGATATTACACTTTTATTGTTTGACTTTAAGCATTATTAAAATCACTGCTCCTGAAAAAACGGCCGTTTTTAAAACTTTTTTTGCATTGATCCATGTCCCCTGGGGCAGGACCCAGGTCCCCAAACACTTTTTATGACAATAACTTGCATATAAGCCTTTAAAATTAGCACTTTTGATTATTCATGTTCGTGTCCCATAGACTTTAACGGTGTTCGCGTGTTCGAACAAACTTTTTTCCTGTTCGCATGTTCTGGTGCGAACCGAACAGGGGGGTGTTCAGCTCATCCCTAGAAAACACCACCAACCTTCTACAGGTAGCTTTAGGTGAACACTGTGCAGAGCTCGCCAAAAAATAACTTGTAGCTTATTTAGCTGCCTGCGGTAGTGATAGGATCAGGAAAACACCACCAACCTTCTACAGGTAGCTTTAGGTGAACACTGTGCAGAGCTCGCACTACACTAACTTGTAGCTTATTTAGCTGCCTGCGGTAGTGATAGGATCAGGAAAACACCACCAACCTTCTACAGGTAGCTTTAGGTGAACACTGTGCAGAGCTCGCACTACACTAACTTGTAGCTTATATAGCTGCCTGCGGTAGTGATAGGATCAGGAAAACACCACCAACCTTCTACAGGTAGCTTTAGGTGAACACTGTGCCGAGCTCGCACTACACTAACTTGTAGCTTATTTAGCTGCCTGCGGTAGTGATAGGATCAGGAACACACCACCAACTTTCTACAGGTAGCTTTAGGTGAACTCTGTGCAGAGCTCGCCAAAAAATAACTTGTAGCTTATTTAGCTGCCTGCGGTAGTGATAGGATCAGGAAAACACCACCAACCTTCTACAGGTAGCTTTAGGTGAACACTGTGCAGAGCTCGCCAAAAAATAACTTGTAGGTTTAGCTGAACACTGTGAGGAGGACGCACTACACTAACTTGTAGCTTTAGCTGAACACTGTGCAGAGGTCGCACTACACTAACTTGTAGTTTTAGCTGAACACTGAGGAGGACGCACTACACTAAGTTGTAGGTTTAGCTGAACACTGTGAGGAGGACGTCCTACCCTAACTTGTAGCTTTAGCTGAATACTGTGCAGAGGTCACACTGAACTAACTTGTAACTTTAGCTGAACACTGTGAGGAGGATGCACTACACTAACTTGTAGCTTTAGCTGAACACTGTGCAGAGGTCTCACTACACTAACTTGTAGTTTTAGCTGAACACTGTGAGGAGGACACACTGCACTAACTTGTAGCTTTAGCTGAGCACTGTGCAGAGGTCGCACTACACTAACTTGTAGTTTTAGCTGAACACTGTGAGGAGGATGCACTACACTAACTTGTAGCTTTAGCTGAACACTGTGTAGAGGTCACACTAACTTGTAGTTTTAGCTGAACACTGTGAGGAGGACGCACTACACTAACTTGTAGCTTTAGCTGAACACTGTGCAGAGGTCACACTAAACTAACTTGTAGCTTTAGCTGAACACTGTGAGGAGGACGCACCACACTAACTTGTAGCTTTAGCTGAACACTGTGCAGAGGTCCCACTCCACTAACTTGTAGTTTTAGCTGAACACTGTGAGGAGGACGCACTACACCAACTTGTAGCTTTAGCTGAACACTGTGAGGAGGATGCACTACCCTAACTTGTAGCTTTAGCTGAACACTGTGCAGAGGTCACACTAAACTAACTTGTAGCTTTAGCTGAACACTGTGAGGAGGATGCACTACACTAACTTGTAGCTTTAGCTGAACACTGTGCAGAGGTCTCACTACACTAACTTGTAGTTTTAGCTGAACACTGTGCAGAGGTCTCACTACACTAACTTGTAGTTTTAGCTGAACACTGTGAGGAGGATGCACTACACTAACTTGTAGCTTTAGCTGAACACTGTGTAGAGGTCGCACTAACTTGTAGTTTTAGCTGAACACTGTGAGGAAGATGCACTACACTAACTTGTAGCTTTAGCTGAACACTGTGCAGAGGTCGCACTATACTAACTTGTAGTTTTAGCTGAGCACTGTGCAGAGGTCGCACTACACTAACTTGTAGTTTTAGCTGAACACTGTGAGGAGGATGCACTACACTAACTTGTAGCTTTAGCTGAACACTGTGTAGAGGTCGCACTAACTTGTAGTTTTAGCCGAACACTGTGAGGAGGACGCACTACACTAACTTGTAGCTTTAGCTGAACACTGTGCAGAGGTCGCACTATACTAACTTGTAGTTTTAGCTGAACACTGTGAGGAGGACGCACTAAACTAACTTGTAGCTTTAGCTGAACACTGTGCAGAGGTCACACTAAACTAACTTGTAGCTTTAGCTGAACACTGTGAGGAGGACGCACCACACTAACTTGTAGCTTTAGCTGAACACTGTGCAGAGGTCCCACTACACTAACTTGTAGTTTTAGCTGAACACTGTGAGGAGGACGCACTACACTAACTTGTAGCTTTAGCTGAACACTGTGCAGAGGTCTCACTACACTAACTTGTAGTTTTAGCTGAACACTGTGCAGAGGTCTCACTACACTAACTTGTAGTTTAAGCTGAACACTGTGAGGAGGACGCACTACACTATCTTGTAGCTTTAGCTGAACACTGTGCAGAGGTCACACTAAACTAACTTGTAGCTTTAGCTGAACACTGTGAGGAGGACGCACTACACTAACTTTTAGCTTTAGCTGAACACTGTGCAGAGGTCTCACTACACTAACTTGTAGTTTTAGCTGAACACTGTGAGGAGGAGGCACTACACTAACTTGTAGCTTTAGCTAAACACTGTGCAGAGGTCGCACTACACTAAATTGTAGTTTTAGCTGAACACTGTGAGGAGGACGCACTACCCTAACTTGTAGCTTTAGCTGAACACTGTGCAGAGGTCACACTAAACTAACTTGTAGCTTTAGCTGAACACTGTGAGGAGGACGCACTACCCTAACTTGTAGCTTTAGCTGAACACTGTGCACTACACTAACTTGTAGTTTTAGCTGAACACTGTGCAGAGGTCACACTAAACTAACTTGTAGCTTTAACTGAACACTGTGAGGAGGACGCACTACACCAACTGTAAATAGTCTAGCTGCCTGACTGTGGTACTAATAGGATCAAAAGAACACCAGCAATTTTCTTCAGGTAGCTGTAAATACTGTAACAAGACAAGCCTGCCTGTCAGTAGGAAGATAACAGGAACTGATCTAGCTAAACTGAATATAGTGTATATATATATATATATATATATATATATATACACACACACACACACAACACCTGGGATGCATATATATACACAATACACTGTAAGTGCAGCTAACTCACTGACTGTCCTGCCTAATCTAGCTAACTCAAATGAAATGACACTGTCTCTCTCTCTCTCTCTAAGCACGCCGGAACACACTACACAGGGCCGCTGTGTAGGCGGCCTTATATAGTGTGGGGCGTGTTCTAAACCCCCTGAGCCATAATTGGCCAAAGCCACCCTGGCTTTGGCCAAATTACAGCTCTCTCTACCGACGGCGCTGTGATTGGCCAAGCATGCGGGTCATAGTGCATGCTTGGCCAATCATCAGCCAGCAATGCACTGCGATGCCGCAGTGAATTATGGGCCGTGATGCGCCACACGAATTTGGCGCGAACGGCCCATAATGTTCACAATTCGGCGAACGATCGAACAGCCGATGTTCGAGTCGAACATGGGTTCGACTCGAACGCGAAGCTCATCCCTACTGTCCACATAGTGTTACTAGTGACAAAATAATATTCCAAGAAGCTCCCAAAAAACTGTTTAAAGTGCTAGTGCTAAAAAATATGACAAAATAATAAAAAATGTGCAATGTGCCAAAATTACTTAGTGACCATCAAATATCACATATCACCATGCATATATATTACTTGCTGCAAAAAATGTCCTCAAGATATGCATAAACACTACAGCACACTAGATGTCCTCAGTGAGTGATCACTTCTGTGCAATGACGTTAAGTGCTACCAAAAATTATTTAAAGTGCTAGTGCTACAAAATATCAAAAAATGTGCAATGTGCCAATATTGCTTAGTGACCATCAAAATATCACATATCAACATGCATATGTACTACATATTGCAAAAACACCACAGTACACTGGATGTCTTCAGTAAGTGATCGCTTCTGTGCAATGATGTTCCTTTTCAGTATATTGTGCTCCTAATTCACCACTTATCGTGACTTCACCACCACCTCATGCAAAGGCCACTCACCAGATGTAATAAGAATAAGCACCTTTGGTTCATTATGGATAACCAATCCGTTTGTGATGGGTCCAATAGCAGCCTTTCCAAGCAATATATTAGTACCTCTTGCTCTGTTCAGTGCTCATAAAGACATATGGATAGCCATCATGGTATAGTATGTAACTTCATTTTATTAAAAAAGTTAAAAACATAGTTAAACTCACATGTTATGGTGCCCTTGAGCCGGCACCAAGCAAATCCAGCAGTGTATATGGAGAGCGGTGTCTCAGTCTGTTTCCCCTCTGTCACTGTGTCTCCTCACAGCGGCATGCATTCCAGGCCTCACTCTCGTTCAACCGGAAGTGATGAGAAAGTTCCCAGCAGCCTCTACACGTTTCGCAATGTAATTTGCATTATCAGAAAGCTGCTGTGTCTATGCCCATGCCCTCTTTTATACCCCCTACGATTTTGTAATCACCATCTGTGTGTCAATCAGTCAAAACGGCCGTGACACGAAACTGGAAGTGGTTTGGCCGCCATCTTGGTTTCCTAGTGTGATGCCAGAAGTGGTCAAGTCACCATTTTAGTTACTGGAACCTATGCCCACTTTCCCTTACTATGTGTCTTAATGCTGTCAATTGCCTTTCGTATCCCCGCTCATCACAATCTTTGCTTTCCTGCTCTGTGTCACGCCTTTAATATACTATATGCACCCATCCCAACTGTTTACCGGGTTCCCCCATGCACACAGCTGGATTGCTTTCACAATCTTACAAATCAAAACAATTATCAATTCATCTATCTTTTAACATGCCTCCAATTATTTGTTTAAAATACCTTTTTAAAAAAATATATAACTTTTCCAAACAAATTTTTTTTTTATATTATAAGTAAATTATAGTAAAATACCCAATAGATTTATTCTAGATCTAACTAGTTTCTGAAGGTTATGGATCCATGAACCAAATAATGAAAAAATAAAAAAATAGAAAAAAAAAAGAAAAAATATTTGAAAGAAAAAATAATAAATAAATAAATAAATACATATAATATAACAAAAAAAAAAATAAAAAAATAAAATAAAAATAAAAATAAATAAAAATAAAAATAAAGATAAAAATAAAAAAAGTAAAAAATAAAAAAAATAAAAAGTAAATAAATAAAAAAAATAAAATAAAAAATAATAAAAATTAAAATTAAAAAATAAAATAAAAAATATAAATGAGTCAGTAATCTTCTATGAAACAATTTATATCTAGTTCCACGTTCATCCCTTAAGGTCTCATCGTATTGAGTTTAAATATTCAGTAGGTTTCATTACGTGATACCTCTCTACGTAAATTCAAGTTTCTCCAGTTTTGTTCAGTTCTATCTATAGCATAAAATTTGAGTTGTCGTGGGTCCCTGTTATGTGCATCCCTAAAGTGCTTTGAGACGCACGTGCTTTGAGAAGTACATGTTCGCCTACTTGGACAGACAAGGTTCTTATTGTTCTACCTACATACTGGAGCCCACAACTGCACTCCAGTATGTAGGTAACGTGTGTGCTACCACATGTTATTATTATTATTATTATTATACAGGATTTATATAGCGCCAACAGTTTGCACAGCGCTTTAAAACATGGGGCAGACAGTACACTTACAATACAAATCAATACAGGAGGGATCAGAGGGCCCTGCTCGTTAGAGCTTACAATCTAGAAGGGAGGGTCAAGTGGAGACAAAAGGTAATAACTGTGGGGGATGAGCTGATGGAAAAAAAAATGAAATTACAGTTGTTAGGTGTGGGTAGGATAGGCTTCTCTGAAGAGAAGGGTTTTCAGGGATCTTCTGAAAGCTAATAAAGTAGGAGATAAGTGGACAGATTGGGGTAAGGAGTTCCATAGGATTGGAGAGGCTTTGGAGAAGGCCTGGAGGCGAGCATGGGAGGAGGTGACAAGGGAGCTAGAGAGCAGGAGGTCTTGAGAGGAACGAAGAGAGCGAGTAGGTTGGTATTTAGAGACCAAGCTAGTGATGTAGCTGGGGGCAAAATTGTGGATGGCTTTGTACGTAGTTGTTAGAATTTTGAATTTAATTCTTTGGCCGAGCGGAAGCCAGTGGAGGGATTGACAGAGAGGAGTGGCAGACACAGAGCGATTGGTAAGGTGGATGAGTCTGGCAGCGGCATTCATAATGGATTGAAGAGGTGATAGACTATGTAGTGGTAAGCCAATGAGAAGGGAGTTGCAGTAGTCAAGGCGAGAGATGACCAGCGAGTGAATTAAGAGCTTTGTTGTGTCATTGGTTAGAAAGGGGCGTATTTTGGAGATGTTGCGGAGGTTGAGGCAGCAGGATTTGGACAGTGACTGGATGTGTTGCTTGAAGGAGAGTTCAGAGTCTAGGACTACACCTAGAACCTTGGCATGTGGGGATGGGCTTATAGTTGTGCCATTGATTTGGACAGAGAGATCAAGGGAAGAGGCATAGGGGGGAGGAAAAATTAGAAGTTCGGTTTTGGCTAGATTGAGTTTAAGGAAGTGGTGAGACATCCAGACTGATATATCTGAGAGTAAATTACTGATACATGAGGAGACAGAGGGAGTGAGCTGAGGGGTAGAGAAATAGATTTGGGTGTCATCAGCGTAGAGGTGGTATTGGAAGCCATGGGAGGCTATCAGTTGATCCAGGGAGGCAGTGTAGATTGAAAATAGTAGAGGTCCAAGAACAGAACCCTGAGGGACCCCAACAGAGAAAGGAAGAGGAGAGGAGGAAGTAGAGTTATAAGAAGCGCTAAAGGTGCGGTTGGATAAGTTGGAAGAGAACCAGCGAAGTGTACAGTCACGGAGACCAAAGGCGTGTAGTTTTTTGAGGAGGAGGGGGTGGTCAACCGTATCAAAGGCAGCAGAGAGGTCCAGGAGTAGGAGTACAGAATAGTGTTGATTGGTTTTGGCTGTTAGTAGATCGTTTGTTAGTTTTAGGAGAGCAGTTTCTGTGGAGTGTTGATGACGAAATCCAGACTGACGGGGATCGAGAAGGCCATTATCAGCGAGGTGGACGCTCAGTCGGTTGTAGACCAGACGTTCGAGCAGTTTGGATAAGAAGGGGAGCAAGGAGAAGGGGCGTAGGTTGTTAAGATTGGATGGGTCCAGTGAGGGCTTTTTAAGTATGGGTCTGACAAGTGCATGTTTTAGAGAGTTAGGGAAGATGCCAGAAGAGAGGGAGAGACTGAAGATGTGGGTTAGAGAGTGTAGTATAGGGCCAGAGGGTGAACGTAGCATTTGTGAGGGAACAGGATCCAGAGGGCAGGTGGTAAGGTGGACATTAGCAAGTAGTTTAGCAACTTCCTCTGTAGTGGTGGGGTTGAAAGAGGGAAATAATGATTGTGCCTGTGGGCATGAAGTGTAAAGCGTGGAGGGTGTCGGCACAGTAGAGATCTCAGCGCAAATAGTATCAATCTTCTGTTTGAAGTGATTGGCGATCTCCTGTGCAGTGAGTGAGTTGGCGGGTGGAGGCGGTGGAGGACAAAGTAGAGAGTTGAAGGTGGAGAAGAGTTGACGGGGACAGGATGATAAGTTGCTAATGAGAGTGGTAAAATAGGTCTGCTTGGCAGAGAGGAGGCTGGAGTTGTATTTTTGGAGGGCAGATTTATATTGGTAGGAATCTCTCTGGGACTTAGTCTTACGCCACAGGCGCTCCAGAGCCCGACTACATTTTTTCAGACTTCTAGTAACATCTGTTTGCCAAGGTTGAAGGGGTCTGGGCTTGATTCTGTGTGTAGTGATTGGGGCAAGTGAGTTCAGTGAGGCTAGAAGTGAAGCATTGTACACAGAAGTGGCTAGGTTGGTGCAGGATAGGGGTGAGATTTTGTTGTAGAGGTTGTTGATAGCAGAGTAGAGAAGAGAAGGGTTGAGATGACGTAGGTTTCTGCGGGTAACTTTAAGGTGGTTGGAGGGAGAGGAGGTAAAGGAGAGGGAGAGAGGGAAACTAATAAGGTGGTGATCAGAGAGAGGGGATGGATAGTTAGAGAGGTTGCATGGAGTGCAAAGGTAAGAGAACACGAGGTCAAGGATATTGCCTTCTGAGTGAGTTGGAGCATGTATCCACTGCTTCAGGTCAAAGGAGGATGTTAGGCTGAGAAGTTTGGAAGTGGAAGGAGTAGGAGTGTTAGTATTAATAGGGATGTTGAAGTCCCCGAGAATGATAGTGGGGATTTCAGAAGAAAGAGTAGGGTAGCCAGGCAGAGAAGTCTTCAAGAAAGGTTGATACTGGTCCAGGGGGCCTGTAGATCACAGCTATCCTTAGAGAAATTGGAGTGAAAAGGCGAATACAGTGTGCTTCGAAAGAGGAGAGTGACAGAGAGGGAGGTGGCTGAAGTACCTGAAAGGTGATATGTGGGGCTAGAAGGATTCCGACACCTCCTCCCTTACGTCCGCTGGATCTGGGGGAGTGAGTCCAGAAAAGACCACCATGGGATAGGGCAGCAGAAGATGCAGTGTCGGATTCGTGGAGCCAGGTTTCGGTAATGGCGAGTAGGTTAAATGAGTTGGCAATAAAGAGGTCATGGAGAGAGGTGAGCTTGTTGCAGACAGAGTGCGAGTTCCAAAGGGCACAAGAGAAAGGGAGTCTGGATTTGGGAAGAATAGAAATGGGAATTAAATTGTGTTGATTGCGGCGGCTGCTGCCAGAGGGTGATGGGTGCATGGGGTACAGTTAAATGATGGAGGCCCAGGGTTTGGGGATATATCTCCAGAGGTTAGGAGAAGCAAGAGGGTGAGGGAGGTAATATGGGAATGGGATTTATATGAAGTGACATGCCCCAGGGTCTTGGAGATTTTTAGTGTATGTGGATTTAGAATTAGCAGGAGTTGGTGGGTGCAGTAATATGGACAGGACAAGAGTGAGGGTGATATATATATGCTGTGGGGGGGAGAAGAGGGGTGAAGGAGAGATAGTTTTAGGATGGAGGACAGAGTTGTCAAAAGCAGTGGTAGAGAAAGCATGTTCCAAGGAAAAAGAGCTAAAGGAATAAACAAGTTCACCTGATGTCTGTGTGCTGGTTTTCAAAGTGTTTATCTTGTGTCCTTTCGCTTTGTGCCTTCGCTGAAGTGCAGGCAGAAGTGCATTTCACTTGTAGAAATCGCCACTTTGAGAAAGAGCCAAGTTGCAAATGTGTCCCCCTGCAAATGCTTCCCCCAAGAGAAGCTTAAATATATACTGATAGGGGTAGGGTATGGGCGGATTTCAATTAGCAATCAAGAGGTTATAAAGCTTGGCTGGTTAATAGGGCAAAATTCTTAAGTCACAAACAGACTAGCAAGAGGGCACTAAAGTTAAGAGAGCCATAATTTTGGGTAAGACAAGGGAGATAATAAAGCATTGTAATGTGGACAGGTCTACAGACAGTTAAGTAAAAATAACATACCAGCATTATTAGAGACACATAAGAAAAAAAAGATAGCAGTGTTTCAGTTTTTGGCTGGAGTTGTAGCAGTAGGAGCATACCAGAGTTAAGAGACATAGTTAAGAGACATAGGAGACAGATTTCACTAATGCGATTCTGGCTGGAGTTGTAGCATACCAGAGTTAAGAGACATAGGAGACAGATTTCACTAATGCGATTCTGGCTGGAGTTGTAGCAGTAGGAGCATAGCAGAGTTAACAGACATAGGAGACAGATTTCACTAATGCGATTCTGGCTGGAGTTGTAGCAGTAGGAGCATACCAGAGTTAAGAGACATATGAGACAGATTTCACTAATGCGATTCTGGCTGGAGTTGTAGCAGTAGGAGCATCCCAGAGTTAACAGACATAGGAGACAGATTTCACTAATGCGATTCTGGCTGGAGTTGTAGCAGTAGGAGCATACCAGAGTTAAGAGACATAGGAGACAGATTTCACTAATGCGATTCTGGCTGGAGTTGTAGCAGTAGGAGCATACCTGTGGGAGGACAAAGATGATATTTTCAGATCAGACAGTCAGATGATGAGTGATAAGTGCAGAGTCAGAAGTGCATTTCACTTGTAGAAATCGCCACTTTGAGAAAGAGCCAAGTTGCAAATGTGTCCCCCCTGCAAATGTTATGAGCTTGTCAATTTGAAATTCCTGTTTCGTTGCATAGGATTGGAATCTCTTGATTTATTTATTTGTCTTATTAGTAAGTCTACATGGTTTGCATTTACCACATCTAAAAAAAACCTTTGTAGTTGAAAAAGGTTGTCATTCTTTTGGGGGGTCAGGTACACTTTTCACGATCATATCTCTTATTTTCTTCCCTCTTCTGTAAATGAATGTGGGTTTCGATGGAAGGATTCTGCTCAAGTGTGCATCATTACATATTATCGGCCAATTCTTTTTCACAATCCCTTCTATTAAATTGACTATTAAATCCTGTAATAAATGGTACCTTATCCTCTGAGTTATTTAATCTATTTTTTCCTTGTAATAAACCATCTCTTTCAAGCTGCCCAATTTGCTCTCTTATACGTTCCAACTCTCTCCTGTCATAACCTTTATCCACAAACCTTTCTATTAAGATCCCTGTTTGTTCCTGATAGTCTACCATCAAATCGCAATTGCGCTTAATCCCTTGGGTATTGCTCTCTTCCATTGCAGATGGTGGCAACTACTAAACAGTATATATCTGTTTCTATAGGTTTCCTTAAAGTGTGTTCTGGTATATAGTCTGTCTATGTTCTTGAATATTTCTAGGTCCAAAAAATGTATGGTCTCATGGTGTACATTTACTGTGAATTTGATGCCATATTGGTCTGCACCTATATGCTGGACAAATTCATTTAGCTGTTCCTGACTGCCTTCCCAGATAATCAGGATGTCATTTATGAATCTTTTATAGACTTTTATGTGTGGCCAACACTTTCCGAATATCTCCTCCTCCTCCCACTTATTCAGGAAAATGTTGGCCACAGTTGAGGCATATTTATTCCCCATTCCAACCCCCTTTATCTGTCTGTAAAATTTGTGGTTATGCCAAAAAAGTTGTTTCTCATGGGACATCCTTAATCCTTCTAGGATGAACCTTCTCTGCTTTAATCTCAGGTCAGAAAAATGTTTCATAGACCATGCCACTCCTGCTAATGGGTCTGTTTGTTTAATATTGGTGTACAACGACTCCACATCAATTGTAACCAACAATGTGGAGTCGCCTACATTGACCTGTTTGAGTAGTTGGATGATGTCTTTGCTATCTTTAATGAAGGCCTGTCTCTTTCCTACCAGGGGCTGGAGGAACACATCCAGATATTCACCTAGTCTGGAATGGACAGACGCTATTCCACTAATTATGGGCCTTCCTGGTGGTTTTGTTTTATGTTTATGACCTTTTGGTACTTGGTATATGATTGGTACCTTGGGTGCGTCTGGTAATAGATACCATTTCCTTCCTTTTTATTCAATATTCTATCTGCAATACCTTTCTTTAAAAATTCTTTTAGTTTGAATTCTTGAATTTAATTTGAATTCTTTGTTCGGGTTCTTTTTCAATATTTGGTATGTGGTATTATCTTTAACCAATTTTTCTAATTCCGTCTCATAATCCTCTTTGGTCAAGACCACCAACCCTCCCCCCTTGTCCGCAGGCCTTATCACTATGTTTTTCCTTTTTTCAAGCTTTCTTATTCCCTGCCATACCCTGTTTGTTTTCTTCGGTTTCTCTGGTACAATGGTTTTTATTTCTTTTTACACAATTTTTTTAAAAACTTCAATGTGCTGATTAGAAATGGATTTGGGATTGAACGTGGATTTGTTTTTTAGATGGCTATGAGTATACAAAGTGCTATTTTGTTGTACATTATTTTCTCCTTTTTCTAAAAAATGCTTTTTCAAATTAAGCTTCCTGATGAATTTTTGTAAGTCAATAAATGCCTCAAACTGGTTAAACGACTTGTGCATATTTTATTCCTTTGTCTAATACTGCTAATTCTTCCTGGGAGAAGGTTATGTCTGTTAAATTGAAAATACCCTCACCTAATTTTCTCTTTTTCTTTTTGCTTCCCCCTCTACAAACTCTCCTTCTTGCGGGTTTCTGTTCCATCCTCCTTCCTGTGGATTCCTGTTCCAGCCTCCCCTGCTGGTTTGGAACACAGGCAACGGGGTTTGTAAGGTTCCCTCCAGTCCCTCCATTCCCCCTGCCATTGTGGGGCTCCATAGTAATGATTGTAATATCCTCTACCTCTACCCCTGAATCCTCCTCTCCAGGGTCTAGTATATTGAGTACCTGTAGGTGGGTTGTATGTCCACCCTGGTCCACCCTCACGTTGGCGATTTTATTTTGGGTGCTAATACTGGGGGTGGGTACCAGTCTTTTGTCAACATTAGGAGCAGGTGTGCGGGTATCCCCAACTTTCGCATCCTCTGCTCCTATGTCCCGTACTTCCATATCCTCACTAAGGGAAGTGTTATTCGAATTTGGTATTACTTCATCCTCTTGCCATTTATACACTCTCCCTGCTACATAGTCTTTCTTGTCCCTCTGATATTTCTTAACCTTTTTATTTTTGACTTCATTATCCAATTTGACTAAAAATTCTTGCAATTTACCAATTCTGGTTTTATAATCGTTGGTGTCTACATGTGGCAACATATTCTCTCTGATGGTGTTAATGTCTATCTTTGCTAATTTAATCCTTCTTCTATCAATAATTATATCCAATAGTTTATTTTCACAACCATTGAAAAAACTGTACCACGCTTTTGAGAGGTTCTCATCTACCAATCAATCATTTGACCCTATGTCCCACCTTAGTCTTCTCAGTGTAATATTGGCGTCTCTATATTTCTCTAATGTGGTGATGTCCCACCAAACTCTAATTTGCTTGTCCATGGCATTCTTGAGTTGTTTAAACCCTTGTTCGAAATTTACGGATATGGTATTGTCAAAATTTTCAAAGAGGTCAGCCAGATCCAACCTACGATTGGCTAAGAAGGAGAAAACCTCCTTGTTTTGCTGCCTGTAAAGTGTTTGCCGAAGTAAAATATGTAATCCGACCAGATGTACTACTAAAACTAAAAATATACTAGTTTGCTGCAATCATGTAAGCCTACACAAAAATGGTAGAGTATCAATAATATAATATAAAAGTAGATTGCGCTAACTTCTGTGTATGATACCACTGCTGAAATATGCAAAATATTGGCACATTGCACATTTTTTGATATTTTATACCACTAGCACTTTCAATAATATTTGGTAGCACTTAACGTCATTGCACAGAAGTGATCACTCACTGAGGACATCTGGTGTGCTGTAGTGTTTATGCATATCTTAAGGGACATTTTTTGCAGCATGTAATATATCACGTATGCATGGTGATACGTGATATTTGATGGTCACTAAGTAATATTGGCACATTACACATTTTTTATTATTTTGTCATATTTTTTTTTCATATTTAATATTTTTATTACTGGTTTAAGAGGAAGAAAGGCATACACTTCACCAACATCAAATATAACATATTATGCATGTCTATATGCTAATCTAATATACAAATAAATTCATTTTCTTCTAAAGCCAATACCATGCTCTCTAATTACAACAAAGTCAAAACCTCATTACAATCCCCCAAACGCATTAAGGCAGAGATCCTCTCCAGTCCCTAATCAAAATATATCTCCAACTCCGTCCTGGGGGGTTCTATCTATATTTTCCTTAAGTGTCTAACTCTCTCTTACCTCTATATTTACAAAAAAAAAAAAAAAAACACAACAAAGATATAAAAAACAAAAAAAACAAAAAAAACACACAAAACACCAAAAAAAAAAAAAAAAAAAATTAAAAATAATTAAATAAAACCCTAAGGGGAGGGAGGGGCAGAGCCCATCTCCCGCCTCCCTCTCTCCCGCCTCCATATCCCCTCCTCCTCCCCCTCTCCCCCACATCCCCCTCTTCTGCCAAGAATCCAATGACCACATCTTCTGTTTTCAGTCATTAGGACTTACATCTATAAGTTTTTTTCCCTCTTCTCTATTAATGAAAAGATTCCATGCAGACCATGTTTTCAGATATGTCCCTCTTTTTTGCCGGGCTGTCCAAACCAAATCTTCCATAAGGTTCAATTGTTCTACTCTTTTAAGCCACAATCCTACAGTTGGTGGTTGGTCCTGCTTCCAAGTGAGTGGAATACATGCTCTAGTTGCATTCAGCAGATGACATAGAATAGATTTCTTATATGATTTAACTAGGATTTTAGTTTCTTGTAATAGGAAGAAAGATGGATCCTCCGGAATCTCCTGATCACTAAATTTTTGAGAAACTCTCCGGACTTCCTTCCAAAAGTTCTCTATTCTGGGGCAGGACCAAAAAATATGCATTAACGTCCCCTCCTTCCCCCTGCAACGCCAGCAATTATCTAATACCTCCAGGTAGCATTTAGGAATGCTGGGGTGCGGTACCACCGGGACACAATCTTAAAATTTGTCTCCTGCATTCTTATGCAGATTGACGACTCAAATATATTGTGTATCATATTAGTACACTGCTCTTCCATAAAGGTTCGACCCAGATCTCTCTCCAACCCCCTAAAAAAGGGCAAACTAAAGTCCTCAGAGGGTGCTACCAGCAGCACGTACGTTTTAGAAAGGGTTTGGTGGAATACACCGCTTCGATTGTTAGAGTACGCCCATAACTACTTGGCAGGATTAAAGTGTTCAAAAAATGTCTCAGCTGTACCGCACGTCAAAAATCTAAACAGTGTGGTAAAGATCCTGTTGTCAATTAAAATATTGTGGGCCATGTTTCCCCTGTTAAAAAATTAGAGGCCTGGAAGATCCCCTGTTCCATCAATGCCGTAAAATTTCCCCTTCTCAGACCTGGCTCAAACTGGGGATTCCCCAGTAGTGGAAACAACAGTGAGATTATTGCCGAAAGTTTACCCTTAGAAAAAAGCTCAAAACCTATCTTTAGGGTGGGTCCTATCACGAGGTGTGCCTTCGTAATAGTCGGAAGGTCTTTATAACACCAAGCGTCTCGTTGCAGTAAAGCACTGCTCTGAGCCTGCTCCAGGCCCGGCCATAACTTCCCATCTCCATGTCTACTCCAATCGATCTAGCGGCTTAATAAAGCCGCCTGATAGTATTTGTACATGTCTGGTACAGCTAGTCCACCCTTTTGTTTGGGTATAGTCAACAGGGCTCTGCTAATCCTTGGGTGTTTATTTGCCCAGATAAATCTGACAAGAAGGGAATGTATCTGTTTGAAATAATATTTAGGTATAGCAATAGATAATGCTTGAAATAAATACAAAAACTTCGGCAGGATATTCATTTTAATAATATTACACCTCCCAAACCAGGAGTGGAACCCTCTCTGCCACCTTTCCAAGAGGACTCGCACTCTATGTAATATTGGTGGGAAATTAAGATTGTATGTATGGGAAAGATTTGCTGGGATACAAGTTCCCAGGTATTTCAAGGCTTGATCTGACCATTTAAATTTGTAACTTGCCTTCAGTGTTCCTAATATGTTGCTAGATATCCCAACTCCCATTGCCTCGGATTTTGATAAGTTGATCTTAAAGTCTGATAAGGAGCTATATGTCTCTATTTCTTGAAGAAGGTTGGGTAATGATACAATCGGATTAGTCAATGAAAACAACATATCATCTGCATACGCCGAAGCTTTATACTGCATAACTCCTATTGATATACCCCCTATATCTGGATTTGACCGCATCCTACACATTAAGGGCTCCAACGCCAAAACAAATAATATTGGGGACAGTGGGCATCCCTGCCTCATTCCATTCGTGACACTAAAAGGCTGAGATAGCACCCCGTTCACCTTAACCTGAGCTGATGGTTGTGTATAGATACTCGAAATCCATCTAATCATATTGTTACCCATACCTACTTGTCTTAACACCGCAAACATAAACTGCCAATTAATGCGATCAAAAGCTTTCTCTGCATCTGTTCCCAGAAATTTAGGTGGCACAGTGGTGTAGTGGGTAGCACTCTTGCCTATCAGTAAGAAGGGTCACTGGTTCGAATCACAACCACGACACTACCTGCATGGAGTTTGCATGTTCTCCCTGTGCCTACGTGGGTTTCCTCCGGGGACTCCGGTTTCCTCCCACACTCCAAAGACATGCTGGTAAGTTAATTGGCTTCTGTCCAAAATTGGCCCTAGTATATGAATGTGAGTTGGGGACCTTGGATTGTGGGCTCCTTGAGGGTAGGGACCGATGTGAGTGTGCGATGTATATGTGGAGCGCTGCGTAATTTGACGACACTATATGGGTACCTTAAATAAATAGGGATAATTGTAGACATGCACCCGCACTCACTCAGGTTGAACTGGATGGACTGGTGTCTTTATTCAACCTTACTAACTATGTAACTATGTACTATGTAAATAAGGATTGGATTTTGGAAGTATTAGCTATATGAATTAAATTCAAAGTCCTAATCGTATTATCTCGTGCTTCCCGTGTCTGGACAAACCTACCTGGTCCAAATGGACCAGGGAGGGTAGATACTGTTGGAGCCGCATCACCAAGATCTTAGAGAAAAGCTTTAGATTCAGATCTGCATTTAAAAGGGATATCGGTCTATAACTCCCGCATTGTGATGGGTCTTTACCTTCCTTAGGTAAGGTTTCAGGGATTCCATCTGGAACGAACCTGAATCTCACAATCCATTATACATTTTAACTAAATAAGGTCTTAAAATAGGAAAGAGCAGGTTATAATATTGGGCTGTAAAACCGTCTGGGCCCGGGGCCTTCCCCATCTTTGCCAAATTCACTGCTTCATGAACTTCCTCCAATGTGATTGGTTTTTCCAATTCCTGCCATGCAGTAGACGCCAGGCTAGGCAAACCAGAAGTTGACATATATTCCTCTACCGCAGTCTGATTTTGGGGGTTCGGGTGTAAATTGTACAAAGCTGAATAAAAGTCCCTGAACCTCTGCGCTATTTCTCTTGGCAGCAGATATCTTTCACCCTCAGTTCCCATAATCATTGGGACATAGGTCCTTAATTGCTGTTCCCTCAGAGAGTCAGCGAGTTGTTTACTGCATTTATTCCCATACTCATAGCTCTGCTTTTTTCCTACTTGTATTGCTCTTTTAGCTTTATACCGAAGTAAATCTATGATCTGTCTGCGTGTCGTCAAAAAATCCTGTTCCACGGTTAAAGTAGGGGTTCGTTTATGCAGCATCTCCAGACGATGTATATCTGCCATTAGCGATGTTATCTTGGCTTCTCTCTCTTTTTTAATCCTAGCCCCATGCTTGATCAAAACTCCCCGCATCACTGCTTTGTGGGCTTCCCAAATCACTCCCGAATTACATTCAGGAGTGTCCTTAGTCTGAAAATACCACCTTGCCTCTTTACGTACCTCCTCTATCACAGAGGGGTCTTGTAGGAGGCTTTCATTCAGTTTCCACATCGCATGACCGGGTAGTTGAATATCTGAGAGATTATACTTTAAAAAAATTGGTGCATGGTCTGACCAGGTTATCCTCCCAATATTTACTTCCTCTATTGCATGCAATTGACTGTGCGGAGTAAAAAAATAATCTATACGAGAGTATGTCTTGTGTGGGGCTGAGAAAAAAGAGTAATCTCTTTCTCCAGAATGGAAGAGGCGCCATGTATTCTCCAATCTTGCTCCGTAGAGTGACCTAACAATTCGCTTCCGAACACCCAAGGATACAGCTAAGACCCCTGAAGAAGTATCCTCACCTGGAACTAGAGATGCATTCAAATCTCCCCCCATAATCAATTGACCCTCCGTAAATCTCATAGTTTTATCCAAAAATTTCTTAAAAAAGGTGTCTTGTTGTATATTATGGGCATAAAAAGCAGCCAAGGTTACTCTTGTCCCCCCAATCTTATCCTTCAGGAGCAGGTATTGCCCCCCGGCATCCAACAAGGTTTCTGTACATGACCATGAAATCTTGTTTGAAATCAATATAGACACCCCCCTTGTCTTAGCAACAGGATTAGTAACTAGTAACTGGTAACTAGGGATGAGCCGAACACCCCCCTGTTCGGTTCGCACCAGAACATGCGAACAGGAAAAAAGTTCGTTCGAACACGCGAACACCGTTAAAGTCTATGGGACACGAACATGAATAATCAAAAGTGCTAATTTTAAAGGCTTATATGCAAGTTATTGTCATAAAAAGTGTTTGGGGACCTGGGTCCTGCCCCAGGGGACATGGATCAATGCAAAAAAAAGTTTTAAAAACGTCCGTTTTTTCAGGAGCAGTGATTTTAATAATGCTTAAAGTCAAACAATAAAAGTGTAATATCCCTTTAAATTTCGTAGCTGGGGGGTGTCTATAGTATGCCTGTAAAGGGGCGCATGTTTCCCGTGTTTAGAACCGTCTGACAGCAAAATGACATTTAGAAGGAAAAAACCCATTTAAAACTACTCGCGGCTATTGCATTGCCGACAATACACATAGAAGTTCATTGATAAAAATGGCATGGGAATTCCCCACAGGGGAACCCCGAACCAAAATTAAAAAAAAAAATGACGTGGGGGGTCCCCCTAAATTCCATACCATGCCCTTCAGGTCTGGTATGGATATTAAGGGGAACCCCGGCCAAAATTTAAAAAAAAAATGACGTGGGGTTCCCCCTAAATTCCATACCAGACCCTTCAGGTCTGGTATGGATTTTAAGGGGAACCCCGCGCCAAAAAAAAAAAAAAATGGCGTGGGGTCCCCCCAAAAATCCATACCAGACCCTTATCCGAGCACGCAACCTGTCAGGCCGCAGGAAAAGAGGGGGGGACGAGAGTGCGGCCCCCCCTCCTGAACCGTACCAGGCCACATGCCCTCAACATTGGGAGGGTGCTTTGGGGTAGCCCCCCAAAACACCTTGTCCCCATGTTGATGAGGACAAGGGCCTCATCCCCACAACCCTGGCCGGTGGTTGTGGGGGTCTGCGGGCGGGGGGCTTATCAGAATCTGGAAGCCCCCTTTAACAAGGGGACCCCCAGATCCCGGTCCCCCCCTGTGTGAAATGGTAAGGGGGTACTTACCCCTACCATTTCACTAATAAACTGTCAAAAATGTTAAAAATGACAAGAGACAGTTTTTGACAATTCCTTTATTTAAATGCTTCTTCTTTCTTCTATCTTCCTTCATCTTCTTGTTCTGGTTTTTCTGGCTCTTCTGGTTCTTCCTCCGGCGTTCTCGTCCAGCATCTCCTCCGCGGCGTCTTCTATCTTCTTCTCCTCGGGCCGCTCCGCACCCATGGCATGGGGGGAGGCTCCCGCTCTTCTCTTCATCTTCTTCATCTTCTTTTTCTCTTCTTCTTTTCTTCTCTTCTTCTCTTCTCTTCTTCATTTTCTTCTCTGGGCTGCTCCGCACCCATGCTGGCATGGAGGAAGGCTCCCGCTCCTCATCTGACGGTTCTTAAATAACGGGGGGCGGGGCCATCCGGTGACCCCGCCCCCCTCTGACACACGGTGACTTGACGGGTCTTCCCTGTGACATCACGGGGAATGCCACAGGGAAGTCCTGTCATGTCCCGTGCGTCAGAGGGGGGCGGGGTCACCGGGTGGCCCCGCCCCCCATTATTTAAGAACCATCAGACAAGGAGACGCCGTCACACAGCGGGAGCCTCCCTCCATGCCAGCATGGATGCGGAGCAGCCCGGAGAAGAAAATGAAGAAGAGAAGAAGAGAAGAAGGAAGAAGAGAAGAAGATGAAGAAGAAGATGAAGAGAAGAGCGGGAGCCTCCCCCCATGCCATGGGTGCGGAGCGGCCCGAGGAGAAGAGGATAGAAGACGCCGAGGAGGAGATGCTGGACGAGAACGCCGGAGGAAGAACCAGAAGAACCAGAAGAAGAAGAAGATGAAGGAAGATAGAAGAAAGAAGAAGCATTTAAATAAAGGAATTGTCAAAAACTGTCTCTTGTCATTTTTAACATTTTTGACAGTTTTTTAGTGAAATGGTAGGGGTAAGTACCCACTTACCATTTCACACGGGGGGGGCCGGGATCTGGGGGTCCCCTTGTTAAAGGGGGCTTCCAGATTCCGATAAGCCCCCCGCCCGCAGACCCCCACAACCACCGGCCAGGGTTGTGGGGATGAGGCCCTTGTCCTCATCAACATGGGGACAAGGTGTTTTGGGGGGCTACCCCAAAGCACCCTCCCAATGTTGAGGGCATGTGGCCTGGTACGGTTCAGGAGGGGGGGCCGCACTCTCGTCCCCCCCTCTTTTCCTGCGGCCTGCCAGGTTGCGTGCTCAGATAAGGGTCTGGAATGGATTTTTGGGGGGACCCCACGCCTTTTTTTTTTTTTTGGTGCGGGGTTCCCCTTAAAATCCATACCAGACCTGAAGGGCCTGGTATGGAATTTAGGGGGACTCCCAAGTCATTTTTTTTTTTAAATTTTGGTTCGGGGTTCCCCTGTGGGGAATTCTCATGCCGTTTTTATCAATGAACTTCTATGTGTATTGTCGACAATGCAATAGCCGCGAGTAGTTTTAAATGGGTTTTTTCCTTCGAAATGTCATTTTGCTGTCAGACTGTTCTAAACACGAGAAACATGCGCCCCTTTACAGGCATACTATAGACACCCCCCAGCTACGAAATTTAAAGGGATATTACACTTTTATTGTTTGACTTTAAGCATTATTAAAATCACTGCTCCTGAAAAAACGGCCGTTTTTAAAACTTTTTTTTGCATTGATCCATGTCGCCTGGGGCAGGACCCAGGTCCCCAAACACTTTTTATGACAATAACTTGCATATAAGCCTTTAAAATTAGCACTTTTGATTTCTCCCATAGACTTTTAAAGGGTGTTCCGCGGCATTCGAATTTGCCGCGAACACCCCAAATTGTTCGCTGTTCGAACTTGCGAACAGCAAATGTTCGAGTCGAACATGAGTTCGACTCGAACTCGAAGCTCATCCCTAGTGGTAACCTATTGGAAAAGATCTGTTCCTAAGAAAAGGGAGGCTATTCTCTTTAAAATGCGTTTCCTGGACAAATGCTATGTCAATCCTTGATCTTTTCAAATCCTGAAGAAGTATATGTCGCTTTTCGGGGATGTTTAGTCCCTTAGCATTAATTGACATTATTGAAATGATACCCATTTCTTTTACCTCTCACCCCAACTAGGGGGGAAATCTCTAAACTCAGGAGGAACCCAGGCAAGAGAGAGGAAGAGAGAGGAGATGGGGAGGGAGAGGAAAAAAAAACCCAGCAGAGGGCCTAACACGAAAACCCCCCCCCCCCCCGCAGAGGGCCTAACACGAAAAAAATAAATTAATAAAAAACCACCCCCGCAGAGGGCCTAACACGGAGAAAAAAAAACAAAAACCCTCAGAGGGCCTAACACGGAAAAAAGCCAACACAAAAATCCCCAAAGAGATCTGAACAGGAGGTAAAAAAGCCCCCTGTCAACTAAATCCTCCTAGAGAGGGCACCTCTCCCCAGGGGGATCTAAAGCAAATCAGCTTTATGCACTCGACCTAAATTCCTTATACTTTGAGTGCTAACCTACTGGGGGGATGCGGTTGAGCATGTCTTAGAGGAGGGAGCCCCCGGCTTACCTCCGCCAGCTCCTCTAGTCTACCTACGATCCTTATGATGTTATATAGCTACTATATATCTAATGCCTTCTAAGTAGCCATACTTCATATACATTTGTATACCTACATATATATATACATTTTTATTACTTTAAACTGAAAAAACCCAATCTGTAAATCATAAAAATCTTTAGACCACAAACCAAAACAGAAAAAAGAAAACCAACCATTGACGGCAAAAGGGGAAGAAAAAAATATGAGTATGAGTAGTAAGTATGACTTATGGGGCATACACACGGTCAGACTTTTCGGCTACAAAAGTCCGACAGCCCTTCTGACAAACTTTCGACAGAATTTTGGCGGACTTTCTAACGAACGGACTTGCCTATAAAAGTCTGACGGATTCGTACGTGATGATGTACGACCGGACTAAAATAAGGAAGTTGATAGCCAGTAGCCAATAGCTGCCCTAGCGTGGGTTTTTGTCTGTCGGACTAGCATACAGACGAGAGGATTTCTGGGTCCGGCGGAGTTACGACGTAAAGATTTGAAGCAAGTTCCAAATCTAAAGTCCGTCAGATTTGCAACTGGAAAAGTCCGCTGAAAGTCCGGGGAAGCCCACACACGATCGGATTGTCCGCCGGATTTGGTCCGTCGGACTTTTGTAGCCGTGTGTACGCCCCATTAGTGAGGAGGGGAGAAACAAAACAAAAAACACCCCACCAGGGGGAATCTCCCCCCCTTCTCCTCCAACCCTCCACCCCCTCCAAACCTCCCCAGTGCTTCAACTCCCAGCCCTCCATTGATTCTTCTATTTACATTTTCCTGCCCCTCTTATCTCCCCCCTCCTACTCCCCCAAAGTCTCACCTTATATTATATATTAGTGTATTAAGTTGTACTACTATCTCAGTGTAATTTATCGTACTTTGTGTATGTGTTATATCCTATACTCACCCTTTTACTTATATCATAGTGTCCCCTTCCAATCCCACATCTCATGAGTAACCACTTCCCACTTCCCACATTCACCCCCCACCCTTCCCCTGTATTGAAACCAACCCAATTGTGCCTATGTCCATCTGTGAATCTGTACACACCACAAGACCTCCACCTCGTTCAAAAAATTGAATAACCCAAACAACAACAACAACAAAAGAAAAAGAAAAAAAAAAAAAATAATCATTTAGTGCATCTATTGCTATCCAAAAAGGAGAGGAGATACGGGGGCATCCCCCTACATATCTTTATATTTAGGGCTATCTACTGTGAAAAAAAAAAACCCGCAGAGGGCCTAACATGAAAAAAAGGAAGAAAAAAAAAAAAACCCCTAAAAGTGCCACAAAAAAAAAAAAAAGGAAAAATTATATATATTTGCCCTCCCCCCCATCTCCCTAGAGACAAAGTTATTGTCCTTCTATTACCCCCAATGTCCCCTCCGGAGTTTAATTATCTTGTCAGAATGCATATAGGCTCTTTATAGCTTTATCTTATCTCCGTGTAAATAACTGTAACCAGTCAGGAACCGGGAATGGTTCAATACCTAGAAACAAAAAAAGTCTGGTAGGTCTGTTTTAGATCACAGCCAAAATGAAGAACCCCTCTTCCGTATAAGAACTGAGATTGGGAATCTCCAACGGTATGTACCGCCGCATTTTCATATCCGCTCCAACACCGGACGAAGCAATGCTCTACGTTGTAGTGTGGCTCTTGACAAGTCCAGTAAAATCTTCAGTTGTACACCCTGAAAGTCTATCTCTCCTACTTCCCATGCTTTCTTTAATATAGCTTCCCTATGCATAAAGTAATGCAAGCAGCATATCACATCACGGGGGCGACTTAAATCCTTGGGCCTCGGACCCAAGGCTCTATGTTTTCTATCGAGCACCAAGTTCAGGGGTGTAGCATCCTCAAGCAATTTTTTAAAAATAGACTTTACTGTGTCCTGAAGATTTTCCTGATCCGTAGTTTCTGGGATCCCCCTGAGCCGCACATTGTTTCGACGGCTGCGGTCCTCAAGGTCCCCCAAGTGTAGCTGTAACTGTAGTGTCACTGCATTATCAGCCTGCGTGAGCTTTTGTTTCTCCATATCAGCCACTCTTTGCTCCAGGGTCTGCAATCCCGCCTCACCATCTGTTACACGCTCTGCTAGTACTTGCAGCTCTGTATGCACCTGTTGAAGTTCTTTACGATGTGTTTCCTCTGCCTTTAAAATTATAGCTTCTATATCTGCTCTAGTAGGGAGAGCCAGTATGAGCATTCTCAAATCCTCCATTCCCAGATTACCTGGCTTCATATCCCCACACTGCAAAGGTAATCTTCCAACTACCACAGCATGCATCTGAGGGCTCTGTGGGATAGTCTGAAGGGCTTCCAGACTCATCCTCACCTCCCTCTGTGTTTGTGTAATTAGCGTGGCAGGTCTCTCACAAGTACCACACAGCCCGTCTATCCGTTCACTTCCGGGATCAGGTCCCTGCTCCACCCAGAAGAACTGCTGTATCTCCGGGTGCTGCCCCCCTTCCTTGGCTATTTTCACCCCTTTAGCTGCGCCGGCCGCCTTACGGGAGGTTTTAGTCTCCCGCTGTCTCCCCGCTTGCATACCGCTGAGTCGCTGGGGTACTGCTTCTGCCGATTCCAAGCTCTGGGCTCTCTCTCAGTCTGCCTCGTCTGGAGCTAGCATGCACCGGGAGCTCTCACAGCATGCGTCCTCACTCGGACATGCTCAGACCACACACCAAACCCCAATTTTGTCATATTTTTAGCACTAGCACACTTTAAACAGTTTTTTGGTTGCTTCTTGGAATATTATTTTGTCACTAGTAACACTATGTGGATAGCATATCTTCTATGATATAGAAAAGCCCGCTACCTAGGATAGATATTCTATTTTTGCATATTTCAGCAGTGGTATCATACACAGAAGTTAGTGCAATCCACTTTTATATTATATTATTGATACTCTACCATTTTTGTGGAGGCTTACATGATTGCAGCAAACTAGTATATTTTTAGTTAGCGCCGGTAGTACATCTGGTTGGATTACAATATTAAAATGTCATCTAGATATACGATGACGATTAAGTCTAAATAGTCCTGGAAAACATAATTAATAAAGTGCTGAAATGTTGCTGGGGCGTTGCAAAGTCCAAAAGGCATCAATAAGCAATCACAATGTCCAAATCGGGTATGAAAGGCTGTCTTACACTGGTCACCTTCACGAATAAGCACCAAGTTGTATGCCCCACGTAAGTCCAATTTCGTGAAGATGACGGCAGAACAGAGTCTCTGAAACAGCTCTGGCATCAAAGGCAGGGGGTAACGGTTCTTAATCGTTATTTTATTGAGGTCACGGACTACCACACACGGGCGAAGGGAATGATTCTTTTTCTCGATAAAGAAAATCCTAGCTCCGGCTGGGGACGTGGAGGGACGGATAAAACCCTTCCTCAGGCTGTCATCAATGTATTCTTTCAAAGTGGCAAGTTTAGGTTCCTTCAAAAGGAAGATTCGCCCAAATGGTATTTTGGCCCCTGGGAGGAGCTCGATTGGGCAATCGTATGGCCTGTGAGGAGGAAGAGTCTCTGCTCCTTTCTTACTGAACACATCCAAAAATTCACGGTAAGGTGCAGGAATAGAAGAACATACTTCAGCAAAAGAGTCCATGCATAGCAGAGGAGACAGGTGAGTAGATGGTTTGGGGAAGCAGTTTTGCTGAACTTAGCAGACTGGGAACTTGTGGCAACATCCCTGAAGGCTGAACCGCCCAGCCGATCTCTTAGCCCTGCGTTCTCTCAGACGTCTGTCTATCTGGATCGCCAGGTTTATCAATGCTTCCAAGGAACCAAGTACTCCCACACGGGCTAACTGGTCTTTTAGAGGGTCAGATAAGCCTAGCCGGAATTGGTAACAGAGGGCGGCATCATTCCACTTGATCTCTGCGCTCCAGCTCCAAGGTCTGGGGCTGTAATGTAAAGTATAGTTCACAAGCGTTATGAAAAGTCCTGAACTTAATGTGTTTGCCTGAGAACTTTTCTGGAGTCGGCACCCAAGGTTCAGATGGCAGCATTAATACAGTATGTGCAGGAGATGGTTCCACAGATGCAGATGAGGCAGAAGCTGAAATGGGAGAAAAGAGTCCATGGATTTGTTCCTCAAGCCTACTGTAACCCTCCTGCAGACTCTTGACCATTTGTGTGAGTGCTGTAAGGTGATGGCACAGTTGATCCACTGGAGAGGTTCCTCGTCCAGGCTCAGACATGGCTGCTATGTACTATCATGTACCTGGTAGTAGAGCTTCATTGGACGAGGAAGGTCTCTCTTACACCTCTGACTTGGAGCCTCTGATAGTGTGGACAGAAGGTGCAGGAGTGCAAAGTCGCATGAGTGCCAAGAAGGCTTGCAGGCAGCAGGGCGGATACCCTTGCTTGCAGAAGGCTTCAGCAGGAAGACCAGTAGGTAGGCAGCTGGTGCAGGTGACATCAACAGAATAGCAAGGTCAGGCAGGCTGAGTCATACACGGGCTTGGAGAATCAGATACAGGACACAGGCAGGAACGTAGTCAGAAGGCAAGCCAGATCTGGAACCGGATCAGTGGAACAGGAGCCAGAGGAGAAGACAGAAGATTTATCACAGGATAAGCCGAGGTTGGTGCAGGTGGAGTTCAAGGGATGGTCAAGGCAAGCCAGGTAGATAACAGGAATCAGGATACAAGTTCACAGGTAACAGGATGCACAGAAGCTGAATACAAAGCAGCACTGGAGCTAGGCACTGGCTGAGTTTAAATAGTCTTATTTGGCGCCAGCATCAGTCACGGGTGCGTGCAAGCATTGGTGCACATGGGGATGCGCGGCGGCTTGTGTTTGTGTGCCAGTTCACACGTGCGCATTTCTATTCGCCAATGCCCGATTCCTACGAGCAAAGGGAACTAGTGTTAGTTTGTACCTGAGAGTTCTTCTAAAGGGGTGAATTTGTCTGCTGGCATGTGTATCCTGACACTTCCCCTCCCTCTCTCTCTTCCTCCCTCCTCTCTCTCCCCCTCTCTCTCACCCCCTCACCCTCCTTCCCTCCTACCTCCCTCATTCTCCTTCACTCCCTCTCTGCCTGCCTCTCTCCCCCTCCCTCTATCTTTTTCTCCCTCTCCACCCATCTTCCCCTTTCCCTCTCTCTCTCCCTCGTTCCCTCTTCCCCTTTTCCCCTATCTCACTCCCTCGCTTCCTCTTCTTTCTCTCTCTCTCTCTCTCCCTCTCTCCCTCCCTCTCTCCCACCCTCTGCCCCTCCCTCTCTCTCTCCCCCCTCCCCCCCTCTCTTTCTGCTTCTCCCTCTTTCTCATCCCTCGCGCCCTCTCCCTTGTCCTTCTCTCTCCCCTCTTCCTCTCTCTCTCCTTATCTCTCTCTTTCTCTTCCCCTGTCCCTCTCCTCCCCTCTCTCCCTCATTTCCTCTTCATCTCCCCCTGTCTCACTTTCCCTCTCTCCCTTACACACCATTCCCCCCTTGCTCTCTCTCCCTCTCTGTCTCTCCCTCACTTCCCCCCTCTCTTCCTCCCTCCCCCTTTTCCTCCCTCTCTCCCAGTCTACCTCTCCCTCTCTCTCCCCCTCCCTCTCTCCCCTTCTCCCTCTGCCCCTCCCCCTCTCTCTCCCCCTCTCCCTCTCTCCCCCCTCTCCCTCTCTCCTTTTTCCTCCATCTACCTCTCTCCCACTCTCTCTCCCTCTTCCTCTATCCCTTTCTCCCTCTCTCTCCCCCTCTCCCTCTCCCTGTCACTCTCTCTCCCTCCCTCTCCCTCTCTCCCCCTCTCTCCCCTTCCCCTCTCACCCCCCTCTCTCTCCCCTTTATTCTCTCCCTCTCTCTCCTGCTCTCTTTCCCCTCTCTCTTTATCCCTCCCTTTCTCCCTCTCTCTCCCTCCCTCTTCCCCCCCTCTCTCTCTCCCCCCTCCCCCTCTACCCCTCTCCCCCTCTCTCTCCCTCTTTCCATCTATCTTCCTCACTCTCTTTCCCTCTCTCCTTTTCTCCCTCTCCCCTCTCTCCTTCTCCCTCTCTCCCTTTCACTCTCACCGTCTCTCCCTCCATCTCCCCCTCTGCCTTTCTCACCTTCCCCCTCTCCCTCTCTTGCTCTCTTCCTCTCTCCCCTTTCCCACTCTCATCCCCACTCTCTTCCCTTCATTCTCTCCCTCTCTCTCCCACTGTCAAGTTTTCACGTACCTGACTGATGAGCCCGATAGTGCAGAGGAAGGCCTCCCTTACGTATCTGACTCATGGCCCCTGGTAGAGCAGACAGGTGGCACGGGAGTGCAGAATGGTATGAGTGCCTGGCAGGATCAACAGCAGGTGGGTCAGATGGCCGGCACAGCAGACAGGACCAGCAGGCTGGATGGATAAGCAGACAGGTGAGCAGACTGGATGGATCAGCAGACAGGTGAGCAAACTGGATGGATCATCAGACCAGGGCCGGTACAAGGCAGGGGCGGAGAGGGCATGTGCCCTGGGCGGTACCATTTGATATGGGGGGGGTGCAGCTATGCGCTCCTGCATGATCCTCCCTTCCCATCCCTCAGCACACAACTACGCTGTTTACTCCCCTACGGAGGAGTCCTGTAGTCTCTGCCAGCGCCGTGACGTCACTCACGGCCGGAGGCGAGATGGGAGGACGCAGAGAGGAGCGCAGGGAGGCGGGAGCTGTGAGCTGAGAGCTGAGCTGAGCTGTGTCGTGTCGGCGCGCTGTCTGTTATCTCAAGCGGAGCCGAGCTGAGGAGCTGCTGCCTGGCTGGCTGGCTCAGGCTGGATTCAATCTGGAAGGTAGAAGAGCGCAGTGCCAGTGTTCTGACTCAGATATTTAGCAGTGGTGGTCACTGGTCATTAACCTCTCCTCAGCCTCCTCCCCTCCCCCCAATCCAGACATTTATTAATCTGTTTTTTAGTGTTTACTTACACAAGTTCAGACTCAGAACTTCTGAGTCTGAACTTGTGTAAGTAAACACTAAAAAACAGATTAATAAATGGCTGGATTGGGGGAGGGGAGGAGGCTGAGGCGAGGTTAATGGCCAGTGACCACCACTGCTGAATACCCCACAATACTGTGCAATACTCTGCAATACCCCACAATACTGTGCAATACTCTGCAATACCCCACAATACTGTGCAATGCTCTGCAATACTCTGCAATACCCCGAAATACTCTGCAATACCCCGCAACACTGTGCAATACTCTGCAATACCCCACAATACTGTTCAATGCTCTGCAATACTCTGCAATACCCCGAAATACTCTGCAATACCCTGCAACACTGTGCAATACTCTGCAATACCCCGAAATACTCTGCAATACCCCGCAACACTGTGCAATACTCTGCAATACCCCACAATACTCTGCAATACCCCGCAATAACCCGCAATACTTTGCAATACTCTGCAATACCCCGCAACACTGTGCAATACTCTGCAATACCCCACAATACTGTTCAATACTCTGCAATATCCCGCAACACTGTGCAATACTCTGCAATACCCCACAATACTGTGCAATACTCTGCAATACCCCACAATACTGTGCAATAGCCTACAATACCCCACAATACTCTGCAATACCCCGCAATACTTTGCAATACCCCGCAATACCCTGCAATACCCCACAATACTTTGCAATACTCTGAAATAGCCCCCAATACTCTGCAATACCCCGCAATACTCTGCAATACCCCAATATTTGGTATAAAAATAAAAATACATATTAAAATGTGTGAGTGAACTCTGTTTCTATCGCATTAAACATAATTGAACTTGTATTGTTTTAAGTATATTCTTGTTTTGAAACGACATTGATTCTTTATTAAAACCTGGGGGGGGGCGCAGTTTGCCATCTTTGCCCTGGGTACCAAATGGCCTTGTCCCAGCACTGCATCAGACAGGTAAGCAGACTGGATGGATTAGCAGGCAGGTGAGCAGACTGGATGGATCAGCAGACAGGTGAGCAGACTGGATGGATCAGCAGACAGGTGAGCAGACTGGATGGATCAGCAGACAGGTAAGCAGGCTGGGACTGAAGCTGGATGGCTGCAGTAGGTAAGTATAGCAGACTGGAGGAGAGTCTTGGAACGTCAGGCAGGCCGGGTCGATAATCAGGCTGGCAACAAAGGTACAAGAGGAGCAGGCAGAAGGAATCGTCAAACAAGCCAAGGGTCAGATGCAGGCGGATAACAGGAACAGTCTCAAAACAAGCCGGGTCAAACAGGAGCAGATATCAGATCTTCAGGAAACACATACACAGAGCTGCAGATCAAACAGCAAGGACACAGAGCTGCTGAGGTGTTTAAATAAGGCAGCCTGGTGCCAATCACTGAAATCAGCCTGGACTAAGTTAACCCTTAGGTGGCAGATCCATGACATTGCCCCCTCCTAAAGGGCAACCTCCGGATGTCCAATTGGGCCAACTTCACATCATGGGATCTCTTGAAGGATTTCATTAGTTCTTTAGCATGAATATTGCTTTCAGGCTCCCAAGAGTTATTTTCCGGCCCATACCCCTTCCATTTAATTAGATACTAAACCTGATTGAACCTCCTTCTACAATCGAAGATTGCCTCCACCTCAAATTCCTCCTCTCCATTGACTATTACAGGCTCCGGTGGACCAGTACTTTGTTCAGGGAAGGTATTCAGAACAGCAGGTTTCAAAAGAGTCACATGGAAGACGGGGTGAACTTTAAGTGAATCGGATAATTCCAGCTCATAAGCTACGTCATTGATCTTTCTCTTTACAGGGAAGGGGCCCATAAACTTAGGGCCCAATTTTCTTGAGGGGCAAGCCATTTTCAAGTTCACTGTAGACAACTATACCTGGTTGTCGGGTTCCAGAATTAGTTCTCCTCGTTTTTTGCTGTCAAAGATCTTTTTTTTGTACTCTTGTGTTTTGGCCATGGTCTCTTGTAATAGTTTGTTGTTTTTAGAGAAGAAATCTATCGTTTCAGAGACTGCAGGGATTGAACATTCAGGTATGCTACTAGGCAGGAAGGACACGTGATAACCGTAATTAGCAAAAAATTGAGTTTGTTTGATGGCAGAATGGGAAGAGTTATTATAAGCGAACTCGGCAATGGGGAGTAAAGCGACCCAGACATCTTGTGAGAACGAAGAAAAGCAATGGAGGTACTGCTCCAGGGTCTGATTGGTTCTTTCTGTTTGCTCATTCGTCTGAGGGTGGTATGCAGAGGAGAAGGCCAATTCGATCTCAAGGGACCCACACAGAGCTTTCCAAAACTTGGAGGTGAACTGGACACCCCGGTCAGACACAATGTTGGCTGGGACTCCATGGAGCCTTACAATTTCTTTGATGAATATTTTTGCAGTTTCCACAGCCGAGGGTGTTCCTTTCATGGGCAAAAAATGGGCCATTTTGGACAGCCTGTCCACCACCACGAAGATGGTAGAAAAACCCTCTGCTGGAGGGAGTTCCACAATGAAGTCCATTGAGATAATTTTGCAGGGTCTCTCTGGAATGGGCAATGGCTTCAGTAAACCCCAGGCTTTTACCTTGCTGTTTTTGCTTCGGGAGCAAGTAGTACAAGACTCCACATAACTCTTACAGTCATCTACCACCTGAGGCCACCAGAACGTGCGTTGTACCAGTTTGGCCGTCTTCAGGGCACCGAAGTGCCCAGCCAGCTTGTGGTCATGACAGAGCTCCAATACTGCCACCCTTAAGTCCTTAGGTACAACAATTTTACCTTCATGCCACAGTAGGCCATCCTGTGCCTGTGCCTGTAGGCTGGTTTCAGAAGACGAAGCAACCTCAGCAGAAGCCTGCAGATTCTCCTGTAGTATGAGAAAGTTTCCTGAGGGAAGGATGGTGTCTGGAAGTGTGGACTGGAAGTGAGTTGGGCACGTGAGTTGGGCAGGTATTCGAAGTGCCCGAATCGGGTATGAAAAGCCGTCTTCCACTCATCTTCTTCTCGAATGCGGATTATGTTGTATGCTCCCTGGAGATCCAGTTTAGTGAAGATGACTGCGGTTCCCAGTCTCTGAAACAGTTCGGGCACAAGAGGCATTGGGTAACGGTTTTTGACAGTAATCTTGTTCAATTCTCGATAGTCTATGCAGGGGCGTAGTGAATTGTCCTTCTTTTCAACAAAGAAGATGCCTGCGCCAGCCGGAGAAGTAGATGGGCGAATATCTCCTTTTTTAAGGTTGTCATCAATATAGTCCTTCAGCGTGGCCAACTCAAGCTCGGATAAAGGGAAAATCCTTCCGAAGGGGACCTCAGCCCCTGGTAACAGTTCAAAAGGGCAGTCGTAGGATCTATGGGGAGGAAGGGTCTCTGCACCCTTCTTACTGAACACGTCCAGAAAATCGTGGTATGCCACTGGGATTGATTTGCGTAATTCAGGATCTGTGTCAAGGCAGAGTAAGGGTGAAGGGTTGACTGAGACCTCTTGCAGGCAATGTTGCTGGCAATAACTTGAAGGAAATTTGATTTCTCCAGTGGCCCAGTTGATGTGGGGATTATGGGCCTGCAGCCAGGGCATACCTAAGATGATGGGGAACAGAGGTGATGAAATCGCATCCAGGCGTAAAAACTCTTGGTGATGGGAAGCAATGATAGCCAGCAAAGGGACAGTCTCCTGTGTGACTGGACCAGATTTAATGACAGAGCCATCAGCAAGATGGCTAGTCTCCGGGTCTTTGGTTGAAGTGGAATGAGGTGTTTGGCTGCAAACGTCAAGTATATGAAACAGCTGCATTACTCCGGAATCAATTATGACGGATACCTGGATACTGTTTCCTGGGAGCTGTAACATGATGGGGAGAACAAAGTGAGAGGCTTGGTTAGGTAAGACAGGAACATGCATTGAAGAGATTGAAAGGCACTTACACATCTTTGCAGGACAAGACCTCACATAATGCCCGGGTCCCCCACAGTACATACAGAGGTTATTGATTCGCCCGCGCTGTCGTTCCTCCATGGTGAGAGAGGGACGAAGCAAACCCAACTGCATGGGCTCGGAGGAATCCGGAGCCGGAGCAACTGGAGCGGAAGGAGTCTGGCTGGAGAAACTGGGAACTTTAGGTAGTGTCCAAGTTGGCCGATATTGACCTATGTATCTTTCGGAGCGACGCTCCCTTAGGCGTCGGTCAATCTGAATTGACATAATAATAAGTTCGTCCAGAGATTGGGGTATCCCTACTCGTGCCAGTTCATCCTTTAGAGGATCAGATAGTCCCATCCGAAATTGGTAGCGAAGGGCCGCATCGTTCCAATTGGTATCAGAACTCCAATGCCTGAACTCAGCCAGGTAGTCCTCTGCCGCTCTGCGGCCTTGCTGAAGTGCAGCGGTGTAATGCAGCCTCAGCAGTGGCAGTCTGCTGCGGGTCCTCATAAAATTGTGACATAGCGACAAAGAATGTGGTGAGGTTGTTTAACGATTCGGCCTTTTGTTCCAGAAGGCGATGTGCCCAGACTTGGGGTTCACCGGTCAACAGGGAGATATTGAAACCCACTTTAGTTGCTTCCAGAGAAAAGGTGCGGGGTTGTAGGGCAAAATAGAGTTCTCAAGCATTACGAAAGGCTCTGTATTTGCTACGTTCCCCCGCAAATCTTTTGGGCGTGGGTACCCTTGGTTCTGGTGGTAATATCACTACTGAAGGTGCGGATGAGATACCAGCTGAGGTAGCGCTTTGAGGGTTGGCAGGAGATGACAGAATTTGAACTCATTCTTCCAGCCGAGTGTATCCCTCTTGTAGATCTTTAACAGCTTGTGTCAAACCCGCCAGGCGTCGGCACAGTTCTTCCATGGGGGAGGTTCTTCGCTCAGGCTCAGACATGGCTGTTTGATACTGTCAAGTTCTCACGTACCTGACTGATGAGCCCGATAGTGCAGAGGAAGGCCTCCCTTACGTATCTGACTCGCGGCCCCTGGTAGAGCAGACAGGTGGCACGGGAGTGCAGAATGGTATGAGTGCCTGGCCGGATCAACAGCAGATGGGTCAGATGGCCGGCACAGCAGACAGGACCAGCAGGCTGGATGGATAAGCAGACAGGTGAGCAGACTGGATGGATCAGCAGACAGGTGAGCAAACTGGATGGATCAGCAGACAGGTAAGCAGACTGGATGGGTCAGCAGGCAGGTGAGCAGACTGGATGGATCAGCAGACAGGTGAGCAAACTGGATGGATCAGCAGACAGGTAAGCAGACTGGGACTGAAGCTGGATGGCTGCAGTAGGTAAGTATAGCAGACTGGAGAAAAGTCTTGGAACGTCAGGTAGGCCGGGTCGATAATCAGGCTGGCAACAAAGGTACAAGAGAAGCAGACAGAAGGAATTGTCAAACAAGCCAAGGGTCAGATGCAGGCGGATAACAGAAACAGTCTCAAAACAAGCCGGGTCAAACAGGAGCAGATATCAGATCTTCAGGAAACACATACACAGAGCTGCAGATCAAACAGCAAGGACACAGAGCTGCTGAGGTGTTTAAATAAGGCAGCCTGTTGCCAATCACTGAAATCAGCCTGGACTAAGTTAACCCTTAGGTGGCAGATGCATAACACCCGCTCTCTTAATTCTCCCCTCTCTCCTTCAGTCCCTCTCACCTTTCCTCCCCCTTCCTCCCCCTCCCTCTCTTTCTTTTAGCATCTCCCTCTCCTGCTTTCCCCCTCTACCTCCCTCTCTCCGACTCTCTCTCCCCCTCTCCCTCCCCCTCTCTCTCCTTCTCCCCCTCCCTCCCTCTCTCCCAGTCTGCCTCTCCCTCTCTCTCCCCCCTCCCTCTCTCCCCTTCTCCATCTGCCCTGTCACGGACCCCCATACTCAAGATGAGTCTGTCTGCATAAATGCTTCCTTCATTCGGTACCGGCACGATCTAAGATCCCTCAGAGCACCCAGTCATTAGCTGTAACTCAGTGTAGGGTGAAAACAAACATTAAACTGTTTATTCAAACACATGTACAGAGAGGTAACACTCAGGGGAGTCCCTTTGATTCAGAGTGGGGTAAACAGTCAAATCAGAAATAAGGGACACACAGGTATTAAAACATTTCAACCTTATCAGCAGGGGGCTGTTGGAGGAATTCCCCCTTCCCCTCTTCTCCCTGTCACCGGTCTTCCTGCAAGATACACATAATACAAACAGTAAAGAGGAGACGGGCATGGTAATTATGGTGGCCGATAATAGTTCCACAAGCCTGGCTGGGAGAAGTGTGACTGCCTAGTAACTTAGGAACATCGGACAGCAGTCACACTTCAAACAACCTAGTAAAAAGACTACAACAGTTTATGAGAGCAAGCTCATACAATAGTCCAGCAGTTGGAAAGGTGAAATTTATCTTCATATTATCCTTGAGGGATATTATTCAGGAATATTACTGCCCAAAGTGAAAATGCCCCCTCATTCCTTCAGCACAAACCACATACACAGAATCCAGGACAACAGTGTCAAAAGGAAATGCTGAATCTGGTGTGGTTGTACGGTGAGTTGGGTTCGGCAGATCCAACTGGGGTTCTTGTGACCCTGTGCCCCTTATAGACACAGGGTGACTTACACATAGGAGGGGCCCTGGGGGGAGCTGGACATGGAGCTTCCTGTGCTCTCCAAGGTAAGCTGGGTTCCACCAGCCCCCCCGCCCAAAGTGACTCCCATCACATTCCCCCTCTCTGCCTCTCTCCCCACTCTCCTTCACTTTCCCTCTCTCTCTACTCTCCCTCTCTCGTTATCCCTTTTCCTCCATCTACCTCTCTCTTTCCCAGTCTGCCTCTCCCTCTCTCTCCCCCTCCCTCTCTCCCCTCTCCTTTTACCCATTCCCCCTCTCTCTCTCCCTCTCTCTCTCCCTCCTCTCTCTTTTTCTTGTTCTCTCCCCCCCTTCTCCCTTTCTCCCTCTCACTCTCCCCCTCTTCCTCTCTCTCCTTGCCCATTTCCATCTCCCACCCACCCTCACTTTCTCTCTCCCCCTCTCACTTTCTCTCTTCCTCTCCCCCTCTCCCTCTCTCTCCCCCTCTCCCCCCCTCTCCTTCCTTCTCTCCCCCTCTCCCTCTCTTTTCCTCCCTCTCCCTTTTTTTTGCCCTCTCTCCCTCCATCTTCCTCTCTTCCTCTCCCTACCTCCCTCTTTCTCCCTCCCTCTTTCTCTCTTTCACTCTCTCCATCTCTCTCTTCCTCTCACTCTCTCCTATTCTCCCACTTCTCACTTTGCCACTCTCTCTCTCCTTCCCCCTCTCCCTTTCCCCCTCTCTCTTCCTCTCTCCCCTCCCCTCTCAATCTCTCTCTCTCTCTATTTCTCCTCCATTCTCTCTCTCTTTTACCTCTATTCTCTCTCCCTCTCACTCTCCGGCTCTCTTTCTTTTTCCCTTTCTCCTTCACACTCTCTATCCCTCCCTACCGCTCTCTCTGCCCCCCCTCCCTTTCCCTCCCTCTCTCTCTCTCTCTCCCTCACTCCCCCCTTCCCTCTCTCATCCTATCTCCTCTCTCCCCTCTCCCTTCCTCTCTTTCTCCTCTCTCTCCCCTCTCCCTCTCTCTCTCACTCTCTCTGTCCCTCTCCATCTCTTTTCCTCTCCTTTTCTCCCCCCTCCCTCTTTCTCTCTCACAACCTCTCTCTGTCTCTCTCCCTTTATTTCTTCCTCTCTCCCTCCCTCTTCTTCTCTCCCCTTTTCCCTCCTTCTCCCTCTCTTCCTCACCCTCTCTGTCCTTTCCTCACTCTCTCCATTTATCTTCCTCTCCCTCTCTCTCTTCCTCTCCCTCCTTCCCCCTCTCCATCTCCCCCTCTCTCCCCTTCCCCCCTCTCACCCTCTCTCACTCCCTCTCTCTCTCTTTCCCCTTCATTCTCCCTCTTCCTCTCCCTCTCTCCCTTTCTCATCTCTCGCTCCCTCTCCCTCTGTCGTTCTCTCTCCCCCTCTCCTTATCTCTCTCTTTCTCTCCCTCTGTCCCTCTCCCTCTCTCTCCCTTTCTATCTCTCCCTCACGTCCTCTCCCTCCCTCTCTCTTTCACTCCATTTCCCTCTCTCCCTCGCCCCCTCTTTCTCTCTCTCCCTCTCCCCTTTTCCCTCCGTCTCTCCCAGTCTGCCTCTCCCCCCTGCCCCTCCCCCTCTCTCTTCCCCTCCCCTTCTCTTTCACACTCCCTCTTCCCCTCTTTCTCTCTCCCGCCCTCTCCTTTCATTCTCTCTCTCCTTCTCCTTCACTATCACTCTCTCTCCCTCTCTCTCCACTCACCCTCTCTCTGTCTCCCTTTTCCTACATCCACCTCTCTCCCTCTTTCTTTCCCTTTCTCTCTCTCCCCTTCTCCCTCTCTCTTCCCCTCTCCCTCTCTCCCCCTCTCTCACCCTCCCTCTCCTCACCTCTCACCCCATCTCACTCTGTCTCTCTCTCTCTCCACCTCTCTATATCCCCTTCATTCTCTCCCTCTTTCTCTCCAGCTCTCCTTCTTTCCCCCTCTCTCCTTTACTCCCTCTCTCTCTCCTTCCCTCCCTTTCTTCCTCTCTCCCTTTCCCTCTCTCTCCTCACACAGATGTCTGTCATGTGCTTCAGAAACAAATGCCCTGTACACAAATTTCCTCCAATTTTCCTCCACTTCCAAGATGGAGTCGGTTCAGGTTCCTGTGATTCCTCCTGATTTTATTCTGGCTACGGTTCGCACCAGTCTCACTTCTCCTTTGGGTGACAAAATTCTTGCTGCTCAGGTCTATGCTCCTCCTGAGAAACCTTGTGACCGCTGCTTTGGCCCAGAGAGTCTCCATACTGCCGTGCTCCAGACTTACCATTCTCCCAAGGCTGCTGGCCACCCTGGGAAGAATCAACTATTTTGTGCCATTTTCCAACAATTCTGGTGGCCTAGTCTACGTGCTGATGTAACCATCTTCATAGCTGCCTGTTTCATGTGTGCTCAGAGTAAGACTCCACGACACCTTCCAGTGGACCTCCTACAACCCATACCCAATGGAGAGAGGCCCTGGACCCACCTGTCTATGGATTTCATTGTTGAGTTACCCAACTCCCAGGGCAACACAGTTATCCTTATGGTGGTTGACTGGTTCTCGAAAATGTCCAATTGTATTCCACTTAAGAAGTTGCCCACTTCTAAGGAACTGGCTTCCATTTTTGCTCAGGAGATCTTTTGCTTATATGGGCTACCCAAGGTGATTGTCTCGGACAGGGGTAGTCAGTTTGTGTCCCGTTTCTGGTGAGCCTTTTGTGCACAGTTGGGAATTCAGCTTGCTTTCTACTCTGCGTATCACCCACCGTCTAATGGGGCAGCAGAACAAGCCAATCAGTCCTTGGAGCAATTCCTACTTTGCTATATTTCTGACCATCATAACAATTGGTCAGACCTCTTACTGTGGGCAGAATTTGCTCCCAATAGTGCCTTGAATTCTGCTTCCCGATTGTCCCCGTTTATGGTGAACTATGGTTTCCAACCTTCCATGTTGCCTGACTCATTTGTTCAGCAGAGTATTCCTGCGTTAGACGAGCATCTCCTTGGTCTTCATTCCACTTGGGCACAAATCCAGGAGGTTTTGAAACATGCTAATGATAGGTACAGACTCCATGCTGACCGCTTGTGCCTTCCTACCAGGTTGGAGACAGGGTCTGGCTGTCATCTCGCAACCTCTGACTTCGTGCTCCCTCTCTGAAGTTCTCACCTCGGTTTATTGGGCCTTTTCATTAGGGATGAGCCGAACACCCCCCGGTTCAGTTCGCACCAGAACCTGCAAACGGACCGAAAATTTGCACGAACATTAGAACCCCATTGATGTCTATGGGACTCGAACGTTCAAAATCAAAAGTGCTCATTTTAAAGGCTAATTTGCATGGTATTGTCCTAAAAAGGGTTTGGGGACCCAGGTCCTGCCCCAGGGGACATGTGTCAATGGAAAAAAAGTTTTAAAAACGGCCGTTTTTTCGGGAGCAGTGATTTTAATGATGCTTAAAGTAAAAAAAAGTGAAATATTCCTTTAAATATCGTACCTGGGGGGTGTCTATAGTATGCCTGTAAAGTGGCGCGTGTTTCCCGTGCTTAGAACAGTCCCTGCACAAAAAGTCATTTAAAACTGCTTGCGGCTTTAATGTAATGCCGGGTCCTGGCAATATGGATGAAAATCAGTGAGACAAACGGCATGGGTACCCCCCAGTCCATTACCAGGCCCTTTGGGTCTTGTATGGATATTAAGGGGAACCCCGCACCCAAATTAAAAAAGGAAACAGCAGTATACAGGCTCTGTACTCTGAACAGCAGTATACAGGCGGTGCAAACAAGACAGGGACTGTAGGTTTGTTGTTAAGTAGAATCTGTTAGTAATTTTGAACTGGTACATTTTTAACGTGTTTAGCTCCAGCCAAAAAATCTATTTTAAGCTTTTCGGAAAACATAGGGAAGGGTTATCACCCCTGTGACATTTGTTTTGCTGTCTGTGCTCCTCTTCAGAAGATTTCACCTCACTTTTTGTCCCAATAACAAATGTTTTTTGAAAATTTGGATTGGATTTGTGATAAAGCATCAGTGGAAAGTAGAAATGTTTTTCCCATATTAACTCTTACAGGAGAGAATTTCCCTTGCTAGGGGTAGATTTCATCTCACTTCCTGTTGTCTCCTTCCGTTTGCAAGTAGGAGTCATTTGTAAGTTGGATGTTTGAAAGTAGGGGACTGCCCTATATACTCAGCAGAAATTTGGGCCTTAGGTGTTGTTGTGGCCACAACACTGTAAGCCCACACAGGGCCCTGCTGTGAAATATTAGATCAAGAATTGTAATTACATGCCCCTGTTGAACAGGGGCAGAAAAATTGGGCCTTTGGTGGTGGTGCTGGTGCCACAACACTGTAAGTCCTCACTCGCTCTTGGTGGGCGCAGAAACGGGCCTGCTGTGAAATATTAGATCAAGAATTGTAATTACATGCCCCTGTTGAACAGGGGCAGAAAAATTGGGCCTTTGGTGGTGGTGGTGGTGGTGGTGGTGGTGCTGGTGCCACAACACTGTAAGTCCTCACTCGCTCTTGGTGGGCGCAGAAACGGGCCCTGCTGTGAAATATTAGATCAAGAATTGTAAATACATGCTCCTGTTGAACAGGGGCAGAAAAAATGGGCCTTAAGCACTGGTGCTGGTGCCACAACACTGCAACCCCTCACAGATACTCTAGTTGGTACCCAGGAACGAGCCCTGCTGCAAAGTATTGCATCAAAAATTGTAATTACACGCCTGTCAGGAGGCGCAGGTCGCCTCCGTCCGCCAGGCTTCGGGGCGCATGCGCGGTGGACTAGCGCTGCGACGTGCACCCGTTCGCGGCCCAATGGTGCGGCGCGCGCGGGTGCACGGCGATCCCCGTGTGCGCGCCAGCGCCCGTGCGGGTACCCGGTAGCGCGTCACGCTGACGCGCTCGCCGGGGAGGCTACTTCTGACGGCTCCAGCACCCAGTCGGGTTGCTGGTTTGTCGTCAGCTGTGTCCTGTCCCCTGTACCACTGTAATCTCTCAGTTCCTGATAACCTGTGCTGAACCCCTGCCTGTTCTACGGATTACTCTGCCTGCCTGATACCCTTGACCTCTGCCTGTACTACGGATTACTCTGCCTGCCTGATACCCTTGACCTCTGCCTGTACTACGGATTATTCTGCCTGCCTGATACCCTTGACCTCTGCCTGTACTACGGATTACTCTGCCTGCCTGATACCCTTGACCTCTGCCTGTACTACAGATTATTCTGCCTGCCTGATACCCTTGACCTCTGCCTGTACTACGGATTACTCTGCCTGCCTGATACCCTTGACCTCTGCCTGTACTATGGATTATTCTGCCTGCCTGATACCCTTAACCTCTGCTTGTAATACGGACTACTCTGTCTGCCTGATACCCCGGTTCTGACCTCTGCTTGCACCACGGACTCTGCTCTGCCTGATACCCCGGTTCTGACCTCTGCTTGCACCACGGACTCTGCTCTGCCTGATACCCCGGTTCTGACCTCTGCTTGCACCACGGACTCTGCTCTGCCTGATACCCCGGTTCTGACCTCTGCTTGCTTAACGGACTTCCTGTTCTTCAGTTCCCCGGTACCGAACGGCACCCGTCGGTGTTTTACCGACCAGCAACTAGGACTTCCATCAGGCCTTCCTGGAATTCTGCAGTTACCTGAAGCCCGTGCCTCTATGTGCTCCAACTCCCTGTATCACTTCCAGGGGCTCGTAAGGGCGAGCCGCTCTCGGCATCTTGGCCTCGGTGAGTATTAGTCGTGACAACGCCCCTGTTAGACAGGGGGTGAAAAATTGGGCCTTAGGCACTGGTGCTGGTGCCACAACACTGCAACCCCTCACAGATACTCTAGTTGGAACGCAGGAACGAGCCCTGCTGCAAAGTATTGCATCAAAAATTGTAATTACACGCCCCTGTTAAACAGGGGCTGAAAAATTGGGCCTTAGGCACTGGTGCCACAACACTGCAACCCCTCACAGATACTCTAGTTGGAACGCAGGAACGAGCCCTGCTGCAAAGTATTGCATCAAAAATTGTAATTACACGCCCCTGTTAAACAGGGGCTGAAAAATTGAGCCTTAGGCACTGGTGGCGCCCAAAACCAAAATGTTCTTACAAGCTATCAGCGTGATCATTGAGGAGGAAGAGGATAATTACTCAGGATAGTCACTCAGCATCAGCATAGGCAGTCTTTAAAGGGATCTGAGATTTAAAAAAAAAATATTCGGTTACATCAGCATCAGGTGCTTGGTAGCTGGTGGTGATCCAAGACTGATTAATTTTTATGAAGGTCAGTCGATCGACCGAGTCGGTGGACAGACGCACCCTGTGATCGGTAACAAAGCCTCCAGCAGCACTGAATGTGCGTTCCCGAAAGAACGCTGGATGCAGGACAGGCCAGTAGCTCAATTGCATACTGTGCAAGCTCTGGCCAGTGATCCATCCTCAAGACCCTGTAACCCAGAGGATTTTCGGTGGGAAAGGTGTCCAAGTCAGATCTTGCCCCTAGGTATTCCTGCACCATGTAAAACAGACGCTGGCGATGGTTGCTGGAACCGATCATACTTTAGGGCTGCGGACTAAAAAATTGTATGAACACATCGGTCAGACGGCCACCTTCTCCACCGCTCCTTCTTTGACTGACCGAAGCCTCAGCAACACGTTGTCCAGAAACAGGAGTTTGTAACCTCCCAGTCTCTGGGAACGCGTTGCACAGATCTTTCTGCAAGGCCTCCCGAAGATGTTTCATCCTCTGCTCCCTCTGCGACGGCAAGATAAGGTCCGCAACCTTACCCTTGTAACGTGGATCAAGGAGGGTTGCCAGCCAGTATTGGTCCTTCTCCTTGATACCACGAATACGAGGATTCTTACGCAGGCTTTGCAGGATCAGGGAGGCCATGCAGCGTAGGTTTGCTGAGGCATTCGGTCCGGAGTCCTCTGGGTCACTAAGGACGACATGGTCCGCAGCCACCTCCTCCCAGCCACGTACAAGTCCATGTGTTTCTTGGGACTGATCCCTTAAAGACTGCTGCTGATGCTGAGTGCCAGGCTCCACCTCCATACTGACACAATCCTCCTCCTCCTCCTCATCCTCTTCCTGTGTGATCAGCGGGCACGCAGGAACACTGTCTGGATAAAGGGGGCCTTGAGAGCTAAGGAAGTCCTCCTCTTCCTGCCTCTGTTCTGCCTCAAGTGCCCTTCCATTATTCCACGCAGCGTGTGCTCCAACAGGTGGACAAGGGGGACAGTGTCACTGATGCATGCACTGTCACTGCTCACCATCCTTGTTGTCAGTACTAGGATCCCTTTAGGACCCAGCACAACTCACCTGACACAGCCTTTACCTGGGAAACAACAATGATTGGCCAGCTGACCTTTAAATAACTTGCATCAGCATTCAATCATTGCTCGTGTTAGAGTTTACCTTGTGTTTGATCCAGTTGATATCTGCTCTGTGTATTTCGTGTATGACCCGGCTCGTTTGACTCTGTTTGCTTGCTTCTTATTCGGTACCGTTTGGACTCTGATCTTCCTGTGTATGACCCAGCTTGCCTAGACTACGTTTTGCCTGATTCTACTAGTACCTTCATCTGCAGCGGTGAACTACAAGCACCAGACATCTATCCTCACCTGCAGCGGTGAACTACAACACCAGACACCATCTATCCTCATCTGCAGTGGTGAACTACAAGGTCCAGCAAACATCGACCTACATCTACAGCGGTGAACTGCAAGTCCCAGCTGACCTGCTCTGCTCAGACCTGCTCATGGTATGTGCTCTTGTTCCTTGAACTCTTTGCATAATCAGAACACCTGAACTGTTACCTGTTATATGCTCTAGCCTGACACTCGTGGCCTCCTCAAATGGTGACAGGACAGTGCATGCATCCCTGATCATGGCCCACTGGCGTGGGGAAAAAAAAAAAGCTCCCCTGACCCTATCCTGGTGCCATAGTCGCACAGGTACTTATTGATGGCCCTCTGCTGCGTGTGCAGCCGCTGCAGCATGGCCAACGTTGAGTTCCACCTGGTGGGCATGTCACAGATTAGGCGGGTTCTTGGGCAGGTTAAACTCCTTTTGGAGGTCTGCCAGCCGAGCACTGGCATTATATGACCGGCGGAAATGCACACAGACTTTCCTGGCCTGCCTCAGGACATCCTGTAAGCCCAGGTACCTGCCCGAGAACCGCCTCACTACCAAGTTAAGGACGTGAGCCAAACAGGGCATGTGACGGATCCAATCCCACACTCCGCTGAGTGCTTCCGTCAGTAATACCGCTTCCTCCAGTCTAACCATCACAGATATATTTTTTTGATTGAAAATGTATACTTTATTTTGCAAGAAAATATACAAAAAAACAAATACTTAAACAGGGTACATTCCAATCTGTACTGCGACGCAGCGCATAAATACACTACAATACATCGCCAAGCATACAAATAAATTACATTCATCCTGCGGTATGATGCCTAATGTGTTGTGCAGAGTAATAATACCCTGAAACATCACGTCATGCATGACGCCGCATTACCCTGAAAGCATTACTTCAAACACATGTCACAAAAGTCAGGTCATACAGTATAATAACATTCAAATGTGCAACGGGTGTGTTGGGGGGGGTGGAGAAGGTGGGGTAGGGGAGGGAGAAAAGAGTTCACAGGCCCGAAGCTTTATTTGAACTGCCAAAGGATACACGGAGGGGGGGGATGGGGAAATCTTCAGACCTCCTCTTCCTCCTTGAAGTCCATCAAGTGATAGTCTCTGAGCAGACTGTGAACCAGTCTGCGACAGTCCTCGATAGACATCCTCTTAGGGTGCCCACGTGTCCCGGATTGCCCGGGACTATCCCGTAATTGACATCTCTGTCCCCGGTCCCGGGCACCTTCATTCCGGGACAATACAGTGTCCTGGAATGAAACTGGCACTGGAAACATTCAGGAATTCATGGGACAGGGGCGGACTGAGCCGCCATATCACTGGCTCTGGCTCCACCTCCACCTGACTGTACTCCTGATCACTGGTTGCTATAGCCGCCTGGCGTGTAGCAACCAGTGACGTCACGGCCGTGACTCCCTCCCTGCCCAGTGTTGAAAGCGGAGGAGGATTTCACTTCCTCCTCCTCCATGCTAGTGCTCCTGGGGCCAAAGCAGCTGCCCTTTGAGCTGAGCCCTGCAGCGAACACCCTCTTGTAATGCTATGGAGTGACAGCCCCGCTGGTCTAGTGGCGGCGGGTATGCAGTGCAGGGCAGCGGAGCTAAAGCTGGCGCTGACACTAGCAGCAATTTTAAACAGCGTGCGGCAGCCCCGGTGAGCAGCACGAGTGTCAGGAAAAGCCCTCTTGCAAATATCCCAGCAAACTAAAGTTTAAAGGAATGCCTGTGCACAGAAGCGCCATCCGGCGCAATAGCGCCAATAGCGCTAACGTGCGTACGCGCATGCGCAATAGTGCCACTAGCGCGAACGTGCAATAGCGACAATAGCTGCGCCCTGTGACAGCACTTGGCGCCAAAGGGGCTATTTAAAGAGGACTGTTCCACTGCTGCCTTGCTGTCTGGTCTACAGCGTTCCTGAAGACCCCTTGTGCCCTGTTACTTGCATTTGCTACCTGATACCTGTTGGACTGTTCCTGACTACTCTGTTTGCTGCCTGCCCTGATCCCGGCTTTTGGACTTTGACTACTCTGTTTCTGCCTGCCCTGATTCCGGCTTTGGACTTTGACTATTCTCCCGGATTTACCTTCTGTACCTGATCTGCCCGTCTGTGTTTGACCCGGCTTGCCTGCACCCTGCTGTCTACATCCTGCTGCTGGACTACAAGACACCTCCCTGCTGTCTGCATCCTGCTGCTGGACTACAAGACACCTCCCTGCTGTCTGCATCCTGCTGCTGGACTACAAGACACCTCCCTGCTGTCTGCATCCTGCTGCTGGACTACAAGACACCTCCCAGCTGTCTACATCCTGCTGCTGGACTACAAGACACCTCCCTGCTGTCCACATCCTGCTGCCGGACTACAGGACACCTCCCAGCTGACTACCTGATTCAGCTCTCTGCTCCAGCCTTCCAGTTAGGCACTTGTGCCCCTTCGCACTCCCGAGCCCCTGTCATCACTACCAGGGGTTCCCGAGTCGGAGGTATACGAGAGGCCGTTCCCTGCATTCCGGGCTCTACCTACCAGGTACGTGACAGTACCAGACAGCCATGTCCGAGCCCACGCAGGGAACGTCGCCCATGGAGGACTTATGCCATCATCTAGCCGGACTTACACAAGCTGTCAAAGACTTACAAGACGGTTATAAGCAACTAGAGGAGCGTGTCCAAGTTCTCTCTAATCCAGCTCCGGGTCCATCTACTTCTCCCTCTGTGGTCATGCTGCCGCCTGAACCCAAAGTACCTACACCAGAAATGTTTTCTGGGGACCGCAGCAAGTTTAGAGCATTTCGTAATGCCTGTGAACTCTTCTTTGCATTACAACCCAGGACTTTTTCTTTGGAAACCACTAAAGTAGGGTTTGTCATCTCCCTCCTACTAGGCGAACCTCAGGCATGGGCCCATCGACTTCTGGAGCAGAAGAACAATTGCCTCGACCACTTGGAAACCTTCTTCCAAGCCATGGCGCTCTTGTATGAAGACCCACAACAGGCAGCCACCGCAGAAGCAGCACTGTTTTCACTTCAGCAGGGCCGTAGGGCGGCGGAGGACTATGCCTCTGAATTCCGACGTTGGAGTTCCGACACAAACTGGAACGACGCCGCCCTACGCTACCAGTTTCGCATGGGACTTTCTGAACCATTAAAAGATGAATTAGCCCAGGTAGGCATTCCTGCCACACTTGAAGACCTTATCAACCTGTCAATTCAAATTGATAGACGTTTAAGAGAACGCAGGGCTGAACGCGCAACTGGTCCCTCTCGCCCAGTGTGGATGTTACCACGTGTACCTAACCCTCCTGCACACTCCTCTACCGATACTTCTGAACCGATGCAACTCGGCCTGATCCGTCCTTCTCTCACCCCTGAAGAAAGACAGCGCCGGCGGGCTAACAACCTCTGCCTGTATTGCGGGGAATCTGGACATTACGTGAGGACTTGTCCGGCAAAGACCTGTAAGCATACTACCCTCTATTCAACTTCCTTATCTGCTATGTTTAACAATGCCACTCACCTGGCTGTTCCCATTTCTCTGCAGCTTCCAGGAGGGAACATCCGGGCAACCGCTATAATTGATTCCGGGGCCTGTAGCGGATTTATGGACTTATCATTTGCTCACAAGTTCCAGATCCCCCTACGACCCAGAGCACAGGGACTGTCTGTACACCTGGCCGACGGATCGGCCATCAAATCTGGGCCCGTAACACAAGAGACAGTTCCTCTAGACACCATCATTTCCGGCAACCACCGAGAAGTACTCCGCCTGGACATCATTGAGTCACCCCTGTTTCCCATCATACTGGGTATGCCCTGGCTCAAAGCTCATAACCCACAAATTGACTGGTCTACTGGAAACATCAGCTTTTCCTCTCCTTACTGCCGTCAACATTGTCTACAAGGATTTACTACTGCTCCATCTCCCCTACTTTGTCTTGAAACTGATGTTGAAAACTGCCAAACCGTTCCAGAAGCATACCATGACTTCCTGGATGTGTTCAGTCAGAAAGGGGCAGAAACACTTCCCCCACATAGACCCTATGACTGCCCAATCGAACTTCTTCCCGGGGCAGAGGTCCCCTTTGGGCGAATCTTTCCCTTAACCGAGATGGAGCTTGCCACACTTAAGAAATACATCGCTGAGAATCTGGAAAAGGGGTTCATACGGCCTTCCACTTCACCAGCTGGGGCAGGAATCTTCTTTGTGGAGAAAAAGGACCATTCCCTACGCCCTTGCGTAGACTACCGGGATCTTAATAAGATTACAATCAAAAACCGGTACCCTTTACCCTTGGTACCCGAACTATTCCAGAGGTTGGGAAGTGCAGCCGTATTCACCAAACTTGATCTTCGGGGAGCATACAACTTAGTCCGGATCCGAAGCGGGGACGAATGGAAGACTGCCTTCCGCACCCGCTTCGGACACTTTGAATATCTGGTGATGCCTTTTGGGTTATGCAATGCACCCGCCACTTTCCAGCACTTCGTGAATGACATTTTCAGAGACTATCTTGACCTGTTCGTCATAGTATATCTGGACGATATCCTGATCTTTTCCTCTTCTCTGCCTGTCCACCAAGAGCATGTCAAGAAAGTTCTAGCCCAGCTCCGCCAACATGGCCTATACGCCAAACCCGAAAAGTGTGAATTCGAACGCCAAAGCATTCAGTTTCTGGGTCTAATTATTTCCATAGATGGCATCAAGATGGACCCGCAGAAGGTCTCTGCCATCTTGGAATGGCCAGCTCCGACAGACAAGAAGGGAATACAGCGCTTTGTGGGATTTGCAAATTTTTACCGTAAATTCATTAAGGGATTCTCTTCCATCATCGCTCCCATCACAAAACTGACTCGTCAAGGCACCCGGTTCCAATGGTCTCCTGAAGCTCAAGCTGCTTTTACTTCCCTGAAAGACCAATTCGTGTCGGCCTCTGTCCTGAAGCACCCCGATCCGGCCTTACCCTACATACTGGAAGTAGATGCCTCCGAGATAGCAGTGGGAGCAGTACTCTCGCAGAGACAGGGCCCCAAGGCCTTATTGCACCCAGTGGCATTCTTCTCCCGCAGGTTAACAGAACCCGAAAGAAATTACGATGTTGGGGACAGGGAGCTACTAGCAATCAAGGCCGCACTTGAGGAGTGGCGCTACCTCCTGGAGGGAGCGGCTCATCCTATTCTTGTATACACCGATCATAAGAACCTGGAATACCTGAAAGTTGCCAAAAGGTTGAAACCACGCCAGGCCAGGTGGGCACTTTTCTTCACCAGGTTCACTTTCCACATCACTTACAGACCAGGATCAAAAAATACCAAACCTGATGCCCTGTCCTGGATGTTCAGTGAACCTGAAGTTCCTCCTTCTCCAGACACCATCCTTGCTCCTGGTAATTTTCTGATGCTCCAAGGAGACTTGCTGTCTCAAATTAGACAGGCGTCTTCAGCAACTCCCCTTCCAGCAGATGTCACCCTAGAGTCCAGAGATGAATTACTATGGTACAAGGATAAAATCTTTGTACCTCAACAAACACGGGTTGCTGTTCTTAAATCTTGCCATGATCACAAATTAGCTGGCCACTTCGGGATACACAAGACCTCCGAACTGCTCCAACGCACATTTTGGTGGCCTCAGCTAGGGGAGGATTGTAAACTCTACGTGGAATCATGCACTACCTGCATCCAAAACAAAGGCAGCAAGACCAGGACGTGGGGGTTGCTAAGGCCTCTTCCTGTTCCAGAAAGACTATGGAGGATGATCTCCATGGATTTTATCGTTGAATTACCACCATCTGAAGGCTACACCACTATTTTCGTAGTGGTCGACAGACTTTCCAAGATGAGCCACTTCTTACCCATGAAAGGTACCCCCTCTGCTTCAGAGACTGCAAGAGTTTTTATTAAAGAAATCGTAAGGCTCCATGGCATACCAGCAAACATTGTGTCTGATCGAGGGGTAAAATTTACCTCCAAGTTCTGGAAAGCTCTATGTGGATCTCTAGAAATTGACCTCTCCTACTCTTCTGCTTACCATCCTCAGACTAATGGTCAGACTGAACGAACTAACCAGACTTTGGAGCAATACTTACGGTGCTATTCCTGTTTTTCACAAGATGACTGGGTTTCTCTATTACCTCTGGCTGAATTCGCCTACAATAACTCTGTTCACTCTGCAATTAATCAGTCTCCATTTTTTGCAAATTATGGTTTTCATCCTTTATTTTTGTCCAACAATGTTCCAGAATGTTCGGTGCCAGCTGTCCAGGAAACCTTGAGTTTTTTCAGTACTAACAACAAGCTACTCCAAGAGACCATGTCAAAGACCCAGGAACGGAACAAGGTGACTTTTGATAAGAAGAGGAGAGGGGAGCTTAATCTGAAGATAGGGGATCATGTCTGGCTGTCTACCTTGAATCTGAAGTTGGCTTGCCCTTCCAGGAAATTGGGCCCTAAGTTTGTGGGTCCCTTCCCAGTGATAAGGAAGATCAACGATGTGGCCTACGAATTAAAATTACCGGAGTCATTTCATATCCATCCAGTCTTTCATGTGGCCCTTCTTAAACCTTCAGTCCCGGATCCTTTCCTTCACCGAAACACTGGTCCTCCTGAACCTGTACTCATTGACGGTGAGCAGGAATTTGAAGTGGAATCAATCATAAATTGCCGGAAAAGACGCAACCAGATTCAATATCTGGTCAAATGGAAAGGGTATGGGCCTGAGGATAACTCTTGGGAACCAGAGACTAACATCCATGCCAAAAGATTAATTCTAGCCTTTAAGAGAGCTCATCCTAGTAAAATGGCCCAGTTGGGCATCTGGAGGCTGCCCATTGGAGGGGGGCAATGTCAGGAAAAGCCCTCTTGCAAATATCCCAGCAAACTAAAGTTTAAAGGAATGCCTGTGCACAGAAGCGCCATCCGGCGCTCGCGCGCGCGCAATAGCACCGATAGCGCCAATTGCGCTAACGTGCGTACGCGCATGCGCAATAGTGCCACTAGCGCGAACGTGCAATAGCGCCAATAGCGGCGCCCTGTGACAGCACTTGGCGCCAAAGGGGCTATTTAAAGAGGACTGTTCCACTGCTGCCTTGCTGTCTGGTCTACAGCGTTCCTGAAGACCCCTTGTGCCCTGTTACTTGCATTTGCTACCTGATAGCTGTTGGACTGTTCCTGACTACTCTGTTTGCTGCCTGCCCTGATCCCGGCTTTTGGACTTTGACTACTCTGTTTCTGCCTGCCCTGATTCCGGCTTTGGACTTTGACTATTCTCCCAGATTTACCTTCTGTACCTGATCTGCCCGTCTGTGTTTGACCCGGCTTGCCTGCACCCTGCTGTCTACATCCTGCTGCTGGACTACAAGACACCTCCCTGCTGTCTGCATCCTGCTGCTGGACTACAAGACACCTCCCTGCTGTCTGCATCCTGCTGCTGGACTACAAGACACCTCCCTGCTGTCTGCATCCTGCTGCTGGACTACAAGACACCTCCCAGCTGTCTACATCCTGCTGCTGGACTACAAGACACCTCCCTGCTGTCCACATCCTGCTGCCGGACTACAGGACACCTCCCAGCTGACTACCTGATTCAGCTCTCTGCTCCAGCCTTCCAGTCAGGCACTTGTGCCCCTTCGCACTCCCGAGCCCCTGTCATCACTACCAGGGGTTCCCGAGTCGGAGGTATACGAGAGGCCGTTCCCTGCATTCCGGGCTCTACCTGCGAGGTACGTGACAACGAGGCTGATAGAACCAACAGCCCAGGAGGGAGTGGAAGAAGACCCCACCGCCGGCCACCCTGACCTGAGCAGCAGTGGGTGCAGCATCCCCAGAACTCCCAGAGCTTGCACAATTTCGCCAGCCTCCTCTCCTAGCTGTCACTGTCATCAACAAGAAGGAAGACAGACTGACCAAGGGCCCAGAGAACGAGGATGGATGGGAGGTAGGTGCATCACACACACCTACCCACAGACAGGGGCTGGGACAGGGGGGCACAGGAGGGACTGCAGGCAGGGGATAGGGGGTCACTTTCACCCACCCCCCCTCTCACCCACCTGCCTCCCCTCTCACCCACCTAACTCTCTCTCTCCCCATTACCCCTCTCTCATACCCCTCCCCCTCTCTCTCTCTCTCTCTCCCCGTCCCCGTCTCTCTCCACATCCCCCTCTCTCCCTCTCTCTCCCATCCCCCTCTCTCCCTCTCTCTCCCATCCCTCCTCCCCCTCTCTCTCCCACCCCACATCCCTCTCTCCCCCATCCCCCCCTCTCCCTCTCTCCCATCCCCCCTCTCTCCCATCCCTCTCTCTCTCTCTCCCATCCCCCCTCCCTCTCTCTCTCCCATCCCCCCTCCCTCTCTCTCTCTCTCCCCCCCTCCCTCTCTCTCTCTCTCTCCCCCCTCTCTCTCTCTCTCTCTCCCCCCCTGCCTCTCTCTCTCTCTCTCTCTCCCCCCTCCCTCTCTCTCTCCCCCCTCCCTCTCTCTCTCCTCCCTCTCTCTCTCCCCCCTCCCTCTCTCTCTCTCTCTCTCTCTCCCCCTCTCCCTCTCTCTCTCCCCGTCCCACCCTCTCCCTCCCTCTCTCCCCGTCCCTCTCTCCCCGTCCCACCCTCTCCCTCTCTCTCTCCCCGTCCCACCCTCTCCCTCTCCCATCCCCCCCTCTCTCTCTCCCATCCCCCCTCCCTCTCTCTCCCACCTCCCTCTCTCTCCCCACCTCCCTCTCTCCCCCTCTCTCTCTCTCCTCCCATTCCCCCTCCCCCTCTCTCTCCCATCCCCCCTCCCCCTCTCTCCTCCCAAGTGGACACTGACTAGAGTTTGTTATCCCATCCACCCCCACCACTGCCACTGACCTCATCCTCCTAATGAAGGACTACAGGTCCCAGCATGAGCCCCTAATAGCTGAGGATGTGACAAGCACCCACGGTAGGTCAGTGTAGGGATCAGGTAGGTCAGTTTAATGGTCAGTGTAGGGGTCAGGTAGGTCAGTGTAGGGATCATGTAGGTCAGTGTAGGGATCAGGTAGGTCAGTGTAGGGATCAGGTAGGTCAATTTAATGGTCAGTGTAGTGGTCAGGTAGGTCAGTGTAGTGGTCAGGTAGGTCAGTGTAGTGGTCAGGTAGGTAAGTTTAGGGATCAGGTAGGTCAGTTTAGGGATCAGGTAGGTCAGTGTATGTCCAGTTTTTACTCCAGATCCCTCAGGTCATTTGTATTCCTTTTGTAGTATAAAGTACGGGGTTTTATATACAACTTTAGTGCCTTCGATATAAAAAGCATTTGATTTATGTATGTTAGCCCAACATTGTAAGAACAATTTCACTCTGTGACTCTAAGTGGCCGCCTGCAATGTTGGGCTAACATACATGAAACAAATGCTTAAATAGGTAAGGAGCGGGCACCCAGTGACATCACATGGTGGCACAGCCCCCTTGTGATGTCACCGACCGGTGCATGCTGAGGGGTGTCCCTGAATGGCAGTTTGGAAATGTGGTCACCCTACATCCTCTCCCGCTGGTGGATGAGGCGCTTTCTGGCGCACCATAAAGCGTCCTTAAAGCAGCACAGCAGCCGTCAGGCACTGTCAATGTCCTCCTGTGAATGAGTTCCACAGAAGAGTCCGTTCAACACACCAAAGTGTGTGATAGCAGTCTGTGGCACAAAGTCTTTGAGTTCAGGTTCCAAGGCCCTCAACAGGTCCTGTGCAAAGGGACACTCCCAGAAAACATGCAGAGCAGTTTCCTCCTGGATGATGCAAAAGGGGCAGTGCCTGTATCTGCACAGGTTTCTGGCATGCATGAATGTCCTGAGTGGCAACCCCCCTTGGATTGCCATCCATGCCAGATCTTTGTGCCTGTTGGTGAGTCTCTTTGAAGAAACATTCCTAAAGACCACTTTGCAGGTGGCTGAAGGGAGGCCTGGAACAGTCTCAACAATGTCCGATGCTCTGATCAACTTATGAATAGTTTTTGGCTTCCACAAGTCGGGCTTCACTCCATGTAGCCCCAGCTCCTTAATAAACTTGAAGGTGTCCAAGTAGTACCAAGGGGTGTCCCAGTTGTAGGGGATGGAGCTGTCCCATTTGTCCCATCCGAGGGTCCTCCAAAGAGGCAGGAGGAAAAAACGGGACACGGAGTTACCACCAGAGTCCACAGTTCTGTCAACCAGTGTCCTGCGGATGCAGTTACAAGCAAAGCACACCCTCAGTAAGGTAGCAATGTTGGGCACACCCTTACCGCCCTTGAGGGGTTCCTTGAACATAACCGCCCGCTTCACTCTGTCCATTTTGGAGCTCCAGATGAAGTGAAACACCGCCCTGGTGATGGCCTTGCAGGTGTTGACCCGGGGAGGCCAGGCCTGGGCGAGGTACTGCAACACAGGTAGGATCTCGCTGCAGAGTACCAGTGTTTTGCCTTCGATGGTGAGTTCTCTGAGGCTCCAAAGTCCAAACTTCTGTCGCATCTTTGACAGTCTTTCCTCCCAGGACTTCAGGGCTGCGCCCTCAGCTCCAAACCAGACCCCATGGATTTTGATGAAGTCCGTCTTGACGCTGAAAGGAATGGGTGCAGAAGAAGGCAGGAACCACTTTCCGAAGAGCATGACTTCTGACTTCCCGCAGTTGACCTTTGCCCCTGAAGCTTGGCCGAAGTCCTCACAGGTCTGGGCGAGTATGTCGATGGAGCGCCGATCAGTACAGAACACCGTCACGTCGTCCATGTAGAGTGAGCACTTGACCTCCCGTCTGTCCGGTCCTGGTGCGGTGATCCCTCTGATCTCTGGGTTCCGTCTGATGCTTCGGGCAAAGAGCTCTATACAACAAACAAAAAGCAGAGGTGAGAGAGGGCAGCCTTGTCTGACCCCAGACAAAATTGGGAAGGGGTCAGTTTTCCAGCCATTTACCAGCACCAAACTAGAAATGTCAGTGTACATTACATTCACATACGAACAAAACATTTATCCAAGACCAAACCTGCGCAGAGCTCTGCACATAAACTCGTGGGAGACACGGTCAAAGGCCTTCTCCTGGTCAAGACTGACCAGGGCCGCGTACACACGGCGGCCATGAATGTACTGGACCGTGTCCCGGACAAGCGCAAGGCTGTCCGCAATCCTGCGACCAGGAATGCCGTAAGTCTGATCCGGGTGGATGATCTGTCCGATAACAGACTTCAGCCTGTTGGCCAGGACCTTGGCGAGGATTTTGTAGTCTACGTTCAGAAGAGAGATCGGACGCCAATTTTTAAGATCCGATCTCTCCCCCTTCCGCTTATACAAAATCGTGATCATCCCCTCCCTCAGTGACGGAGGCATTCTGCCCTCCACCACCATCTCCTCGTACAGCTCGAGCAGGTCCGGGCCCACGAGATCCCACAGTGCTACATAGAGCTCAACTGGGAGACCATCGCAGCCCGGGGTCTTGCCTCGCCTAAAGGATTTAGCGGCAGAGTGCAGCTCCTCCAACACCAAGGGGGCGTTGACGGTTAATGAACCTGCAGGATCAATTTGGTTAGAGATACCTGACAGGAACCTGTCGGCCGCCAGTGTGTCCGTTTCTTTTGAGGAGTAGAGGTTGGTGTAGTAGTTGCTGACCACTTGCATCACAGCCTTCTTCCCCTTCTGGAGTGTTCCGGTCTTGTCACGCAGCTTTGACAAGGGTGTGTGTCCTGAGTGAAGTTTCCTGAAAAAGAAAGAATTACACTTCTCACCTTTCTCAAGATTCTCCACCTTGGCCCGGAAGACAATGTGCCTGGATTCTTCCTCGAAGTGTCCTTTCAGGCTCTTCTTGGTGTCCTCCAGGTCCTGCCTAACGTCCCAGCCACAGTGATGAAGGTCCTGCAGGGACTGCAACTGACACTGCAGTCTCCTGAGTTCCCTCCTCCTGGCACACACACGCTGGCGTCCCCTTGCCTGAAAGAAGCTACGCAGCTTAACCTTCACAAACTCCCACCAGTCACTTACCCTTCTGAAGAATCTCTTTTCCTCCATCCAGGTGGCATAGGCCTCCCGGAGTTCCCCCATCAATTCCTCGTTTTCCAGCACGGTGCTATTCAGCTTCCAGGAACCCGGTCCGCGGGCAAAGCCCTCGCCCAGGTCACAATCTAGCTTGGTCCAACAAAGTATAGCTTAGAGTAATTAAGTCAAGCCCGGGATTCGATCTCCCAATCCAATCACAGGTCTACTTTGACACAACACACGCTGTGATGGACCTCACGATCGCATATGTGGCACTTTGCCCCCTGCACCACCACCAGAGATGCGGTGTGCCTCTGGTGTAATGCCGAAGCGAGCCAATAGTCTTTCTTAGTCATAGTCTCGGTCATAATCCTGGCTGATCTCATCGGGGACATTATTGTACGCCTCTGCAGCCCTTCCTGTGAGCTGGCTGACCAGGAGCGTGACCCAATCTTCTTTATTGACACCTTGGAGACCGCATTGCCGCTCAAACATTTGCAGGTAAACATCCATCTCATCTTCACCATCTTGAAACATGCGAAAGGCGGCATAGGGTAGCTTTTTGCGGGCTGCTGGAGCTTCCCGGTTGAACATAACTGACGCTCCTTGGTCCCGCTGGAGTTCAGCCATTCGCAGCTGGGACAACTCTCATAATACTTGACTGATAACCTCCTGATGTCGCCACTGGACATCACGCTGGAACTCTGTCGCCTCTGAGGTATCTGCTGGTGGGTTTCTGGCCTGGTCAATCTCCATTAGTTCGGTGATGAGAGTCGCTTTGGATTTGTTGTTGGAGACTTTTCCACAGGCTTCCAAGAGAACCTTCAAGGTGCTGCGCTTGAGTCTGGAGTAGTGATGTTCCATCTGCTGTTAGGAGCAGGGGGTCCCGGTGGTGATTTGGGTGAGCCTAGGCAAGAGGAAGCATCCCAGAGCTTGCCACCAATTGTGACAGATCCAATCCCACACTCCGCTGAGTGCTTCCGTCAGTAATACCGCTTCCTCCAGTCTAACCATCACAGATATATATTATTATAGCTGCATTAAATACAAGTCTAGCCGAAAATAGCTTGTAGAATCTTGAATGCTTTATTGGACAGAATACAGCCTTTTTATACACATTTAACACAAGGGGTTAGATAACGAGGTAGGGCTGACTCATGGATACTCCCCCCCCTCCCCTCTAGCAAAGCAAAACTTAAAAGACAATAATATAATTAACATGTTAATTAACACAACACTTAAGGCAGCCCTGGTGACCAGACAGTTGGTCTCCGCATGTCAATGTGATCAGCTCTTTCAAGAATCATGCATTGTTCAGAATTATCAACCAAGAATACTCTTTGGGCAAGTCTCTCAAAAATGTAACAAAAAAAGATTAATATAGCAATACCAAATAACAGGGTGAATGTGGACAGAAAAAGGTCCTTGCAGCCAGTGTCCGTGACAGGGCACATGGGTCATTTGTCCCTGTCGGAGGGCAGAGAGGAGGTTGGTGCCATTGTCGCAAACTACCATTCCTGCCATCAACCACCTCTGAACCTGCCCCTGCAGAGCTGACAGAATCTCTGCCCCAGTGTGGCTCCTGTCCCCCAAGCACACCAGCTCAAGCACCGCATGGCATCTTTTGGCCTGCATACTTGCATAGCCCCTTGAATGGCTACTTGGGACTGCTGGTTCCGAGGACCAAGCACAGGAAGAGGCCATGGAGGAAGAAGAAGAGGAAGGGGTGGAGGAGAGAGGTGTGTCACAATCATTAGTAGTGGCATTTTGGAGGCGTGGTGGCGGAACAACCTCCAACACTACTGCACCTTGTCCTGCATCCTTCCCAGCTGCCAGCAGAGTCACCCAATGCGCGGTGAAACTTAATAACGTCCCTGTCCATGCCTGCTGGACCATGAGTCAGTGGTAATATGCACCTTACTGCTGAACGCCCTGTCCAGCGAGGCATGGACATTGCCTTCCACATGCCGGTAGAGAGCTGGAATCGCCTTCCGTGAGAAAAAGTGGCATTTGGGTACCTGCCACTGAGGAACCGCACGTTCCACAAACTCACGGAAGGGGGCAGAGTCTACCAACTGAAAAGCAGCAGTTGAAGTGCTAGCAATTTTGCCAAGCTAGCATTCAACTGCTGGGCAAGTGGATGGCTGGGAGTGAACTTCTTTCGGCAGTGCAGCAGCTGGGGCAGGGAAATTTGCCTGGTACAATCTGACGTCGGTGTACCGAAAGCGGATTGCCCACAAGTACTTGGCTGTGACACACCTAATTCTACACCTTCATTCCTCTCAGTGCAGGTCTCAGAGAGGACTGAAGGTATAGTGGAGGTCTCAGCTGATGAGGAACAAGGAGAGGTCCTCTTTGTTCTTTGGTGTGGGTCTTTTAGATACGCTTGCCAACGAACTGCATGGCAGGTCAACATATGACTGGTCAAGCATGTGGTGCCCAAGTGGGAGATGTTTTGGCCACGCGAGATACGCTTGAGACATATGTTGCAAATAGCAGCGGTGCGATCTGATGCACTCATCTCAAAAAAGACCCACACCAAAGAACTTTTGGAATAACGCGTAGAGACAGCAGCGCCCTGCACATGCGGAGCTTTGGGGTGTGATGCAGTCAGTGTGCTGCCCTTAGGCTGGCCCCTGGAGGGCATCCTGCCTCGTTGGTGATGTGCCTCCTCCTCTCTCCTATCAGGAACCCACGTTGAGTCAGTGACCTCATCATCCCCTCCCTCTTCATCACTGGAGCAATCCTGGCAGTATGCTGCAGCAGGGGGAGCATGACTGCCAGATTGCTGTCCTCCTTGGGCACCCCCTCTGTCGGTGCTCATGTTACTGCCTTCATCTAGCTCGGTATCATCATCAGAGCCTTCTAAACGCTGGGCATCCTCCTGGAGCATGTACCCAACTCTGTGGTCAAACAGTTTGAGGGACTCCTCAGGAGGACATGTTGGGGCTAGGGAAGGAGTCACTGATGCCATTGAGCCAAGGGAAGAGGCCGCGTTGGCAGCTGCTTTGCCAGACAAAGTACCCTGAGCATGGGTGAGAGAGGATGAGGAGGCTTGAGGAGGCTTAGTCATCCACTCGACCAAGTCTTCCGCATGTTGCGGCTCAACACGGCCAGCTGCCGAAAAAAAGGCCAAGCGTGTCCCACGGCCATGTGCAGATGAGGATGCACCGTCTCCACGACCAGCACTGTTGCCTCTAGACACAGACCCTGCTTGCCCTCTTTTATTGGCTTGTGACTGTCTGCCTCTCCTTGTTGGCCTTCCAGACTAGCGAAATCAACTGCCTGCCTGTAGTATGAGAACACCACCAACCTTCTACAGGTAGCTTTAGCTGAACACTGTGCAGAGCTCGCAAAAAACTAACTTGTAGCTTATTTAGCTGCCTGCGGTAGTGATAGGATCAGGAAAACACCACCAACCTTCTACAGGTAGCTTTAGGTGAACACTGTGCAGAGCTCGCAAAAAAATAACTTGTAGCTTATTTAGCTGCCTGCGGTAGTGATAGGATCAGGAAAACACCACCAACCTTCTACAGGTAGCTTTAGGTGAACACTGTGCAGAGCTCGCAAAAAACTAACTTGTAGCTTATTTAGCTGCCTGCGGTAGTGATAGGATCAGGAAAACACCACCAACCTTTTACAGGTAGTTTTAGCCGAACACTGTGCAGAGCTCGCAAAAAACTAACTTGTAGCTTTAGCTGAACACTGTGCAGAGGTCGCACTACACTAACTTGTAGTTTTAGCTGAACACTGTTCAGAGGATTCACTACACTAACTTGTAGCTTTAGCTGAACACTGTGCAGAGGTCGCACTACACTAACTTGTAGCTTTAGCTGAACACTGTGAGGAGGACACACTACCCTAACGTGTAGCTTTAGCTGAACACTGTGCAGAGGTCACACTAAACTAACTTGTAGCTTTAGCTGAACACTGTGAGGAGGACGCACTACACTAACTTGTAGCTTTAGCTGAACACTGTGCAGAGGTCGCACTACACTAACTTGTAGTTTTAGCTAAACACTGTGAGGAGGACGCACTGCACTAACTTGTAGCTTTAGCTGAACACTGTGCAGAGGTTGCACTACACTAACTTGTAGTTTTAGCTGAACACTGTTCAAAGGACGCACTGCACTAACTTGTAGCTTTAGCTGAACACTGTGTAGCGGTCGCACTACACTAACTTGTAGTTTTAGCTGAACACTGTTCAGAGGATGCACTACCCTAACTTGTAGCTTTAGCTGAACACTGTGCAGAGGTCACACTAAACTAACTTGTAGTTTTAGCTGAACACTGTGGGGAGGGCGCACTACACTAACTTGTAGTTTTAGCTGAACACTGTGCAGAGGTCACACTAAACTAACTTGTAGCTTTACCTGAACACTGTGAGGAGGACGCACTACACTAACTGTAAATAGTCTAGCTGCCTGACTGTGGTACTAATAGGATCAAAAGAACACCAGCAATTTTCTTAGCTGTAAATACTGTAACAAGACAAGACTGCCTGTCAGTAGGAAGATAACAGGAACGGATCTAGCTAAACTGAATACAGTGTGTGTGTATATATATATATATATATATATATATATATATATATATATATATATACAACACCTGGGATGCATATATATATATATACACAATACACTGTAAGTGCAGCTAACTCACTGACTGTCCTGCCTAATCTAGTTAACTCAAATGAAATGACACTGTCTCTCTCTCTCTCTAAGCACGCCGAAACACACTACACAGGGCCGCCGTGCAGGTGGCCTTATATAGTGTGTGTTCTAAACCCCCTGAGCCATAATTGGCCAAAGCCACCCTGGCCAGGATGGAGAGACCAACACGAACTTCACACTAGCGCTGTCCCATCATAGTATACTGCACCATACATCCAGTGGATTTTTATCTTGGCATTTGAAAGCTGTTATAGAATGGTGCACTGACGCACCAGTGTCATGTGAGTACCCCAGTGTGAGAAGCGTTCTTATACAATAAAGTACTTGACTATATTACACTATATAGTTTATTTTTCATTTATATATATGGAGCCACATTGTTTCCAGCTGGAGGAGTGCATCTGATACTAAGACTGAGCCCGGGGGTGGCTCCAAAGCGTGTTTTGACTCAGGGTAGCAGCTGGGTCACACGCTCTGAGGTGAGCAAATTAGCTTAAGGGGGCCACGGAGGTGCACCGGAGCATGGTTTGCAGCACTTAGGATGTCTTCGTCATGATGATTGATTGATATCACAGCTGGATACCACTTGCATGCATTGATTTGTTATCACTGTTGGACATTATTTGCACGCACCGATTTGGAGTGCTATATATAACTTTTCTCACTTGTCCTTTTAATTATTTATTAAGACAGGCAGGATGCCTTATATGGAGCACTAAGCACTTTTTTGATTTATCAAGGCACCTTATATGTATTTTATGGAGTAATAAGCACTTGTTTACCTATACACTTTATTGTTTAATTTAAATATTGATTTTCACATTTTGAGTAATTGCACTTTATGTATAATACTATTGTACTATTTGATTGACATGCACTTAGTTGGATATATTTTTGGGTTACTCAAGCGCAGCGCATGGTTTTTAACCTCTGACTTCGTGCTCCCTCTCTGAAGTTCGCACCTCGGTTTATTGGGCCTTTTCATATTCTCGCAGGATTAACCCAGTGGCTTACGCATTAGACCTTCCTTCTAATATGCGTATTTCAAATGTATTTCATGTCTTCTTATTAAAACCTTTGGTCTGCAACCACTTTACCACCTCGGTGCCTCGTCCTCACCCTGTACAGGTTGAGAATAGGGATGAGCTTCGAGTTCGAGTCCAACTCATGTTCGACTCGAACATCGGTTGTTCGCCAGTTCGCCGAACAACGAACAATTTGGAGTGTTCACTGCAAATTCGAAAGCCGTGGAACACCCTTTAAAAGTCTATGGGAGAAATGAATAGTGCTAATTTTAAAGGCTTGTATGCATTGTATTGTCATAAAAAGTGTATCAATACAAAAAGAAGTTTTAAAAACATCCGTTTTTTCGGGAGCAGTGATTTTAATAATGCTTAAAGTGAAACAATAAAAGTGTAATATTCCTTTAAATTTCATACCTGAGGGGTGTCTATAGTATGCCTGTAAAGGGGAGCATGTTTCCCGTGTTTAGAACAGTCTGACAGCAAAATGACATTTCAAAGGAAAAAAAGTAATTTAAAACTACTCCCAGCTATAATGAATTGTCGGTCTGACAATACACATAAAAGTTCATTGATAAAAACGGCATGGGATTTCCCCACAGGGGAACCCCGAACCAAAATTTAAAAAAATATGGCGTGGGGGTCCCCCTAAATTCCATACCAGGCCCTTCAGGTCTGGTATGGATATTAAGGGGAACCCCGTGCCAAAATAAAAAAAATTGCGTGGAGGTCCCCCTCAAAATCCATACCAGACCCTTCAGGTCCTGGCATGGATTTTAAGGGGAACCCCGTGCCAAAATGTAAAAAAAAACGGCGTGGGGTCCCCTAAAAAATCCATACCAGATCCTTATCCGAGCACGCAACCTGGCAGGCTGCAGGAAAAGAGGGGTGATGAGAGAGTGCCCCCCCTCCTGAACCGTACCAGGCCACATGCCCTCAACAGTGGGAGGGTGCTTTGAGGTAGCCCCCCAAAGCACCTTGTCCCCATGTTGATGAGGAGAAGGGCCTCATCCCCACAACCCTTGGCCGGTGGTTGTGGTGGTCTGCGGGAGGGGGGCTTATTGGAATCTGGAAGCCCCCTTTAACAAGGGGACCCCCAGATCCCGACCCCCCCCCTGTGTGAATTGGTAATGGGGTACAAATGTACCCCTACCATTTCACAAAAAAGTGTCAAGTTTAAAAAACACAAACAAACAGGTGGGGTTCTTGCGAGCCACAAGTGGACCAATGCCTCTAAGGAGTAAAACAACTATATTTAAAGCAGCAAACACTTCACCACGTTTCATTCCGTGTATTTGAATATAAATAAAATCAATTGTGCTTGCGCTAAAAATGTGAATTGAAAAAAATATGAATATATATAAACTGAGTATAAAATATAAACTAATTGTGCAGAAATATTAAACCATAATTAGTATGCTAATAAAAACATACATGTAAAAATATATATATATAATGTGCAATCCTTATATATAAAATTCACAAAGTGCATCCACATAAAAGTGCAATCCTTATATAAAATGCTGAAAGTGCATCATGCATGAATATAGACCTAATTAATAAGTGCAAATCCTGTGACAATCAAGTGTCCAAACAAAATACGATCAGCAGATTCAAACTGAAACAAAGAAGTGCAAGAAAACAGTGTCCATGAATTAAGTGTTCATCATGCTTCTCCTGAAAAGTGTCCAAATCACAACAAGCTGGATGTGCTCTCCCGTGATCCCCCACTTGTGCTTGCGCTCACCTCTATTCGTGTGACACGGTAGTTAAACAGTGTCAAAACACGCATTGGGGCCACTCCTGGGCTCACTCAGGATGCAATGATGTATGTCCAATCCTCACAGGTAAAACATCATTCATAAAAGAGAAAAAGAAAGCTCCATGGTGTAATATAGTAAGGGATTTATTTAAAGTAAAAGAAGTTCCTCCAGGAGGGTACTCACAGTATGCAGGTGCTACAGTGCACCAAACTATACAGGTGTATTTCGTTTAGCAGCGGCTCGTATGGCGTGCGGTGTGGTGTATATTCCTCTCCTTCCCTGCTGACAGCTCCGTCCTACCCCTCCCCGACGCGTATTCGGCACAGGGATCACGTGCCTTCCCCCGCGTCGGGGAGGGGTGGGACGGAGCTGTCAGCAGGGAAGGAGAGGAATATACACCACACCGCACGCCATACGAGCCACTGCTAAACGAAATACACCTGTATAGTTTGGTGCAATTCAGCAGCTCACACCACAAATAGGATATTTGTCTAAAGTAACAGGTGCATAAAAAAAGAGTAGCGCTTATTGTACTAAATGGATATAATATTGCATATATAAAGCAACAAATATGAAAAGAAACAAAATAGTTTTATCAATTCATAGTGCACAAGATAAAATCTCTGGTAATCTTCAGATGTCACTTAAGTGCGAGGAATTATTCATAATCCAATGGTTGCATAAACAATCCTATTCACCATGTGAGTAACTGTGATGGGCCCTCCACACGGAAGAAAATGAAGGCTTACCAGAGGGGTTGGACTCATAAAAACATATGCTCAATGAGTCAACAGAGCTTGTATTACCAACTGGTAATGAAGGAGGACCTTTCAACTGAATAGTAGCAGAACTCCAAAGGCATCAGGAACTTTGGGAAAACCTCTTTACGATAGATGGTAGCCCTACCAGTGTCCCGTCTCAGGGAAATGGCCCATATAAAATAAAGAGGGGCCACATAGCATAATTCCGTTTGTAAAACAAATTTATTAAAAAAGTTAAAACACTTACATTTATGTAGTAAAAAAAATTTAAAATTATGGCAGGCAGTGGAGTCTGCCGACGCGTTTCTTCTTACAAGACTTCATCTGGGGTGCTCAACCACTGCTGCCATGTTCCTTAATATAGATATTGTGACCCCCTTGATGAGAATCCAGCTTGTGCCAATAATTGTCGTGCACTTCCAGGTTCGGCCAAAATGGCGTACGTTCCAAACCTCATTATTATGTATTAATATGCGTTCCAACACCCTACATTTATTTAATAAATTTCCATGTGAGTACTAATTATACCTAATCCTGTGTATTGTTTCAGTAAGACACCACTTGAAAAAAGGAAATTTGAGAGTGGAAAGAGAATTGACAGTCTGTAATATAAGCGAGTTCCGGATTCGCCATGATGTGATGTATAGGACGGCAAGCGTTATGAGTAGGAACAGCGTGATCCGACAGACTTCACAACGTCTAGGTTGAGCGCGCGCTTCCTACTCTGTGGAGCGGTAAACAAAAGCACCGTTTCGAGCATGCATCTCACACCTCGATATGACGATCGGCTGTGCGCGATGACGTCAACGTCAGTTTGATGTGACGACGTGGCAATAGGATGGACCAATTGTGATGTTAAACCACAAATGTGGATAAATAGGCGGATAAATATAGCCAAAAATAATGAGATGACCTGTAATATATAGATGGCGATTCCACATGTCGCCATTACCAGATTATTAAAAATGAACAGTGCAGTTACAGATTAGTGAAACTAAAAAAGGGGAAAAATGATTAATCAATCAAAGAGGGTTTATTATGGTGACAATAAACATCACTTAATGTGTCAGGATCATTGCTAGAAGTGTGTGAGTCTTAGTGTCCTAGGTGACTAAAAAGTGATATAAAATTAATGAATTATTAATAAGTGAAATATATCTAAAGGTAAAAAATCCAATCAGGGGATGTTAAACATCCCCATAAGGGGTAAATATCATCAAAAATTTGAATATAAAAATTAAGTTAATGTGAATATAAAAAAAATTAATTTGAAATTAATTGAGATATCTTTATACAGGTCCGAGATGGATTCTCACTGGGTCGCAAAAGACAAGGAATATATATATATATATATATATATATATATATAATAATGTGTATACCGTATATTCCCAAAAATAGTACAGATATGTAGTCTATGAATCATTGATAAATGCATTAATATCTAGTTCCATATTCATACCCCGTGGGGAGAGGGACTGTAGCTCGTGTATCCAGAACGTTTCCAGACGGGAAACACCTCTGGTCATGGCACACCCTCTCCAGGGTGGGGTGTATTTATCAATCACTAAAAATTGTGAACCTGTTGGATTGCTATTGTGAAATTCTCTATAGTGCCTTGGTACACTGTGTTTCGAATCCCTCCCTTTAATGAGACCAATGTGTTCTCCCACTCTTATGGTAAAAGTTCTCGTTGTTCGGCCAACGTATTGTTTACCGCATGGACATGTGTGTACTTAATGTGCATTAGTGTACCTAATTACATGTCCATGCGGTAAACAATACGTTGGCCGAACAACAAGAACTTTTACCATAAGAGTGGGAGAACACATTGGTCTCATTTAGTACTCATTAGTACTCACACGGAAATTTATTAAATAAACGTAGTGTGTTGGAATGCATATTAATACATAATAATGAGGCTTGGAATGCACGCGAGTCTGCCATTTTGGCCGAACCTGGAAGTGCACGACAATTATTGGTACAAGCTGGATTCTCATCAAGGGGGTCACAGTATCTATATTAAGGAACATGGCAGCAGTGATTGAGCACCCCAGATGAAGTCTTGTAAGACGAAATGCGTTGGGAGACTCCACTGCCTGCCATAATTTTACATTAAGCGCTTTTTTTACTACATAAATGTAAGTATTTTAACTTTTTTTAATAAATTCGTTGTACAAACGGAATTATGCTATGTGGTCCCTCTTTATTTTATATGGGCCATTTCCCTGAGACGGGACACTGGATGGGCTACCATCTATCAAAAAGAGGTTTTCCCAAAGTTCCTGATGCCTTTGGAGTTCCGCTGCTATTCAGTTGAAAGGTCCTCCTTCTTTTCCAATATTTTTATTCAAAGTTTTTTCAATAGACACAATTTCCATTTTAACATTGCTTATGTTTCAAGTATTGGAACAAATAGCAAGTCGGTTATATAAAAAGAAACACATAAAGGTTACACGTCCTAGCATCGCACATTATCAGGAAGTTAAACCTTTCCTTATCCTTACTATAACTCTACACAGTAAAAAACTCCACCTAAATAATAACATTATAGAACTTTTGCTCAAAATAGAAAATGAAAGGAGGAGTTTTTTCTCAGACAGAATCCTCAGTTTACTTCATGTGTAGAGTGGGGAGTCACAGGAGGAGGATCTCTCTCCCTAACCCCTCCAGCTTGTGTAACCTACTAATTTAACCTCAAAATGAGCCCTGGGGCCTTAAGTAACCCGTGAGACCTCCAGGGCTTTTTTATAGTTGAAAGAAAAGAAAGAGAAAAGAGTAAGAGGATGAATAAGTGGAGGATAGGAAAGAGAGAAAGGCGCACTCCGGAACCGGAAGGGGGGGCATCTGAACAGTTCCCGGCTCATTATGTGTTTGAGATATACTTTATCCAAGGGTCCCATATTCTTTCAAATAGAGCCATTTTATCATTTAAGATTGCAGAGAGGCGTTCATTTACCATGATCCATGATAATTTAGATTTTAGTAAATGAAATAGAATCATTGAAGATTTCCAGGATTTAGCAATCGCTATTCTCGCTGCTACAAATATAAAAGATATAAGTTTCCGCATACATTTCGATGCGCCTTCCACTGGGCGTCCCAGCAGTGCCTGTAGGGGTGACTTAATGAGGTTCACTTGAGTTAATGAATAAATAAAGTTATATGTGCGGATCCAAAACCTACGTACTTTTGGGCAAGTCCACCATGTATGTAGCATGGTGCCTTCTGTAGTACATCCCCTGAAACACCGCGGGGAGGCCCCCGGAACGAAGGCTGCCACCCTCGCTGGGACCAAATACCATCTCATCAGGACTTTGTAGTTAGCCTCTATCAGAGATGTATTAATATATGATTTTGACGCCAGCATGGACAGTTTGCTCCAATCTTCAACTTCTAGGCTGGTTTCTAAATCCTGTTCCCATTTTTGCATGTAAAACAGTTTCTGAACATTTGACGATAAAATACTATATATCTGTGAAATATGACCTGAGTGTTTGTCGAAGGTTCTGCAGAAATTTTCCATTTGGGAGGATGTAGTTAAATTGAAAGTACGATTTAATGTTGCTAAAAAATGCGCTATCTGAGTGTAGCGATAGAATTCTGAATTTGGGAGTTGGTACTTTTCCCGGAGAACCTGTTTCGACAAAGCCCCTTTGTGGTCGCATAGATCTGCTATACGTAGTAATCCCTTGTTGGTCCACCATTTAAATTCATGGGGACGGAGACCCGGGGTGAACATAGGATTATTGAGCAACGGTGCCAGTGGGGTGTGTGGAGATTTAAATTTGTAGGTAGCGGCCAATCTATCCCACAAGCTTAATGAGAAGGACAGAGTCGGGCACATTATTATCGGTCTATCCTTCTCTTTTATCCACATTAGATGACTAATCTCGTTATTAGGAAATAGTGCCGATTCCATCGTCATCCAGAGCGGATTGGATTGTTGAGTATGAAATCGAACTAGCTGAGACAATTGTGCTGCATGATAATATTTTATCAGATCCGGTACCCCTAAACCGCCCTTCAATTTAGGTGTAAATAAAGTTCGTCTGTTCACCCTGGGCCTCTTACTTCCCCATATAAATTCCAGAAGTTTATTCTGAAACTTCCCCAAATCAGATCTAGCTATCGCTATAGGAAGAGTTCTAAACAAATATAGTACCTTTGGTAAAATAGTCATTTTGACTGAGTACAATCAACCGAACCAGAAAGGGGGTTTTTTTGACCATCTATTGAGATCCTCCAGTAGTTTTTTAAACAATGGGGGGTAGTTGTGTTTATATAGCGTAGTTAATGATGAAGTTAAAAAGATACCCAAGTAGGGGAGAGCTGTGTCTTGCCATTTAAATGTGTATGAGCTTCGTAAAGCTCGGATTATATGTGTTGGTAATAATACATTAAGAGCTTGGGATTTTGAATGATTCACCCGTAGACCTGTGATTGATGTAAAATGTTTTAGAAGTATGTTTAGGGTGGGCAGAGAGGTGACCGGGGAGGAAAGGAGTAGTAGCAGATCGTCTGCAAATAGCGCACATTTATGTTCCCTATCGCCACAGTATACTCCTCGTATATCTGGATGTTCTCGTATCTTAATAGCTAATGGTTCTAATGCTAAAATAAACAATAGAGGGGATAATGGACATCCCTGTCGGGTCCCTCTGCATATGTCTATAGGTTGTGATCGAAAGCCCTTGACAACTAACTGTGCTGTGGGGGTCTTATAGATGCTTTCTAGTGTCGTCAGAAATTTCGGACCAAACCCGTAGCGTTTTAATATAAAAAACAAGTAGTCCCATGAAAGGGAGTCAAAGGCCTTATGCAGGTCTAGGGAAATCAAAAGCGCTCCTCTTCGTCCCCTCCCATCCCACCCTGAGTTCAGTGCAGATATTATATCAATGATCCGTCTGGTCTGATCTGGGGCCTGTCGATTAGGAACAAATCCCACCTGGTCAAGGTGTATATATTTTGATATAAATGAGTTCATGCGGGTAGCTAAGATTTTTGTCATTATCTTCAGGTCTAAATTGATTAATGAGATCGGGCGATAGTTTGCGCAATCCCCTGGATCCTTGTTTGGTCTAGGGATTATATGGATGAAAGCGCTATTTTCGTGTATTGGGAGCGGAGATCCTTTCCTTAGTTCATTAAAAAAAGCGCACAAATGTGGCATCAAAATCTCTGTATATTTGTGATAATAATGGCCCGAAAAACCATCTGGACCTGGAGCCTTGGAGGGGTTTAAATTTTTAATCGCTGCAGCTACCTCCCCTACGGTAAACTCTGCATCCATTAATTCCATATGGTCTTGAGCTATCGTAGGCATCGTAATGTCACGAAGGAATTCCTCAGCTTTGGCCTTATGGAGGGGTGCAGGGGCATCGTATAGGTTAGAGTAGAAGGTAAAAAATTCTTGTAATATTAACTGTGGGTTCTGGGTAATCTGGCTGTTTTGTAGTCGCAATTTAGGTAGGGCCGGTGTAAATGGTCTAGGAGTTAGTCTTCTAGCTAGGAGTTTATTGGGCTTGTCTCCCATTGTATAATACCTATGTCTGGACCATCTCATACTTTTTTCTGCTTTTGTGGTAAGACTTAAGTTAAGGGCTGTGCGAGCCGCGTCAATCTGATCTCTAAGATCAATATCCTGCCTAGTCTTTTGTTCACGTGTAAGACGTCGCAGTTCCTCAGTTTGTTGATTTATCATGTGTTCTCGCTCCCTTTTTGCTCTAGAAGCTAACTGAATCAATGTGCCTCGATGGTGGCCTTGTGAGCCGCCCATGTTGTAGTAGGAGAGGGAGATGAAGGGATATTATTTTGAAAATAGTCTTTAAGAGCCTGTTCTATTTCTTTTGTGATGATGGGATCATTTAATAAAGACTCATTTAATCGCCACGATAGCTGTTGTGGTTTTGACCATAAGTTCGTTAACGTGACTTGGATTGAAGAGTGATCTGACCATGCCATGGGGAGAATTTTGGTCGACGAGACAAAAGGAAGCAGTGGAGAAAGTGTAAATAAATGATCTATTCGGGAGTATGTTTTGTGTACGTGGGAATAAAATGTAAAGTCTCTGGTCGTGGGGTGGGCGTCTCTCCATATGTCTATCAAATCATAACTGTGAAGTAGACGTGCAATTTCTCCGCTTTGTTTTGGAGAATGTTTTAGAACTGCCTTATTGGGATTGGATTTATCTAATATTTGATCTAATGAGGTGTTGCTATCTCCTCCCAGTACCACGTGACCTTCCACATGAGGCATAATGTTTGCTAACATTGAACTTAAAAACTGTTTTTGCCCTGTATTAGGAGCATAATATGAAAGAAATGTGACTACTTTATCATGTATTTTCCCCTTTGCCATAATATAGCGCCCTTCTTTGTCTCTAATAATATTAGTGGGTGAGAACGGTATATGTTTCGCTATGCATATTGCTACTCCCCGTTTTTTGTCCATTCCGTTTGATAGAAAAAACGTGGAGTATCGTGCATGCAAATATTGAGGGGCTGATGTCTTTGAGAAGTGTGTCTCTTGAAGTAATAATATATCTATTCCCATTTTATAATAGTGTTGGAAGGCTTTAGTTCTTTTGATTGGGGGAATTAAGTCCCTGTACATTATGTGTTAGGATGGTATATTTTGTTGAGGGTCTACTGGTCATGAGTGTTCGGTGGATTGTACTCACAGTTCAGAAGCCTCCAAAACTCTGGGGGAGGTCCTTTCAGTCGGATACGTAGAACCCATTCCGGAACCGGGAATGCGCCAGGGAAGAGAGAAGTTTGAAAGGAAGAGAAAGAAATAGTATTAGAAATGTATTGTACTTTTTTCGTTAGGCTATAACAAAAACACTTTAACAATGTAAACATGTAAAATAAAACCAGCGCACTAAATAATAGTGCGGTCTCGGAGGTGTCAGACCTCCTTATGTTGTAAAGTTGCCTCCACTCAAAGAGTAAAGACAAGTTCACCACAGGTGGCATGCGTTACCGCCCCGACCCTTCTCTTGCTTTATCTGGAAGGGACTTAAAAGAGGAAAGCCTCTGTACCTATTGGGAGAAGATTAAAGAAAAACCTCAGAGGGGGAGTTCCAAAAAAAAAAAAAACCTTTTGTAAGCAAGGACAATTATAGCCAAAAAAAAAGGAAAAAAAGGGGGGGGGGGGGGGGAGGAGGGGAGAAAAACATACCCGGGCAACAAGTAGAAAATCTAACACAATGTCAATCTAAATAGACATTGAAACTGTCTGTCCTCCATATAGAAATATTTTTCGAGAGGCTGTATCTAAGTACGGGAAGGTTTTCCTGTGGAAAATAAGCAATGTCCAATAAAGCATCTGTAAAGCCATCAGGTAAAAGGGTGCGATTTCCTAGAACTGGACCTTCCCTGTTGGGACCATAATGGTGAGACCGGACGACCCTCGTTGTTTGGGGAGTCAAGATGTTGTGGATCCTTATTGATGAGTCCCAGTTCCAGAAGTAACTCCTCTCCAGACTGAAAACTAGCGAAAGAATGCGTCTTCCCCCTGTAGGTAAAAGACAGTCTGAATGGGAATGACCAGCGATATTTGATCTGATGATTGAGCAAGTGGGTCAGCAGGGGCTTCAGTTGTCTTCTTTTCTGGATCGTCGCCTGGGATATGTCCGCAAAGATCTGGATTTTATTTCCCAGGAGTGAAATATCTCCTTTGCTTCTTGCTTCTAGCATTATTTTTTCCTTAACCCGATAGAAATGTGGTTGACTATCACATCTCGGGGTAGGCCGTCTGGCCTAGGGGCTGTGAGAGCTCTGTGGACTCTATCCAATTCCAACTGGTGAGTAGCAATATCAGGAATTAAATCTTTCATCAAGGAATGTATGGCTTCTTCTAGATCACTCACTGACTCCGGAAGGCCACGCACGCAGAAGTTATACCTCCTTGATCTGTTTTCCAAATCCTCGATCTTCGCATTCGCTTGATCTAGTTGGTCTTGTAGTGAGGATATCATTCTGGTGTTTTGATTGACTCTTTTTACAGTGCCGTCCATTTTGGATTCTATGGTGTCTAGCCTCTCACCTATATTTTGAAAGTCATCTTTTATCCCGGTGGTGATGATTGTGCAAGCTTTGGACAGTTCCTGTTGCAGGAGCGCGGAAAACCTTGCTAACAGGACCGCATCTCCTGAATAGGCGGTAGACTCGGGAGGTTGTAGCTGTATTGAGCTGTTTTGACTCAGTGCTATCTCTGCTAATTCTGCCATTTGCCTGTCTGTGGAGGAGGCAGGAGAGATATTATATACTGCCCTGTCAGGGGAGCTCGGCAGGGGGGACATCTGTGGCCGGGCTTCTCGGGGGGTCACGGATTCCTCCTGGGACTGAGATGAGAAGGGGTCACGTCCTGAACCATCCATGGATGTCTCTGGGTGGGAGTAGGCTGCTTGCTGAAACTGTAGGCCGCCTTGTCTTGCTGTTCTCAGCTCTGGTGCTATCTGAGTGGGGGAGGGCCGTGGCTGCTGTGTTTGGGCTCCTTTTTTTTCCTGAGCTCTCTGGTTTGATTGTGGCGCCTTCTGGGGGGATTGTTGCTGGGTCTGGGGGCTACCCCATTCTTCCTCCCCTTTCCCCTGCATCTTACCGGCCGTTGGTGTTTGTCGGTCAGTAGCGAAACCACCGCCGTATGGGCCGTTCTCCCTCTCCGTCGCCATCTTGGCTTGGGAAGACTGCTGCTGGGCACGTGTGGAGCGGGATTGTTGCGCTGGTTTTCTCCCTTTTTTTTGAGTTCCCCGCTGTCCCCCGCCTCATGATCCGTTCCCGGGCTCTGGGCTGTCAGTCTGGAGGCGATCCGAGCGTCCCTTCTGGCTGATTTTAGCTGTTTGTGGATCGGGGTTTACGGAGCTCGGCTAGTTCATGACCTGCACCGGCTCCGCGCGCATGCGCACTGAAAGGTCCTCCTTCATTACCAGTTGGTAATACAAGCTCTGTTGACTCATTGAGCATATGTTCTTATGAGTCCAACCCCTCTGGTAAGCCTTCATTTTCTTCCGTGTGGAGGGTCCATCACATTTACTTTTCCGTATGAGTTACTCACGTGGTGAATAGGATTGTTTATGCAACCATTGGATTATGAATAATTCCTCGCACTTAAGTGACATCTGAAGATTACCAGAGGCTTTATCTTGTGCACTATGAATTGATAAAAGCTATTTTGTTTCTTTTCATATTTGTTGCTTTATATATGCAATATTATATCCATTCAATACAATAAGCGCTACACTTTTTTTATGCACCTCTTCTTCTCTCTTCCCCCTCTCTTCCCTTCCCCTCTCTCCTTCTCTCTCACTCCCTCTCTCCCTCTCTCTTTCTCCTTCACTCTCTATCTCTCTCTCTCTCTCTCCCTCTCCCTCTCTCTTTTTCTACCTCTTCCTCTCTCCCTTTCTCATCTCTTGCTCCCTCTCCCTCTGTCCTCTCTCTCTCTCTCTGCCCCTGTCTCCCTCTCCCTTCCTCTCTCCCTCTATTGCTCTTTTTCCCTCTCTACATCTCTTTCCCTCTCCCTTTCTCTCTCCCCCTCTTTCTCTCTCACTCCCTCTCGCCTTCTCTCTCTTTCTTCTCCCCTCTCTCCCTCCCTTTTCCTCCCCTTTTCCCTCCTT